>NW_027272478.1:0-521450 GCF_040938485.1 Diadema antillarum | reverse complement strand
GTCCTCCTGGATCCACTACTAATGTTTCATGTTTAGTGAGATGTATTGATTTTGATTTGCTCATTTCTTTTTGAAATCAGTTATGGGATCTTGATAGTAACTGACTGTCAGTGTACATTTACATATGAAATACAGTTGCCTTTTTCCCCACATTCTGATGACATAAGATTATTCATCATCAATGTCAAACATTACAATTTTAACTTTGTGAGTGCTTTATATGTTATCTATGGAAACAAATTGGTTTGGACCTAAAATTAGCTCACAAGAGTAATAGTGGTGAAATTTAGGGATTTAAAAATAATTGGTCAACTGAAAACACAATAAGGTTACATTTCTTGCAACCAAAAATTTCTAATTTTAGGAGACAATGAGTGTGAAAATTTGGACAGTAGGTAGTAAAGACCCCATTTACAGTGCGGCGCTGGGCCGCGGTCGAGCCCACCTTCATTTCAGTGTAAACACTCAAAAGGCCAAATGCGGGGGCCAAAATTGGCCGCGCATTTGGCCACACCCTGGAGGTGGTCTCGGCTCTACCGCTGCCGAGCCCAGCCTTTTTTCAGTGTAAACGCACACTGGGCCAAATGCGTGGCCCATTTTAGTCTGGCTTCCAGACCCTCTGCCCGTACTACTTCGCTATTCAGGATATTAACCCCCTCAACATCGGAAACTAGTATATTTTAAGGTGGTTTCGTCCTTCAAAGGATTTTTCCTTCTGCAAAGGCCTTTGCCGGAACGATGACTTTGTCGCCATGGAATCCAGTTGGCAAAGGGTCTGAAAACCAGACTATACCAAATTGCGTTTGTTTACAAGCAGAGCGCCACTACAACAAAATATTGAAAGGTTTGAATTAAAAGCGCGGCCGAGCCCGGCAGTGTAAACGGACAAAATTGTGGGGCTCGGCCCAGCAAGTGAGGCTGGGCTCAGCCGCGGCTCAGCCCAGCCCCGCACTGTAAACAGGGTCTTAGATATGATATGAAAGTTTCAGTTTGTAACAATTGCAGATCTATTGTTCAACCAGATCACACAACTACCCTCTTTAACAGCCTTAAAATCTGCTACTGTATACTGTAAAACATGATATATTTGCGGCATGAAATTTTCGCGAATTGGAGCCGACAGCCTTTTTTCGTGGCACGAAATTTTTGCGAATTGCTACTGGCATTCAATGCATGTAGTGTAGACAAAAGCTTTCGCGTGCATTTTAATTTCGCGAATTTTGGCACTCGCGAAATTTGCGAAATTAATTGCACGTGAAAATTCCTCGTTTTACAGTATACCATATATTTTGCGGGGGGTTTATATTCACAAGTTTCACAGGTCAGGTGCTTGTCATTGATTTAACAACATGCAAATATATATTGCAAATTTAATCACTTGTCAAATAGAATTGAATTGAATTGAATTGAATATTACTCTGATCCTGACAGGAATTTGCCATGCATGCCTACATGTTTTCATCCATTCATCCATTGCTGTAATCCATGATGGCAAATTTAATCACTTGTCATTTTGTCAAGAAGTCTTGATCCCCCAAATTTGACTTGCTAAATATAGTAAAATATAAAGAATAGAGAAAAGTAATACATTACTTTTCTAGTACATGTCTTTTTGAAGGATTGCATGGAATGCAGGGTGGATACTGAATTCCATGAAGGGGATGGGGGGTTGTAACCAATATTTCTGGTGCTACTTCCGGGTTTCATCTCATTTTTGTCTTTTTATTTCTCTTGTTTTAACAACAAATAAAGAGGGAGAACTGGCATCATTGCTGTATCAAACTTAGATTCAATTGATTCAGTTTAAAAAGCTTTGATCTCTGCGTAAATTGAAGTGTCGAATTCAGACTGACAAAGTATTGATGTGTCAGCATAAAGGTATAATCACGCACGAAATCCTAAGTTCCATGATTACAATATTTGATGTGTCAATCAAACTCACATATTCCAAATTGCCGAATGTAATACATAAATTGGCAAAGCAAGATTTACATTATCAGAACCAACTATTTTTTTTTTGCATGCTCATGAACATTGCTGCAAAGGACGATGCAAATGTTTAGCAGGAGGGATGGTTATTTTGTATCACCAAACACTCAAGCTCTGAACCAAACCTATGAATGTCTTCCCCATTAAATCACTCAAGTTGACAAAGGTAATAACGGTCGCTGAAATCAACCATGATTTAGCAAGTTTGATTTTGACATCTTATATTAGGGCCTACATCGGATAGTAAAAAGGACAGCTCCACCGACACTCGCGCTTGCTAAGTTACAAATCTTTTGTATCTAGCTCTTCCTCATGTAAAGAAGGGAGATCAAGTTTATCCCCAATCAATTCCACAAAACCGGATATTGCTGTCATGGGCCGCTGCAAAATTATATATATGTTAAGGGCCGGGGTATGTGCACAACCAGCACCCACTACGACAATCAGGTGATCATTAATCATTAAACATCTCACCTTCTCAGACTCGGCACAAATCTCACCTTCCAGGTTTGTCCCAAGCAGTTCGCGCGATACTCGTCAAAACTGAGAGAGGAAAGGAAATACTAATATAAAGATGTCGCCTGCAAGTATAGCAAATTTAACTTTTGATGAGGTAATGCCTCACAAATACAGCGGATATGAAATCGGAATGGTAGTGATACCTTACATGGGCTTCTTTCTCGATACGGCTATCAATGTGTTCGTCGTAATCGTCATGCTACTTTCGCACGATCTACAATTTCTCGACGCTGATTGTTTTCTATTCAAAACTATAGCCATTTTTGACATCATATGCTCTTCCGATTTGGTCTTGCTCTTTACCATGTTATTCGTTGGGTCAACCGCATCCGTCAGCAGTGACATTTGCCTAGTGTTCTGCTTCCTGTGTTTCTTTGTGATGAATGTATCTGCCTGGCTTGCGTGCATTTTAGCGTTACACAAGGTCATCTTCGTAAAGTGTCCGCTTACTTATCAACGCGTCTTATCGGTAAGACGTATCAAATACTCTATCATTGCCTCAATCATCGTGACCCTAAGTGTTGCGATAACTGCACTGCCTCTGCGGGACTTCCCCTTTACCAGTGAGCTTCGTTGCCAGATCAGCAAGATTGAAAGTTTCGTCACCGAGAGAAGCTATCCCTTCGTCATTTTGCTGTTTGTGTATTTCCTTGTTCCTATCGTTTCCGCCGGAGCCTTGAACTGTACACTGCTTGTGATTGCTTTGAAACACTCCAGGCACGTGGGTCGCCTCGGTGCGGCTCCTCCCAGGATCCAACCACGCAACGCAGAAGATGGGAATGGAAGAAAAGTTGGTGGAGTGAACACACGAGGTGTGAAAAACGTTCTACGCGTGAATGCCGTGATGTTGACAGCCCCTCTCATGACCATTCTTGGAACTCTCATCATAGGCCTCGGACCAGTAGAGCTGAATGCGGATAAGCTATTCCTGTTGATGGAAACTTCCATGTGGTTTTGGAACGGCAAACTCGCTGTTCTCCTAATCATCGATGTTCCTTTTAGACGTGCGGCTAGTCGGAAGCTGTCCAAGATCTTGAATTTAATGAAGCCTTGCTGAGGACTGCGAAGACTCCTTACAACATCCAGGAACGACTTATCCTAGTGTGACAAAGCAGCTACAAATATGTCTTTACTGACTCGACGTTTTCGTAGTTAGGCAACACTTCACGATTTTTCGATATAGGGCCTACTAGTTGTCAATTTTTTTGAGATCCAATTATCCCTGCAGAACTGACAGTAAATTGTGATGGTGAGTTGATGTTAATTTGTCCTTTACTACTCTGACAGAGGACTTTTTGAAACTCTTATAGGTAGAGTCCATAGGTACATGTACACATACGTTTTCCCCTTTGTCGCAAGGGGAAGAGCCCTGTAGTAACTGAAATTGTAACATACGAGGCGAAGGTTTACGCGTTACTGTTAACCAGTAATAAGAGATCATGCAGGGGCATTGTAAACTTGTAAAACGCTCAACATTATGTATAGAGGTCCACGTTTACCGCTTTGATACTTTGAATTTGAATGAGCGTTAGGTTTCATGTTATAGACCGAAGGAGTATTGGTTAGGAACGTTTGAGAGAAGTAACCAGGGGTGCTGAAGATGCCAATCTAAAGTAACCCGAAAGGCTTTTATTCGCCTGACATTTTTACTAAAGACTTCTTGATTAATTTTCACCTTTAATATCCACTCACTCTTGACGTTTACCTCTTTTATTTCAAAGACATCATAATTTAAAAAAGGAAATTCTTTCAAGTGCGTTTATTTCCCCCTGCTTTAAGGAACATTCTCGAAAGAGAAAGTTTGACATCTTCGTAAAGCATTCAAACGTCATATCAATCATTAAGGTTAAACGTATTTATCTTCCAAAATGATGTTTTGCTTCCCTTCAAATGATTCCTCAATTAATGTTTATTTCTGTAGTTCATCAATTTCTTTTGATATGTCACTTAAAAAAAGTGTATGTGTGTCATTGTAGGCTTAACATTATTACCCTAACTAACAGTTCTTGTGACGTTGGTGGTAATAATACAAATAATGAAAAAAAAATCGTAAGGACAGATAAGCGGAAAGATGACGATCTATGCAGTGATGAAAACTAACCATATTGCAAAATGTTGTTCAACATTTTTTTTTTTTCGTTTTGTACCGACAGGACGAAATGTTCACGGATGCCGCCCTAGAAGCGCACACAGTGTCATGCACATAGGAAAGTATGCTTCATGGTCTCTATATTTCGTTCCTTCTTTGGAGCAATAGCATCATATAGCTCACCTCTCCGGTGCCATATCCTTTACATCCCATCCCGCCCCAGACTTCGGCGTAAAATATGGAACTCAACAGTACCGACAGATTTCCATTGGAGGAGATACATGAAAATTATAGCGACAGTACACTGAACCTGCCGAGGTTTGGACAGCTTTTGTCGCAGACCTTGACAGCTGTCGGCGGACTCGTTGTTACCTCTCTGAACATTTTCATATTTATTGTCATATCAAAAGAGCGGCATCTGCCCATTACTGACGAATTTGGTCATCTCTGCAAACTGATCTCCTGTACGGATGTTTTCACGTCGATTTTTACGGTTGCACTATGTTTTCTCCTCACAGACGAAAGGGCGGGCAGGAACGTCATCGCATGCGGCGTGTCGTTCTTCGCACTCTTGTTCTCATTTCAGGTCGCGGCGTGGCTTATGTGCATTGTTGCCCTAGAGAAATTAGTCTACATCATAGAACCCTTGAAATATCACACCATAATCACAAGACAACGCATTAGAATTGGTGTTGCAGTTATTTTTATTGTATCGCTTAACACAATAGTCCTGCTCCCGTTTGAGGGGTTTCCCATCACAAACATTTCTCAGTGCTCCTTCAGCTCCGTTAATGGAATGATTTCAACAGGTGTATATCCCTTTTTGGCAGCGACTACTCTCATTGCAGCGATTCCTGTTTTCTGCACTACCATCATAAATGTTTCTCTCATTGTCATTGGCATTCGATACGCGAGGAGACTCCGACGAATCGTTGCGTTACCCCTTCATAACGGATGCGCCCAGGCAGCTCAAGAGGTTCAGAGACCGAACGTTGTCAATCTCCGCGGACTCAGAAACTTCGTCGTACTTGGCACTTTCATTTCGCTAGTGTTAGTGACTGCTACAGCAGGATCTACCTACATGCGTTTGCAACGGGATACAGTCATAACCTATGTATTCATTTTCATCTCGAATGAAATGGCGATGCTGCTGTGGAGTGCCAAGGTAGCAGTTGTGCTCCTTTCTAACCCTTCTATGCAACGACATGTTAGTAAATATCTTTGCCTTTATGTCCGTTGCCCCGAATCGGCTGAATAACATTTCGGGCAAGAAACGACATTACTTTTGTAGTCGAACTTAATGCCCTCATTTCACCTCGCAGTGGTTATTGAAGATCAATCAATATCGATTATTGTAGTAACCTGAAAGCTGAGCAGGCATATTAGCCGGGTTCACACGTACACCAATTAGCGGGATACAAATCTCGAGATTTGCATCGCGATCGTCATCCCGAGTTTTTTTGCACGTGTGGACAGAAAAAACCCGAAAATTAGCGGGATAAGCATCGCGATGCTATTCCCAAGAAATCTTGCGCTGGTTCATCAATTAGCGAGGTAATTGGTCCCGCGCTGATACGTGTGAACGGTCGGGATTAGAATCTCGAGTTTTTATATCCCATCATGCAATGCGCACATCACAACAACGAGGCCTCTGCGAAGAGGTCCTTCACCTCTTTGGCGCACCGAAACAACAGCGCGCGAACCACACCACTGACGCGTAAAAGACAATGGGCAAAGGAAACTGCGCACAGGCAGTGATAGAGAAGGGCGCTGTGTGACGCAGTTTGCAGGCTTTGCTGTTACCTCTATCGGCAATTAGCGGGATAATTCGGTACGTGTGGACGCTCGCCAAATTAGCGGATACCGATCGCGATCGCTATCCTGCTAATTTGGTACGTGTGGACGCTCGCAAAAAAAAAAAAAAAAAAAAAAAAAAACTCGAGATATGGATCGGGATCGTCATCCCGCTATTTTGTACGTGTGAACCCGGTTAGTGTTTCTGAACTGAAATTGGTTTGGTGTGAAACCTCTAGAAACGGTATGAATGAATTTGCAATCTAAGAAAAACTAACGTGTCTCTTGAACATTTTTGTATCACATGGCAGTGTTTTCCGTTGTAATGGTAAGCAATCCGACCAGCCGAAAGATCAATGGATTATTTGAGGGCGGTGAGTTGGCTCAGTCGGTAGCACGTCTGCCTCACGATCACACGGCCCGGGTTCGAACCCGAGTCTGGACTGAGCAATGTTGTGTGTAAGCATACCGTTCCCTCTAGCAAGAGGCAAAACACTCTGTCCCTCGGATAGGACATAAAATGGAGGTCCCGTGTATGAGAGAGTAACAACACATGCACGTAAAAGATCCCACTTCATTCATTCATCGCAAAGAGCAGGGTGTTTGATCCGGTGAAGTGGTCCCACCTCACATCCAACTGGACCCCATGGAAGACCAGCTATGTAGCTGAATATGGGCTATCCAGCCATCTTCTCAGATGGAAAATGAACAAACAAACAAACAAACAAACAAACAAACAAACATTTAGAGCATAAAAGTTATTAATCGAGTAATTTAGTTATCTGACACTCTGGGCCAAATTACTGGATGTTTGAGATAAAGCCCTTGATCGATTTTCTAGAGATGAGAACACTGAAAAATATCACACCACTTTTATCTGTTCGGCGAAATCTTAATTGGTCATTCTTGCCCCACGAGATAGAACTATACATTTACAAATAGAAGGTATGAAAAAAATGTGCATATCAATGGCTGAAGAAGAAGTGTAAACACGATTGAACAGCATCGATTCCTGTACGTGTGTGCTAGTATGTTTGACTAGATTAAATAGTTGTGAGATAGATGTGAGGGTTAATTGATGGAGTAATAAACTGCTTGGTGCTTGAATCACACTTCGCCCCAATATATCAGCTTCATGTAAGTCCAACTGAAGTTTCCGGGGGTACTACATATATATGTATATATATATATATATATATATATATATATATATGAAGAGTTTGTTCGCAAAAACCGATAAGTCCATTTTTGAAGATTTTGAAGTACGGTCTCTGTCATAAAGTACAAAATAATACCTTTTAAATGATATATTGGTCACTACATATAAAGGTACATTTTTAAAGTTATGGTCAAAAGAAGCAAAAAAATTCTTATTACTTTCTTTATTTTTCTTGACCTTTAATCGCAAATATCTCCATTTGGCAAATATGAACTTATCGGTTTTTGCGAACAAACACTTCATATATATATATATATATATATATATATAAAGCATCATATAGGTAGATAAAGATATATAGATATATTGTATCTGTAATGAAACTGTAATGAGATATATCAGAATACTTACATTTAGTAACAAATGGGCACGTTGGCTTGTGGCCTTACCCGATGTTTTCGTCTTGGAAGCAAAAAAAAAAAAAAAAAAAAAATGGCATCAACTGACGACATCAAGGAAGTTAAGTGCTCTCTGTTTGAGAGTAACAGTCCACGTGTACCCAAAATTAGAAATAAAAACTGGAGCTTATGGAGGTATGTCAGCTCAGCATCCATCAGTGGAGATATTTTGGGGAAAATCACAAGTAACGTCAGGTTCAACTTCGTGTACACTCAAGAATCATCCAGAGATCTGGTGGAAAGTTTGATTATATCTAAGCTGTAGACTTTAATTATAGTTTCCAATGTTTATAAGTCAATGGCCTAACTGTACGGCTTTTACGGAATAAAAACAGGTGACACGTAATGAACAATTCTACATACATTATGTTTGTAAAATTTACCTTATACAGTACTCTCCGCGTAATCGGGTATCGCTTAAACGGGTACTCCGTTTAATTGGGTAGTAATGTCAGAGTCAGTTCCAATGCACATCAAAATTACCTGATAATCGGGTTGTCTCTCCGCATAAATGGGTAAATATTTTTCTTCTAATCTACTTTCCACCAACTTTTTCTCGCAGATACATGTATAACACTTTAAGAAATCATGCATGTCAAATTTTCCACGGCTAATCGCATTCTCTGCTTAATTTGCAAAGAAGACCGATCATTTGGGGAGTGATTAAACATGAAAACACATGTACACGTACCGACTTGCCACACGAAAAAGAACATTACACATGTAGCTGGCACTCACAATTGCGTAGACAGACAGGAGTTGAACACACTTGCGCTCCTCCCTTGCTCCGCGACAACATCCACAATACGAGAAGTTTGCAATGAAAATAAGGCCATGCACCAGCTCCGGAATTTTGCTTTTCCACAGTCACTTCTCGAAAAGTAACCCAACGTTCTACGTGACGAGTGCACGCAAGATATATATATGTGTATATATATATATATATATATATATATATACATATTGTATATTGTATACTATATATATGTATACTACTAGGCCAAAAAAAAAAATGGTTTGTTTGACCTTCGCGACCGACCGAAAATCACGGAAATTTCGGGTCGGGTTTTTTAGTTTTTTGTTTTGTTCTTTTTTTTCTCTCTCTTTCAAGTTTATCTTTTTCCACAAATTTGTTCTTCACCTAATTTGTGAACGGTTTTAAACCCAAAATTATCCATTTTAAGCTAAAGAAAAAATGAAAAAAAAAGTCTAAAAATATTTTTTTTTTTCATCTAATCGACCCGTCGTAATCGTGCTCGGGCCGCACGGGGCCGCAGGCTACGTTTTATAGCATGCATTGCATGCTAGCTGCCTTTTTGGCTCATGTGCATAGGTAGTTCGCTAGCTAGCTACCGTACCGGCGCGCGCCGCAGCGCAGCGCGACTGCCAAGATGTCTACTTTCGCAGCATCGGATCCGTTACCAGCTGTCATGGCACCAAAACTGTTTGGAGTGCAGTTGCCAGCATCTCACAGGAAGGTACTTTATTGGAGCTGTTTGCATAATTTAACAAAGGCTGTGTTTATCATCTTTCCCACGTTTGAAACGGCTTTCAAAAGCCGTTTCCAAAGCCCTTTCGAAAGGCGTATCCAAAGCCCTTTAATGAGAAACGGCTGTTTTGATTATAGTTGCGTTTATAAACTCATCGCGAACACGAAAACTGGCCTTGTCACTTCGCAGCTGCATTGCGCAATTTGACTTAGAGGAGAAGGAGTCATATACTGTAACCGCAGTATGAAAGCCGTCTCGAAAGAGCTTTGAGTTTATCTTGCTTCAAAGGGCTTCTAGAAACAGGTTTCTGGAAACCTGTTGGGAAACCTGTTTCTGAAAGCACAAATTTGCGGCTTTAGAAAAGGCTTTCCGAACCCCATAATCAAAACAGCTTTGTGTTTATCAAATCGTGCAAATTCCTTGAAAGCCGTTTGGAAAACCTGTTTCTGCCGAGAAACAGAATTGATAATGCACCCAAAGATGAACGTTATAAGTGTATATGTCAGTGAGTGTTTCTGCCTTGCCTGACGGGCCCTGGCAAGGTGTAAATTTGAATGAATCCCTTGGAGTTTTGAGTGCATTAAACTTGCGCCACATCCTGTACAAAGTTGAACTAGAACTCGAAGAAGAATGAGTGTACGAGATGCCCAGCCAAAGTTACAAAATTACACGGGTTAGAAAAACAAAAAACAAAAACAAACAAAAGCAAAAACGACCCACCAACCCTCCTGGGTTTTGACAATTAAGGGCAAACAAACAATTTTTTTGGCCTTATGCATAATTATACTTATGGCGTCAAATTGCTCAAATAGGAAGCTTAACAGGAGCCATATAAATAGACATGGTTGATAAATGAAAACGCAACTGAATGTTTAAAATTGACTTTCTTATGGTAACTGACATAGTGTCAAAGGCATTTTCAACCATTGTGCTCTCTCTCTCTCTCTCTCTATCTCTCTCTCTCTATCTCTCTCTCTCTACTCTCTAAAAAAAAATCGAGTGAAAATCTTCACTCTAAAAAGAGTGAATACAAAAAAGAGTGAATTTCGAGTGAAATTGGAGTGAATTTTGAGTGAAAATGCTCATTTTCACTCATTTTGGAGTGACGTCAGGGATCACTCGAAGATTTTGGAGTGATCCCTCACTCCAAAATGAGTGAAAATGAACATTTTCACTCAAAATTCACTCCAATTTCACTCGAAATTCACTCTTTTTTGTATTCACTCTTTTTAGAGTGAATATTTTCACTCGATTTTTTTAGAGAGTATATATATATATATGTATATATGGATAGGTATAAAACTCATCTACTGCCTTGCACACAAAGTACATTTGTGTGTGTGTGTGTGTGTGTGTGTGTGTTCAAAATACAGAACTATTTTCCTCTCTGAAGAGTCATTATGGGACACCTCTTCCCAAAATATATTGTACATCTCGTAAATGTAAAAAAAAAAAATTAAACGAAATTTTTTGGATCAAGTGATAAATCTAAGACTGTTTAAAAAATGAATTAATTCATAATATATCGTGACGCCCTGAAGGGTGAGATCTTTGATACAATGGTCTTTTGAGAGTCTTGCAAACAGCGGAGCACCTCCTTTTATGTATAAATGCTTGTCATGCATTTCTGTATCAAAACAAATGTTTATATTCATTTTACTCATTCATTTTATTTCGTTTGCCACGAAAGTATACAGTATGACATTTGCATAATACAAACAGAGTAAAGTACAATGTTACTTTTGTATATTCAAATGAGATTTAAATGCACGTCATTTGTTTACAATGAGAAAAAAACATACTTTAGATGAAGAAATGCATGGACAAAATGTAATCGAATCGTATCAAAGAAAAAAAGTCGGAAATGGAGGGGATTGCAATATTGACATAAGAGCAAATGAAATAAAATGAATATACAAAAAAAAAATCATTTAAGCGGTAATAGTGATATCTGTTTCTCTAGTCTTTGTAAAGTTTTATAAATGGGATTAGTTTAATATCTACATTGGGACACCTTTGGGTAATCTATCAAAAAAAATATATTTTGACTTTTTTTTAAATTATCATTACTCCAAACAATGCTGTAATAATACAGTTTGCCCAGTGCAATAGTGAATGACTGCTTTTGAAATACTATAGACTGCTTTTTTTTTCTTGGGGGGGGGGGAGGAACAAAGTTACCAATATATTCGACAGGTTCATCCCAACTTAACTGAAAATATATACACCAAGGTATTCTACAGTCAGTTGCAAGTTTCATTCCAGCATTATATACATAACATTAATACTTTTTTTTTCTTTTTTTTTGAGCACTAATTCACCTAGCTTCATATTTCTTTGTGGTTAATGACAAGCAATTACACGTCAAGACACCGAGACATATTTATCAAACCATTATTTGCTCTGCTCTTAATGTCCGTAATGTTTACTGAAAGATATGTGCAAGCATCGTTTGCGTAAAATTTCGTAAGTAATTTCTAACGAATATTCTGGAGGTTGTCTTTATGGAGCATGAACAATAGCGATCCTAGGCTCGACCCCTGTCAGTGGCGCTCCCCATGAACACTAGAAAATGCGCCATGTTTGTCACACACTGACACTCCTGGAGCAGAAAGGTGACACTTCCGTTTACATTGATTCCTTTGGAAAGAGCAACGATTGAAACACACGCACACACACACACACACGCACACACAAACACAAACACACACCTAAAACATTGGAATTCAAAGGCAATGAGTTCCAGACTGGGTGAAAGCTTTATTGCTCCATGAATGATGCGTGCGGACAACTCGAAGTGTTTATGCATGAGCAATGGATGAAAGAGGAAATTTAGCTGGTTTGTACCTATGGAAAAGTTCCCGATGGTAGATTGAGACTGTGCCGTGTAAATAACGAATACCCAGGATCAGGATCTTGTAATAGAGAATTCGCTTGTGAACCAGAGCCAGTGTAATTTACAGAAGGCATGAGAACTGTGTGGAGTTTTCCTCGTGAGAGTTGCTAATCTAGCACCAGCGTCATGGAGCAGCTGGTGGCGATGTATTTGGTAACCAGGTTGGTTTATCAGGACCCCGTATACGAGTCAAGACGAGAAGATAATGAGAGAATGATCCAAGCATTTAGTTATCCTAGGAGAGAGATAGGGTTGTGCGGCATTTTTTTAATAAATGAAATCTCACTCCTCTGTGAACAGTAAAAATGTCGTCATCGACAATCATACCTGTATCAATGACAACACCCAGGTTTTGGCATGTCTACAGAATCCTTTTACAAAAGTGCACTGTGACAGTTCACGTCAAGTATGGTGAACAAGAAAAAAAGGACGACATTCATAAACAAGGTGATTATACATTTCTGGAAAGCTTAAGTCTCTAGGAATATGAATAATTAACTTTCAGAAGGTAAAAACGTCTCTAGAACGATGGAGAGATGGTGTTTTTAGACCACCTGAACCCGATCTAACGGTGAAATTTTGGTGACCAAAATTATGACGTCACGAAATGAACGAATCAGCCCAGCATGCGCTGATGCGCAGTGCTACGCACTCCATCCATACAGTGGGCTCTGTCCATGTAGGGCCGTTGCGGACGTGGTTCGTTTGGGGCATACGTATGGAGAGGCAGTTGCATACGTATGCCCGTTTCTATACATATGCCCCGAGCGAGTTTTGTCCGCAGCGGCCTTCCATATCCGTCGCCTCTCCCTCGCTTCTTCTACCACCCCGACTTTGCCACTGGCACTATCAGTGTCATTGTCACTGCCATCACTCAATTCACTCTCGATGTCAAACTCAAAGTCTCTCCGTACAATATAAGGTAAATATGACCTATATAGATACCAATATGTGATTGGTCAACATGCTGTCACGTGACCATGGTCACAAGAATGAGAAGCGTTATATTTTCATAACATGACGTAAATTACGTACAACCATGGAACATAACAGCGACTATGTTAACCCTATAAAGCCCACCAGATTTTCATTTGCCACTCCTTCGCCCTTAATCCGATTTCAACCAAATTTGGTGACTTTTCCTAAAATCTTATTGCAACATTTTGATATATAATTTAGCTATATTTGATGTTGCTGGGTGCCATGGTAACCATAAACTGACAACCATGTCAGTCAGATTTTACATCTTTTTTTTCTGTTCCCATTTCATTTAACAGCATTACAGTGTATGAAATGGGTGTTTCTTGGCTGAAATTTGTTGAAGGAGCAAAATTCGAAGTAATTATGGTCCTGGAAAGTTTTTCTTATTATTTCCTCTGTTTTTATGTGACAAAGGCATAAAACAATAGATATAATAGAGATAATTGAAAACAACGATACTTTCTAAAAATTGCCCTTATATTTTGAGTTATTTTGATTCCTTCACCACAGTTATGCCTCTAATATCATTAGTTTATCATATTATCAATGTGCAATCTCAAAATTCCAGTATTATGCAAATATGAAATGTCATAACTATACATGTACCCATCCCAAACATTTCATCTCAGGTGTCATAATGTATCACTATGTTGATAACAAATAATTAAATACCACTTGCTTATCATTTGTGGCAAATATGAAAATGATTGGTGTATAATATGACATATATAATGGGGATAAAGAAATTATACAGAAAAATCATGTTTTTAGCATATTTTAGCTATGTGTTTCTTTATATCTTGGTAAATATCGCCCTCCATGGGTGACCTTGTGAAAATTCAAATGTACGGTCATGTAGAGTATGAGTTACTCTAGCCACGTGCCAAATATGACGATGATACATCAAATAATAAAAAAGTTATATGGGGGGCACAATGTGCCCCCCCCCCCCTTGGGCCTGCGAGGGATCAAAATAGCTTGGGCTTAATAGGGTTAAACAAATGGCGTTATGTCAGTCTAGAGGGGTGACGTAATCAAAAACCAATTGTTATGATGCTCGCAACATACTCATAAACAGGTAGAGACGCTTTGCACACACAAATGCAATCGTGACCACTTTTATGTACCACAGTAGTACAGCTGCGCACAAGCGGTATGAGCTTCACACATGTACAGCACTAACGTTACACGCGCTACATACTAGCGAGAATTGCGAAATTGCAAAAGTTTTGTTTTTTTTTTGTCAAACTGTTGCAACTGGTATGTGGCAGGTTTGATGAGTGCTGCGCTTCGCTGGAAGCTATAGAGCCTACTAGTCCAGTAATAGTAATGTTTAGACATTGGTGACAGGGCTGAAGCCAACAAAGGATTTCCCATTACATTACCAGCGCCTGAACTGAGTAAGTTTCTTTAAAAATTGATAGTTCTATGCTACTGTAGCGCAGGACCAGGGGTGGGGGAGGGGATTGTTTCACAAAGCCGTTCTTAAAGTTAAGAAGGACTTAAGAACGACTGGTGATCAGTTCTTATGTGCTATACTTATCAGAATCTCAATAATTCAGCTCAAGAACTGATCACCGGTCGTTCTTATGTCCTTCGTATAGCTTTGTGAAACACCCCCTGGACCAGGGCCCTCTTTCATAAAACTGTTCGTAAAGTTACGAACAACTTCCGAGTGACTGGTGATTAGTTCTGATGTGCTACACTTATCAGAATTTCCATAATTTAGCACAAGAACTGATCACCAGTCGCTCGTAAGTCGCTCTTAACTTTACGAACAGCTTTATGAAACAACCCTCCCCCCCCCCCCCCCCGGGCGAGGTCCGTAGTCTACAGCACTTGTAACAGTGACCGCAGACAGAAGAGATAAGGCCCTACATTGTAAGAAAGTTCACATTCTCACACATCATCACAAACAAATGTTATCTCGACAAGCTTGCTTTAGACCAAAAGCGGCAATTGTACATTGCATTTTTACAACTGTCATTACAAAATCTAGCTCTACCGCTACGAAACTAGGCCCTTGTACGTACGATTGAATAACGACTGTTCTAGGAATGATGATAGTGCAGCAGGAGGCTGTTGTGCTCCAGATCATGCGCATGCACGGCCACAGAAGAACGAATTACCGGTGCGCGCACGCGAAAGCCATCGTAGTTAGATCTATGTATGACTCGATTGAATACCACCAGCGAGCTGTTATCACGTGCGTTCACGAGAAGTCGCGTTGCTTTATTCAGCAGTTTATTTCTTGTACTGTAGGTCAAAATATAACAGATATTGACTTTTCCTTCGGTGGGAATATAACATTTCATTTCCCTCGGGAAGTTACATTTTTGTCTCGGAATACTGTATTTTTCCTCGATAAAAATATAACTTCCCGCGAGGATCTCAAATGTTATATTCCACCTCTTGTAAGTCAATATCTGTATAAAATTGGACGTTTTAATGTTTCAGCCGAGAAAGCAGATGCGACTAAAGACAGGTCAGATATTGCATCCGCTCACCAAGAAATACGTGTTTCATGAATGGCTGCCTCGATGTCCCGCTGCATGCACTCGTAAAGGGTTTTGCTCATTTCGTGACGTCATATTTTAGGGCTCGAAAAAGACGGCTGTTCCGGAGCGAGAATCGGTGAAGGAAATCAGTCAGTTTTAACTCGCGATTTCTCAGTGGTGCGAATATATTTTAATAAGTCACATTATAAATCTATTTTGAGAGACATTTCCCTCTACTTTGACACCTTCTTTTATATGATTTTCTTGATTTTAATGTCTCGTTCACCACACTGTAAAAAGCTTTCAAACTATTGTCATTACAGGCATGTTTCTAACCCATGTCAATCGCATTTCATCCAAAAGTATCGAGTTGTCAAGAATGTCGAATATTTTCTGAAAAAAAAAAACCCGATAGTGACAATGTCAATTATATTCTCTTTACTCGGATTGTGTCAACCATTGTCAACTCTTCTTCCATGACGTTCAATGAAGCACTGAAAATGGAAAGACCTGCGTGGTCTGAACCCAGTTTGGTTAACATTAGATATGTTACTGTCAATAAAAATAAGCATTCAACTGACTGGAGATAAGGTTTTTGCTTTGCTTTAGTTTGGTTGGGTTTGTTTGTTTGGTTCGTTGGTTGTTTGGTTGTTGTTGTTGTTGTTTTTTGTTGTTGTTTTTGTTTTTGTTTTTTTTTTTGGTTGTTTTTTTTTTGGGGGGGGGGTTCGCTGTGTCCGGTAGTATTCATATTGTGCCATACAATTTATGTATTTGATGTTTTCTCTCCGTTTTTCCAATTTCAACTGTTGTCATGATGATATTCGTTTGAATGACACTTCAAAAGTTTTAATTGATAGATTAATCATTACCAATAAAAAAATTTACAATAAATTTTCACATGTTTTAATAATCGTACAGACAAGATATCGTTTCCACACGTGTTTCCACATTCACTTCGGATTAACTAACCTTCAGAATAACGAACCTTATTTCAATTTCGAAACCTTTAGCATAATAAACATAGCACGTATTTCAAACGGCTGTATTCCAGCTGATCAGGGTAAAGCTTGTTTTAATTTCACCTGTCTTCGTTTAAATTCATTATTTGAATCAAGTCAAAAATATCTTTTGTCATCAAAGTTGAGTCGTTTTCTTTGATGTCTGTTTTTGTTTGGCCTATAGGTGTGTGTTTGTAAGTATTATTTCCATTGATTTTTGTATAACAGTATGCACTTTGTACGTCATCATTATTTCTTAAAATTCCACTGAGAATGTATTTAAATAGAATGTATACATTAATGTAATCTTTAATTGTGTACTTAATTTTATTTATGAAAATTCTTCTGATAGCGACAGACCCTTTACCCAATGTGCAATATATCGGATGCCAGCACAGAAACTTAAAAGTAAGATGCCTAATTGTTCAATCTTTTCATTTCATTTGTAATTATCAAACCAAACATTTTAGCAGTACTGTATGTAATTCTTGGCGGAGTGTCCACTAATTGAGCCAAATTATAATTGAGTATATGAATATAAGAACGACCCAAGTCTATTAGAGAAAATTTAGGAAAAATGAAAATTAATAGAAAAATTCCCTACTCCCTTAAAAGCTTTCGGTTATTGGGGTGTTATTAATTCAAATTTGAATATAAAATAGTCACTTGAATGATTATCTGTATTTGCATGACTACGTAAATGGCTTTCAAACGCGATAGCCAAATTTGGACTTGGGTCGTTCTTATATTCAGGTACTCAATTGTCTGTGATATCCAAGGCCCCGATTTCATAAAAAGTTGCTGCGATAGCAATTCTCTCCAGAATGGCAATTGCCATGATAACAACGAGAACACAATTTCCCGATGGGATCTTGTTACGTTAAACGTTGCTCTCGTACCTGTCATGATAATTAGCATTAGTGCAAAGCTGATGACATACGAGTTTAGATTATTAAATCGGCCGTCAAGCTATGTCTCCACCACAGCATGGGAAATGATTTAGAGGTTTTATAATGAAAAGCTTTTAGACCTCATTATTATTTAATGCGTGTGGTATATGTCTTCGTTGATTTAGTCGCGATCCAATCTAAATGGCAGCTTTGCAGGAAAGGGGAAATTAAGCCTCCGTCTCTCCCTCCAGCCCTCCTCTCTCTCTCTCTCTCTCTCTCTCTCTCTCTCCCTCTTTTAAGACCAATCATTCAAAACCTTATGTTTGCTCTCTCCCTCTTTTTCTCTTTCTTTTCGAGCTTTGCGCCATAAACCAAAGTCACGTAGCCAACTTCATGTCGCTGTTGACAACGCTAGAAAATGGACAGTTCCATTTCAATAACCGACAACCAAATTCCACAGACGTATCCCAGTATATCAGTGGAAGTTATATCACCTGGATTGATGATCGTGATAAATCATCTTCAGCGCTTCTTTGTGAAAGTGATTCTACCGAACGTCAGATGTTAAGGATCCCCGAACGTCTCGAGATAGAGAACATCAAGGCCTGCAGACAGTCAAACTGAAGCATTACGGACTCATTTCGGTTAAAACGTTCTCGGAATCCCCTGTTCTTGGAACGTTTACGATATAGCATGAATATTTAGACTTAAAATATCACCGAACTTTATGCTGTTTCATGGTCCCTTAAGTAGTCATAAAACGAAACTGAATTACAATAGTTGACAAAGTGTCGCCTGGAGATATATATCTGCTGAGAGCATAGACATAGTTGCTATGGTCAGCCCAGACGACGGTACCCGACTGACCTCAATGACGTGGCCTTATATCGCACCAACCAAACAGGACAAGACATCCGTCTTGATATCAGTGCACAATTCACAGCTTTCATCATAAAAACCCACGTATGTCACTGACCATATATAGCAAAGCTTATTTAGAGGTACGATTTTAGCTCTGCAGGAAATAATATGGCATTCAACGGTACTACATTGTTACCATCAAACGAATATAAGAATGTGTTCATAGATTCTCGCGCTTACACTGCGATGGCAATTTCACTTGTTGCATTCGCTGTAGTAGCTGTGGTTAACTCCTTCGTGTATTCTACGCTCTCTTCGAAATACGACTTCGATTTTCCCGACGCAGACATGTACCTCTACAAACTTCTTGCGGTTCAAGACACGATAGCTGCGTTTTTCTTAAACTTGGGTGTCGCCTATTTTTCCACCAGCTTGTCTGTGGCTCTAAACATAACATTTTGCTTATCTCTTATGTTTTTGAACGCTTTCGCTTTCAATTGTTCTTTGTGGATGACACTGACTCTCTCTGTTAATAAATTCATTTACATCACAAAGCCACTAAGGTACTATGCAATAGTCACTCGGAAGAGACTGCAGTTACTTCTCCTTTTTGGTTGCATTGTGTCACTGAACAGTATTTTGTACTTGCCCATTCCTAATTTTCCATTGTACGACCTCGACGATTGCTCGGTCAACGCCATTGCCGTCACGTTTTCTACTGAAGACAGTATCCGATTTTTACCCGTGATAGGACTTAGCCTTGGGGCGCCAGGTGCTGCCACTGTATTCTTGAACTGCTATGTCATCTTTGTTGGGGTCACGCAAGGGCAAAGGCACCGGAAACCAGCCGTACAGCCAGTGGAACACGCCCAAGAAAGACGCCGGGAAAACGATGGTGACCAAAGACATCGATTCGGACCTAATGTGATATCCCCGATTGTTCGGCTGACGGTGCTAATTTTGATGCTGATTCTCATTATAGGGACCACGGTAGTTGTCGTATCCCTTCAAAATGCTCCCGACGCAATGCTCGTGCTCTTCACAACTGCTATCTCCTATATGATCTGGCACGTGAAATCGCTCATTCTCATATCCTGGAGCACCAAATTCAAGAGCGCTGCAAAACGAAGGCTCGGTGTGCTTTGCCGCGGCACAACCACTTGAAGATTGATGGACCCAGGTTCCCACACCTTAACAGTCGGCTTTCATTCCTAGGGTCTAATGAGGTCAGGTACCTACATATTGTCTTATCACTTTTTCTTCGACTTCTTGGAGGTCCTTGCATGTGACAGGATCAAAACCCACACGCATGAAGGATATCGTTTCCTGTGTTTGCCTTTATTCATTATTCATCGCTAAGAGAAACCAATCAATCTTGTGGAGTGCTCGGACAAAAATACGACAGAAAAAAGGCGGGAGATGACAACCCCTCGTGGTTAGCCATAGGTGACAAGCAATGGTGAGTTGACGATATCAAGCACGTGATGCCACATTGGAAGAAGAAGCAGACGAACTGTGTGCAAAGCTTGTCGCTGCTTGGCAAGAAATGGACTAGAATGTTGCACGAGCCTTCAAACCGCAATTTTGAAAGAGCTTTCGGAATTCTTTCGGAAGTACGAGTCGCTTGCGACTAGAATTATCATATTGCAGTTCCACAAGAGCATCGTTATATCGAGGAGGAGATCAACCGCTTCCAGATTACGGGTCTTCGGCAAGAGAGCAGAGATTATTGTTATTGTGCTTACAATTGTTAGTGTTATAAGGGCCACAGAAATCACAGCGATGACATTTCTCACACCACTGTTCGCCGACTGCCGAATTCTGTTCGTGTTCTCCACGGATAATGCGACTAGGAGGATGGATCAAAGCAGCGCCAATTGCTCGTGACTGCCTGGCCGCGATGCAGATTAGAGCGACGTTGAAGTAGACAACAACGACGATAGGAAATGCAATGAAAATCAGAATCATTGTGATAATGGCATTGGGTTAGTGTGGGTTTGCTGCACAAGCCCTTTGATGGAACATCCTGCTGTACTGGAAAAATGAAAATCTTCCACACGCAGCACGACGAGCGGGTTGAGAGACACGACAAGGGCGAGGCAGATGCATCCTTTCACCCTCAGCAGTGTGACCCGCTGGAAGTACTTCAGGGGCGACGACACATACATGTATTTGTTTATCGCGACTGCACTGAACAACCATCCAGAAACTTTGAACAATAATTTTTTTTTGCATATCAAACAGGCTGAAAGTTGACAACTCGCTTGAATCGTTCCGAAAGGTATCCGCCCGGACAATATGACACAGATGAAAAACGATGTGAAAATACACGAAGACATGAAGTCTTGTGCGACAAGTGACTTGTAAAGAAATGTATCATTCGGGCGTGACATCATTTCTATAATAAAAATAAAATGAAAGGTAACCTGGCTAATGCAATACAATCAACTCTAATCGTATGTATTGACATACAACACTTGTGTATCATACACATACATGCAACAAATGCTATAAAGGGATTGTTATAAACAAAAACATATGCATGAATTCTCCCTCAGGAGTGTTGTGCTTAAACAGACAATGCACTTTTGGCATCTTCGACTGCATTGCAGCAGTATCCAAACACATTATGTTCATGTATGCACTACCTAGAACAATCTGGACTATGTGTGCTATTTCCTCTTACATGCATGCATTATAGCTTAAACAAATAGAAGCTTCCCCACTGATCTGGTCAATTCAATCAAGAAAACCGTATCTAAGTGTACATTCATGAGAGCAATTTTTATGATTTTTTCAAATTCTCTCCATATTTCTCAGCGATAACGACACATTTTCATTGCTTTATCTCTAACTTTCAACAAAACGAACTACATGTACTAAATTGTTTGCTTTCACTCAATCGACAAATTTAAAGAAAAAATACAAGAGGTATTTTGACCTGTCCGCAGCCAAAATGATCATAACCTGGTTGGCCGAACTTTCATCAGCTGCAGCCAATACAAGTATTGGAAAGTAATCATGTAATGGTCAAATGAATGGAGAACAAGGAAAAGTAGAAATTACGCGGTGCGTAATATATGTCCCCGCCGGAAGTAGCATTTAGTAGCAAAATGTACAATATAGGTAAAAAGATCAAGGTCAAAGGTCAAAGAAGTCAAAGGTCAAAATTCTGTGTAGAAGTTTTGAAGCCCTCACCTAGTGCCATCACTTAAAGCAAACGGAATTGAAATCGGGTTACAAATGGCGAAGGAGTAGCATTTTGTAGCAAAATGTACAATATAGGTCAAAAATCAAGGTCAAAGGTCAAAGAGGTCAAAGGTCAAAATTCTGTGTAGAAGTTTTGAAGCCCTCACCGAGTGCCATCATATAAAGCAAACGGAATCAAAATCGGGTTAGAAATGGCGAAGGAGTAGCATTTTGAAGAAAATGTACAATATAGGTCAAAGGTCAAAGGTCACAACTGAAATTTTGTATAGAAGTTTCAAAGCTCTTATGTAGTGCTATCATATAAAGCAAACGGAATCAAAATCGGGTTAGAAATGGCGAAGGAGTAGCATTTGAACATTTTGATCACACACGGACGCACGGACGGACAGATGGACACACGGACACACGGACACACACACGTACGGAGCCCGTTTCATAGTCCCCTGCTCGAACTCGTTCGGCGGGGACAAAAAAGGTTGCATTACCGAGATGTTGGCATCATTGCTGTATCAAACTTAGATTCAATTGATTCAGTTTAAAAATTGTAACCTCTACGTAAATTCCAGTGTCGAATTCAGACAGAAAAAATCTTGATAGGAATATTAAGGGAAAAGTACGCTCGAAATCCTAAGTTGCATGATTAAACTCAAATATTTGATATTTCAATCCAACTTAAATATTCGAATGTAATATAAAAACTAGTAAACCATGTTATACATTATCACAAAGCTGATGATTATCTTTCTTTTCTTTTCTTTTTTTGCATGCTCATGAAGACTGCTGCAAAGATCGACGCAAATGTTTAGTTGGCGGGATTGATTTTTTTTGTGTCATCAAACACCAAAGCATTGAAGCTCCACCTATGAATGTCTTCCCTATTGTAACGGCGACGTGTATTTGGCAATAATGGGCGGAATATATTCCTAATTCCGTGAAAATCCCAAAAATAAAGTCCCGTTATATGTCCAAGTTTATTGCCAACGGAAGCCGAAAGTCAGGGAGAAATAACACTCATCAGGCAGAAATCAAGAAGTTTATTACGGAGAATTATTCAAACACAGCGATTGATAATGAGAATGTCTCGCCCAGCATGAGAGGTGCAATATACGGTGGAGAATTATAACTGGCTAATACAACATGCTAACATGACTGGGGACAGTCTCTGGACTGGTTGACTCTCTCTCTCTCTCTCTCTCTCTCTCTCTCCCTCTCTCTCCCTCTCTCTCTCTCTCTCTCTCCTCCCTCCCTCTCTCTCTCTCTCTCTATGTTGAAACACGGTTATCACGGGATAGCTAGCTCTCGACAGCGTCCAAGCCTCCTCTCTTAGCTGACAAATTCTCCACTCCATCTCCTCTTGATAGCTTCTCCCAAGTTAGGCATAAGGTCTGTCTTATATACCCCTTTCAAACAAGTTCCTTTTCTTTGAGAGAGATTGAGAGGACCAGTCATGAAGGTCACGAGAATGACGTTTTTTTGCGCTGCGGAGTATATAGCAGAAGGACGTCTTTGAACACATGAATAAGGAGCTCAAAGTCATAGGGAAGGAGATGATACAAGGACAGGAGAAAGTCAAGATAACTGGATAAGAAGCAAGCAGAAAGGGCTGAAGGACAGTGAGAGTTATGGGCAAAGAGAGCAAACCGAAAAGGGTGAAGGACAATGAGAGGTAAGGGAGATTGAGGGTAAGGGCAAGGACTCTGACAGTCAAGACAAAGTTGAACTTATAGGAGAGAAAGGCAGAGTTCCGAAAGACCAGACAATGTCAAAGTGAGAAGGGACAGAGCAAAAGTATTGAAGTGAGAGCAAGGTCAAAGCGAGAAAAGCACAGAATGGATATGTGAAGGTCAGAAGAACACGTGAGCCAACTTTATGTCAAAGTGGTGAGAGCATAGAATAGACTTTTGAGGGCCAGAAGAAGAAAGCAAGATGAGCAGAGAGAACTCCTGTGAACGAAAAGCAATTGAGATTGGACTAGCTAAACTTATGATTTGCAATAGCATTAGCGAAACCTCTTTAACAAAGATTAGAACAATAATAAAATGAAATGAAATGAAATTTACTTGCTAAACAAACATCGTTAACATAGTCACAATAGTCAATAGTTGAAACACGGTTTGGCAAAAAGGAACCCTCAGGCTAGTCGAGGACAGTCCTTTCAATGATATAGATTATAATAAGAAAAACGAACTGTAACGAAATTCGGTGGAACCGATTCGATTAAACGTTCGATTATAATTTGTCATAATCGATTGTGCCTGTAGCATAGAAAGGGGCGTACTATCGAAACGTTGGGCAAACGTTTTAATGTGGTAGTGCGTTATTATGAGTTTAAACATTTATTATTGATTATGTGGGTACTTGTTTGTCGTGGACAAGTTTGAATTATTTTGATGCCAACTCCAGTTTGGACCAATGATACATGCCGAATTTTAGTAACCGGGTACAAGCGATACTGCTAAAATGCATTATAATCGTTGTACGAATTTATAGCCACGTCAATATTATAAATAATTTTGAATAATTTTCGGCTTCTATGACACAGTAACTTTTAACAGTGAACATTGCCTTACAAGATTGTTTCCTCAATCCGCAATAGGAGGGGAGGCATATAATGTGCCTGCTGTATGACTTTGTCTGATGTTAGTAGTCCGTGTATGACATATCATGTGTACTGCACATGTTCGCTTCTGGGTCTAGTAACTCTACATTAAATGTTACTCAATCAAGGGCTGCGTTTATCAACTCTCCCCTGTTTAAACGGCTTTCCAAAGCCCTGTACTATAATAATTAATTAACAATTAATGTGCCGCTTGTTTTCTAAGAAGGGACGGCGAAAAGCAGTTACCATCATAAAGACATATCTTCCTTTGAGAGTGACGAGTCATGATGCAATGCCACATGAATCAATTGTCTTCCTATCTGTGAGGCAGCTCCAGTTTAGCACATACTTCAAATATTTCTGAGTAGCGGCATGAGACTTTGGCTGCGTTTATCAACTTTCCCCTGTTTAAACGGCTTTCAAAAGCCGTTTCCAAAACCCTTTCGAAAGCCGTTTCCAGAGCGCTTTAGACACGGCTTCCAAAATAGTTGCGTTTATCAACTCTTCGCGAACACGATAACTGGCCTGTCACTGCACAGCTGCATTGCGCAATTCGACCCGAGGAGAAGAGGTCATGTAAGGCGTGCATTGTTCGTAACTGCAGCACAATACTACAAAGCCGTTTCAAAACAGCTTTGCGTTTATCAACTTCAAAAGGCTTTTACAAACAGGTTTCTGAAAACCTGTTTTGGAAAACTGCTTGGAAAGCCACAAATTTGCGGCTTTCGAAAAGGCTTTTCGAAAGGGCTTTCAAAACAGCTTTGCGTTTATCAACCAGTAAAGATTCCTTGAAAGCTGTTTGGAAAACCTGTTTCTGCCGAGAAAAGGAGAGTTGATAAACGCACCCTTTCGAAAAGGCTTTCCGAAAGGGCTTTCAAAACAGCTTTGCGTTTATCAACTCGCAAAAATTCCTTGAAAGCTGTTTGGAAAACGTGTTTCTGCCGAGAAAAGGAGTTGATAAACGCACTCTATTACTGTACGATGTCTTCTTGTGAGTATCCTGTTATCAACAGTTTGCATAGTGGTGGCACTTGTTCCAGAACTAGACGACCGTTCCTGAGGAGACAACTAGCAAGTCATTGGATTTCGGGAGTAGTGGTAATGTGACTTGTCACATATGCCTCCTGCCCAATCCAAGTTCCAGTCGTCACCGTTGGAATTCGGGAGTAGTGGTAACGTTACTCGTCACATATCCCCCGTGCCCAATCCAAGTTCCAGTCGTCACCTTTGGATTTCGGGAGAAGTTGGTAATGTGACTTGTCACATATGCCCCGTGCCCAATCCAAGTTCCAGAAGAGGTAGGAGAAGTTGGTAACGGTGCGATTTAGCACTCTACCCCGTACCCACCAACGATACTTGTGCCACCACATGGTTATCAAATGTGTACCACGTGAGCGTGACTAAGTTGGTAGCAAAAGGTGGTAACAAAAGTTGGTAACAAAATTAGGTGTACCAATTTAACACCATCTACAAGTGACGCTTGGGAGTGACTTGGGAGTGATGCTGAACATGGTATGAGTGACGCTTATGTTGGTGAGCTGCTTCTTATACAACATAAGACACAGACACAGTAGTTTGATTAATTAAAGGGATCGTTGTAGACTGCAACAGACAGTCGAATACTCTCACAATCACGACACGAAGACGAGTTCGTCACAGTATTTACAATATTCACAGAAAAAAATTATATTTACACATTTAAATGTTTTCATAGGGGATCATTTATACTATTGATAGCAGATACTTTCGTAATGATTTCCGAAAAGCATTACGGGTGTTTATCTTTTTTTTTTTCCATTCTGCGGAAATCCTCTCCATATTATACAGCCTTCATATGACAAGGCGTATTTACCAGTTTAAGATCTGATTTTGTTGGTTTATAATTCATATTATTTTAAAATCTTGTATCATAGTCATGCTCAATTTTTTAAACATCAATCGGAGACATCGTGCGGTAAAGTATGATGGATTAGGTCAAACATTACAGTTCCAATTACAAATTGGTATAGTCTAAAACATCTCGCATTTGTAAACGATGAAATAAATGGCCAGTATGCTCCTTAGGTCCTTTGAAACAGAATGCACGCACTAATTTCTTTTGTAACAAGAATATGGATTGAAGATATGAGTGGTACGTACATCCCCAAACTTCTAGTCCATAATGTGTGGCGTACGTATACTCTTATACGTACAGTACTTATATGTGCGGATTTCCGAGTGCGACGTGCGTATATGTTTGGAACGAACATCTTCGGACATCTTGACTCTTTGACTGGTATTGGTATTGACCCACAAAGGTACGTGAAAATGCTGTTAGTTTTCGACCAATTTTATAAAACAAATGATGCACAGGATTATTTCGTGGTGTTAGTGGAGATGCAGCTCACTCTCGGGTATTTACAATGTAGTGCAACATGCACTCGGCTTCGCCCCGTGCATTTTTCACAATTGTAAATACCCTCGAGCGCTACATCTCCACTAACGCACTCTATCCTGTGCATCATTTGTATAATAAGCACCGACAAATTCTGAATTTGCCCCGAAGGTCAGTTATATTCAATGAGGCCGCAGGCCGAATTGAATATAACTGCCAGAGGGCAAATTCAGAATTTGGAGGTGCTTGGTCAGTGTTGGTACTTGTTATAGTGCGAAAATATGTCATGCATTATGTGTTATATAAAATAGCATACATACCCAGGCAAGATAAATTGAAAAAAAAAACACGAAAGCCTTGATCATTTAAGACTATACACGTGTCTCTACCTGTGTAGACAAATCGTTACATAAGGTCATCTTTGTGATGTGGCCGCTTACTTATCAACGCGTTTTATCGGTAAGACGTATCAAATACTGCATCATCGCTTCGATCATCGTAACGACAAGTGCTGTATCAACTGTACTACCCCTGCGGGATTCCCCCTTCACCAGTGAAGTTCAGGGCGAATTTAGCAAGATTGGAAGTTTCTTCAACCAGAAAACGTATTATTACGTCGTAGTGTTCCTTGTAACTTTCCTCATCCCTGTTCTACCGTAGCCTTCAACTGCGCATTGCTTTTAGTTGCATTGAAACAGTCGAGGCGCATGGTTCGCCTTGGTGCCGCACCCCCGGCTATCCAACCTCGCACCGCAGGAGAACGGGATGAAAGACAAGTTGGTGGAGTGAACACACGAGGTGTGAAAAACGTTCTACGTGTGATCACCGTAATGTTGATCGCCCCCTCGTATCTTTTCTTGGAACTCTTATCATACGTGTAGGACCTGAAAAGACAGATGCCGGTAAAGTATTCCTCGTGATAGAAACTTCAATGTGGTTTTGGAACGGCAAACTAGCCGTTCTCCTGATCAGCGATGCTCCTTTCAGACGAGCGGCTAGACGGAAACTGCCGATCTAGAGTTTGATGATGTCTTGCGGCGGACTTAAAAAGCTCCGTACAACACCCGGGGACGGCCAGTCATAATGAAACCAGGGAGGTGGAACATAATTACGGTAACGACTCCAACTTTTCAGGATAAGACAACACCTTACGGATTTTGGACTGTCTCTTGCTCAGTTTGTAAGAAGCTATAAGCCTGACATCGAACCATAACAACAATAGAATTTGATAACTGCCCTTTTAAAGATATTAATCATAAATGATATTTCATGAAATTGCAAACAGAGTTTAAGGCCGCCCCAGTTACTACAATTTCCTACATCACTTAAAGATTTGGGCAACACAAAGCGAGGAAAATACCATTCTCCGTTCTATTTTGAAAACCTACCGAAACTCACCAAACACGTCTGATATATATAACGTTATTGAGACGAACCAGCGCGATGAACAAGCAAAAGCAGTATATAACGTACGTCCTGCAGCTAATGCACTAGCTCAAATGTGTAGCTGCTCCCTGGTGAGCGTTTTATTGATATTTAGCCGGGATAAATATCATACCAATGCAAAGTTACTTTAATGCTTTTGATATCATTTGAATGGTCTATTTTAAAAACATCAACAGTAACGATAATCTTTCCAAAAAAATAGGTGTAATTCCATGTATCTCATGCACTCGCGAACACTTTAGCAAAAGTTATTGTCAGCATTCACTTGGCCTTGCTACTCTTTGATTTATCCATTCATCGATACTGCCGCGCCGGGAGGTTTGCCCTTCATTCACATTCACAATTGTTTGACGGATTTTCATCACCCGTTTATAGACCGTCAGACACTGGTGGTAATAACACAGAGGTAACGATCAAAATGACGTCTAAGCTTTTAACAAATTAGAATCTTCAACTAATCTGCACCAGAGATGCTTTTAAAATTTTCCTTAATTGCTCTTTTATTCTGACAGGTCCGTGGACAGATCGGCATGTAAACGGACGCAATTACCAGACGCTCACGTCGCATAATGTGATTTTTTAAAGTGAATTTGATGTCGATTTCTAGGTCGCAAATTTAAGCAGAAATTCTAATTGCAGAGCGCCGTCATCGACAGTTCTCCCATCGCCGTAACATGAACACCAAATAGTGCTCAGGACTCCGCACAATATGGAACTCAATAGCACCTAAAGCTACATATCGACTTGAGTCCCATCACAGTAACGTGTATCTGTCTATAAGTAGACAACTCTTGTCGCGGATTTTGACCACTGTCGGCGGACTTCCAATTATCTCTCTGAACATTTTCGTACTCGCTCTCATATCAAAAGAACAACATCTGCCCATTACCGACGAATACGGTCTATTGTGCAAACTGGCCTACTGTACGGATGTGTTCACGTCGATTTGCACTTTTGTGCTTGGTTATCTTTCAGCCGAACAAAACGTTGACGAGAACATCACCACGTGCAGTTTCATGTATTTCATGTTCATGTTATCATTTCAAGTAACCGCTTCTGTGCAGCATTGCCTTCGACAAATTGGTCTCCGTCATAAAACCGTTGACGTATGACATCATAATTACAAAGCAACGAATAAGAATTGGTGTTGCTGGTATTTTGTTTGTACCGCTGAGCACGATCGTCCTGCTCCCGTTTGATGATTTTTCTATGAAAACCCTTTCTCAGTGCTCCTTCAACTCCAGCGATGGGCTGACTTCACCTGACATATACCCGTTTTTGCTTTTTTGCTTGCGGCTATTCTTGTGGGAGCAATTCCTATTTTCTGCACCATCATCATAAACTTTTCTCTCATCGTCATCGGCATTCGATACTCGCGTAGACTCCGAAGACTCGCGGTGTTACCCTTACAGCACGAAAACGCTCGCGCTGAGCAAGAGAATCAGAGACCGAATGGGGTAAATCTCAGCGGACTCAGAAACTCTGTTGTGCTCGGAACATTCATATCGCTGGTATTTGTGACTATTATAGCAGGATCCTCTTGTATGCGGTTTTATCAGGAAGAAGTGATTGACTATACTTTCATTTTCATCGCGAATGACATTGCGATTCTACTGTGGAGTTCCAAAGGAGCAGTTGTGCTATTTTCTTACCGGTTTGTTTGTTCGTTTCCATCGGAGGAGATGGCTGGAAAACCCATATTCAGCTACGCTAAGCTGGTCTTCCATGGGGTCCAGTAATAGATGTGAAGTGGGACCACTTCACCTGGTTATTACACCTTGCTCTTTGCGATGAATGAATGAAGCGGGATCTCTTAAGTACATGAGTTGTGAATCTACCATACACGGGACCTCCATTTTATGTCCTATCCGACGAACAGGGTGCCTCTTGCTCTCGCTAGAGGGACGATTCAACACAACATTGCTCAGTCCAGACTCGTGTTCGAACCCGGGCCCCTCGGATCGTGAGGGAGACGCGCTACCGACTGATCGAGCCAACTCAACGCCCTTATCTCCAAGCAACGACACGTGAGGAAGATCTAAGAGAAGACCTAACAGAGACCTAAGCAACTGATCATTCTAATTGCAAAATGGAGGGTGATATGCGTCATTCGGAGCAAACATGTATCAAATTTCTTGTTGACATTACATATCAGATCGGTCAGAAAAATTCCGACTTTGACGACATGCAGCTGTTCCCTTTGAGACAAATCTTGTCAGTTTCATCTCCATTCCATGCAACTAATCCGGATATTGCTGTCATCAATCGTTCGGGGGAAAATCTACAACGTATAAATGAGCATGTGCACAACAAGCGCATTCTCTGAAAATTGGGTCATCATTGAACGCTCCACCTTTTGAGAGTCTTAATAAATCTCATTTTTTAAGTTTGAAAAACGCAGGGTGCACTAAATTTTACACCCATGAAAAACTAAATTGAGAAAGGAAAAGAATAATCAAGATGTCCCTTGAGAATATTACCTCGAATTTCACGGTTGATGGTCCATCGGCGCACATATACAGCGGAATTGAAATCGGAACGGTAGTGATACCTTACGCGGGCTTCTTTCTAGATACTGCTATCAATGTGTTCGTCCTGATTGTCATGCTACTATCACACGATTTAGAATTTCCCGACGTCGATTATTTTCTATTCAAAATTATAGCTGTTTTTGACATCTTATTTTCTCTCAAATTGGCCTTGTTCTTCACCATCTTATTCGTTGGATCAGCTGCTTCGGTCAGCACTGAACTCTGCCTCATTGTTACCTTCATATGTTGGTTTGTAATGAATATGTCTGCCTGGCTTGTGTCTATTTTAGCGTTGCATAAGGTTATCTTTGTGATGTGGCCGCTTACTTATCAACGCGTCTTATCAGTAAGACGTGTCAAATACTGTATTATCGCCTCAATCATCGTAACGCTTATTGCTGTATCAAGTGTACTACCGCTAAGGGATTTCCCCTTTACAAGTGAAATTCAGTGCAACCTCAGCAATATTGGAAGCTTTGTCACCCAGAAGACTTATCCCTTTCTCGTGGTGATGCTAGTCGGTTTCCTGATCCCTGTTGTTTCTACCGTAGCCTTGAATTGCACGTTGCTTGTGGTTGCTTTGAAACAGTCGAGGCGCATGGTTCGCCTTGGTGTCGCACCCCCTGGTATCCAACCACGCACCGCAGGAGAACAGGATGAAAGGAGAGTTGGTGGGGTGAACACACGAGGTGTGAAAAACGTTCTGCTTGTGATCACTGTGATGCTGGTCGCCCCACTCATGTCTTTTCTTGGAAATCTTATCGTACGTGTAGAGCCTGAAAAGACTGACGCCGGTGGACCTACATGGTTTTACCTCGGGATAGAAACTTCAATGTGGTTTTGGAACGGAAAATTAGCAGTTCTCCTGATCAGCGATGCTCCTTTTAGACGAGCGGCTAGTCGGAAGCTGTCTACGATCTGGAGTTTTATGATGTCTTGCTGCGGGCTTAAAAAGCTTGGTACAACATCCGGGGACGGCCAGTTCTAATGTAAAACAGGGACGCACGTACGCGAAGGTAACGACTTCAATGTTGCATTTAAACACCTTACTGATTTTCTACATTATCTGTTGCTCACAATTATCAAGAAGCTTAGCACATGGAACCAAAATTCCATTACAATTGATACCATCAACTGCCCATTCAAAGATATTGAATATAAATGATAGTTCATGAAATTGCAAACAGAGTTAAAGCCAGTTCCGGGTAACAATTTCCAACCTCAAGGAAAGGATTTGTTCAACATTAAGCGCGGATGATACCAATCTCCGTTCTATTTTGAAAACCTACGGAAACTCGCCGAACATTCCTAATAATTCCTAATGCAAACAAAAGCATATTACGTCCAATAGACAATGCACAGGTTCAAAGGTGTAACTGTTTTCTTTGGTGAGCGTTTTATTGATATTTAGCCGGGATAAACGTCATAACAATGCATAGTGAACCTAATGCGTTTGTATGTCATTAGAATGATCTGATTTCAAAACATTAATAGTAATGACAATTTCTCGACATACACTATTGTATTAAACTAGGAGGTGAAAATTCATGTCCCTCATGCACTTGCCCACCCCGAACACTTCGGCAAAAGTCATTGTCAGCATACCCTTGGCTTTACTGTTTGATTTTTCCATTTAGCGACACTGCCGCGCCGGGTGGTTTACTGTTCATTTACATTCGCGATTGTTAAACGGGCTTTCATCACGCACCTATTGACTTTAGTAGCATTACATACTGGTGGTAAAGACATAAACAGCGGCAGCGATCAAATTGACTTCTATGCTTTTAAAAAATTAGATGCTTGAACTAATCTGAACCAGAGATGCTTTTCAAATTTTCCTTAATTGCTCTTTTATACTGACAGGGCCGTGGACAGATTGACCTGTAAAGCGACGCAAGTACTAGAAGTTCACATCGTATAATGCGTTTTTTAAAGTACATCTAACGTCAATTTGTAGGTCGCAAAATTAAGCAGAAATTTAGCAGAGCGCTATCATCGGTAGATCTCCGTCGCCGTAACAATATAACATCAAACAGTGATCAGGACTTCGCACAATATGGAACTCAATAGCACCTACGGCTACATATCGGCGGAGACCCATCACAGTACTGTGTATCTGTCTAAGAGTGGACGACTCTTGTCGCAGATTTTGACAACTGTCGGCGGACTCGCCGTTACCTCTCTAGGAACATTTTCGTGTTAATTCTCGTATCAAAAGAGCAACATCTTCCCGTCACAGACGAATATGGGCTGTTATGCAAACTGGTCTGCTGTATAGACGTACTCACGTCAATTTGTTCTGTTGTGCTTGGTTTTCTTTTCACCCAACAAAACGTTGACGAGAACATCACCACGTGCAGTTTTATGTACTTCATGTTCATGTTTTCATTTCAAGTAACCGCGTGGCTTCTGTGCGGCATCGCCTTCGACACATTGGCCTACGTCGTAAAGCCATTGACGTATCACACCATAATTACGAGGCAACGCATAAAAATTGGTGTTGTTGGTATTTTGACTGTATCGCTGAACACGATCGTCCTGCTCCCGTTTGATGGTTTTCCTATGAAAACCATTTCCCAGTGCTCCTTCAACTCCATCGATGGGCTGACTTCACCCGACGCATACCCGTTTTTGCTTGCGACTACTCTTGTGGGAGCAATTCCTATTTTCTGCACCATCATCATAAACTTTTCTCTCATCGTCATCGGCATTCGATACTCGCGTAGACTCCGAAGACTCGCGATGTTACCCTTACAGCACGGACGCACCCGCGCAGAGCAAGATGTTCAGAGACCGAATGGGATAAATCTCCGCGGACTCAGAAACTTTGTTGTGCTTGGCACTTTCATATCGCTGGTATTTGTGACTATTATAGCAGGATCCTCCTGTATGCGGTTTTATCAGGAAGAAGTGATTGACTATACTTTCATTTTCATCGTGAATGACATTGCGATTCTACTGTGGAGTTCCAAAGGAGCAGTTGTGCTACTTTCTAACCCGTTCATGCAACGACATGTGAGGAAATATCTTTGCCTATTTACCCGAAATGTCGAATCAGCTGAGTAGCATTATGAGTTAAATATCACATTTCCTTTTGAGTTAGCCTATATTTGTGTAACCCTCCTCGCAGTGGTTGTTGAAGATTGGTCAATATTTATCATTCATTTGGGCTGTATATGTGACCCTGCATCTCAAAACAAACTTAAAATCACCAAGCTAAGAACAGATTTTAAAAGAGCAGACTCTAAGCTTTAAAATGATATAAAATTCAATTCAAATGGACTCTCTTAACCTAACTAGATATTGGGAAGAATACGCACACTCTGGAAAGTGTGTATTGAGAAAAAAAAATGATGCAACACTGTAATAATGATGATAAGCTCTCCTTTATCAAGGGTAGCCTCTTCAGTGTTGTCACTGGTCTACCAGCGGGTCTTGAGAAAGGTAACCATTTATACACCCGAGTCGATGATGTAGTTGGTGAGTTAAGCACTGGGCGGGGGAATCGAACTCTAGTCCTCCTCTAAGGAGTCGGGGTCTTATTCACTTTGCAACACGGTGATGATGATGATGATGATAATTATGATAATGATAATGGTACTACTACTGCTGCTGCTACTACTACCACTGCTAATAATGATAATAATTATGATAATGCATCATGTTGTCTGAAACCAGAACAGTTGAATAAAAAGAGATAAGGCCGATGAATCACAGATTAAGTTGATCTCCGCAATGTACGTTGGTCATATACAGTGGTAAAAAAGAGAGATGACTCAATCAAAAGGACGAGTATCTGTGTGTGTGTGCGTGTGTGTGTGTGTGTGTGTGTGTGTGTGTGTGTGTGTGTGTGTGTCTATGCGCTATACACATAAATATATGTACTTTATATACATAGGACAGAGTGAATTTTCCGGCCTCCTGACTCAACTTTTAACATAAAATCATGTATGTAATTAGTTCAGAATGTTATACAATTATGATGAGCATATTACAGTCTCTCAATAAAAGTGTCCAAAAACAAAAAGGGTTCACGATGTCTTCATTTTGTAAGCGAAAGTTTTTGACATTAAGCTTGATAATCAAGTGCTCTCGAACTCACAGCAGCCAAGTGATGTTGTACGTCAGTCAAAGTAAAGCAAAATAGAAATTTAGATGGAGTGAAAGTAGCAATATCAACACAACACATTATTGAGAATGTGAGGGAAATGAGACGATCTATTCCAAAGTTATGGATTTTTTAAGTTTCGTTGTCGTCATTGTTGGAGAAGAAAACAGTTCCTGACGTCATGTATGGACAACGATATAAAGAAACTGGAAAGAAATTTGAACGTAATTTCACTCTTCTATCATTATTAAGGAGAACTTGATTTACTTCTTTCAGAAAGCAGAGGAAATTATATTACCCTTAACAAAGTACCAGTAAGAAGCTGATATTTAAAAAAAGTATAGTCCTGGCTATAGTGTTACAAATACCAGAAGTACACTGAGAATGATCGTCCAAAAAACGCTGACTTAATGTTGAGGGGGTTCACTAATAATGATAAATCTGCAGATTCATGCACTGACACAGACACACACAAACATATATATATATATGGGTCAGAATTTTGAACGATGTACAATTGAGCCAAAACAAGGCAAAATTTAAAAAGTAGGAAATTCTCCAAATCATTCATCTTACCTGAAAGAGTATAACTCAAGCTTTAATATGAACCCAATTATACTAGGACTTTCCCAGAGGAACAAGTTTTTATTCACCGCTGAAGTTTACCATGTCCAGAGCAGCGAACGTCCGTGAGGAATAGTACTGCACATACATTTGAATACCATTTAACATAGTTTCCAAAGATCTGATTCAGTTCAAAATCCTAACGAAATATCTTAAGAGACATGTGTACGTGATTGCAGAATATTAAGCTTGTACTCTTAACCTGTACGTAATGATAGACAACTGATGATTTAACTAAATTCGTCATTTCTGTGGAAATATTGCTCTTCCGTTAAACACTTTCTTAACTTTACGCGCATTTTACAGAAACTCAATATTTTCACCTCTTATTTCACTATCCCATACTTTAATCCTCACTCCCAAATAATAATATACCTTTTTAAGATGTATCTCATCTGGGCAGTCTCTATAACCCAACAAACATAGCATAGTTTTCATCACGGAGGTTCGCATGTAGCTCACGGACGTTCGGAACAAACAAGATATTGAACAATGCAGCTCTCTTGAGTTGGAAACGCATTCTACTCACAACAAACAGCAATTTTATGTCGAGAACAAACTCCTCTGCAAAATCCTGAATAGATATTACCAATTCTCAATTATATAAGCTTGTTTATCTTCTCATACTGAGGAATCAAAGAAAAAACAATTTTTCCATCTCTCGTAAATGAACGTACAAACGTACGTGTAATCTCAGTGACGTAGTCGATCCTTGAGAACGAATATATTTATCAAAATTTCGTTATCATGAAGTAAATATTCAGGTCCTAAACTTGTTATATAAAGTCTACAATGCAAAATTTGCTTTTTTATATAACGAACATGATCACAGCTAAAATCATGACAAAGAATTGATATAGAAAAACAACAGAAATGTGCTCCGTTATAGAAATACGAAGTTTAGCTGGGGAGGGCAAACGAATACGTTAGGAAGAAATCCCTCTGTGTTTGCTCCTTGTGTTACACACTGTTACCGAGGAGAATTTGTGTTATTATATTAGTCAGAAATGATTATAGGTTCGATACTGCGAAGTTTCGTCATAACAAGACACAATAAGTCCATGTAACTTGGATGGACGTTTGTGACTTCGATATTATACAATACGGTTTGTTATAACAAACCTTTTGTAGCGCGTCATTTCGGAGGCTCGTTATTCATACAGTTTGTCAATAGGAAAATTGATAGAGTTCGTATAATTATGAAGCTTTTTTATTCGGTAAATGATAGGAATCTCCGAAGGTTAACCGAAAGGCTTATTAATTGGAACATGAAAAATTATGTTCGCTTATCCAAATGTGGAGAAACAAGTTAACAACTAAAATCCTCCAATTTCAAAACCTCATAATAACTGCTTTCACCTAAACGAATATCAGGCCCATTCCACTTTTAGAAGAACGGACCTAAAAATAATGATCCTTAATATCTATTTTTCGAAGAACATTTCTAATAACAAACCTCCTAAATTAACTACATTTTTTTTTCCATTTTGGAATTACAAACCTTTGGACATCGGTGTAACGAATCTTTGGAAGAGCGAACGTATTAAAGTGCAACCTTAAACCTATTCTTAATCATTACTTTTTTTAACATGTGTTTTCAAAGTAAGCACAAAAGCACAAACAAATTGACGATCTCTCTGTCTCTTATATGCAAAATGAAAAAAAAAATCTTGGAAAAATTACAAATGAATATTGCTTTTCATTGATGAGTATAAAACAACACCATGTGATGATAAGCAGAGGATTTGTGTGTTTTCATCAGACAATAATTGTATACTACATGATTTTTGTTCGCTTGTGACGGCATTTCGATGAATAAAAAACAAAACATTAACAAACAAACAAAAACTTCTCCAGAGGAATTTGGTATAACGGGAGTGCACTGACAATTCTTTTCTCTGTGTGTTGGAGCTCGATCCCTTCTCTGTTTCTCAGTCATTTTCATTCAACTGCTTCCACGTCCTTTTAAAACTTTTCCGTTTCTTATTCAACACATGCTCATTACAGACTTCTTCCGTCATTATCTTGAATGTGATTGCGTAGGACTTTTCGGATTTGTTTTGGTTTGTTTTGTTTTCTGTTTGTTTTCTGTTTGGTCGCAGCATGTTCAGGCTACTGAGGGAATGAGAGAAAATCGTCATGAAGAGAAAAATAACAATGAATTAAGGCATTTAATATCATGACAATTACAGCGAACGTCCGTTATGGAGACCAAAACTGAATGTGTTCTGTTTGAGACGGCAGCTACCATACTTAAAAGATAAACACTTAGAGCACCTGTCACTAAAAAGTGGCACTGATCCTCTTTCTCCTACTATGTAATCCACTGACTTATTCAACCAACGAACATCCGTGAAAAAAAGGTTTTCCGTTTGTTATTACAGGTAAATTGAGTGCTGAACGCTATTCACTTTCGGGTATGAGCGGCTCGGTGATTTGGTAATATTTTCAACTAACATTAATCTTATGTGCAGGGATATATTTGTAATTGTCAGAAATTTCCTTTCTCGGACAGAACGTCCGTGAGCGAAACTTTCAGAACCTGTAACAGTACAAATTGTCTCCAGAACCTCATTAGAAAGAAATTTAAACGCACAGAAATTACAGATTACGCAAAATTCCATTTTCCTATAACTTTGTTTTAAGTGTTTAGCTGTTTTTGTATGATTAGAGGGCAAACAAGCGCAAAATTGCGAGTAAATTTTCAATTGTTTGTTCATCATGATCACATAACGCCTTAAAAATTCTGAAACTAACGTTCTAAACTCATTTTCTACTTTGTAAAACTTTATTTGTCGCTATTCGAGCCAAAAGTTTTAAAGAATACAGGACACTTTCGGGACAAGTTATCCCTATCGGAGGGATTGCATACGTCACGGACGTTCTCTGGAATTATCACGGACGTTCGTTCTACTACTAGGGTCATGTTCCAGGACGGATAACTAATCGGCAGAGAGTACCTAGCCTTCCTAACTCTTTCAAAAATTTGAAAATGTATTGTCAATGCAAATTATAAGAAATTTGACATCCTTACAACATATGTATTGCTCAGAGGGGGATCAGGAGGTGAATTTTCAGAGAAAATATTAATTATTTCCTTGGTTTTTGGTGAATTGCATGGTCCAAAAACTGCGGACGAACCTCAGTCCGCTCCAAAAATGGCATGCAGCTCCTCGGCTAGAGAGCCAAAGGTAAAATGCACCTTCGCCATCAAAGCAAGATGGTGTCCCACTCGAAAACGTTTTAATCATCACGGACGTTCTTTTTTTCTTGGAGGTTCGTCTAAAAATGTAATTTCGGTTCCTATTTGACAACGGATGGACAGAAACTCAAAACAAACATATCATCGTGTTGCTAGATCTTAGTTGATTACGACTCAGAACAATATCGCCAATAACGTTTCATGGGCTACGATCTTTATTAGAAAATAGCGGAGGCACGTCCGTGACGAAAACTGAGTATAATTTTGCATAAAAGAATATTACGTCCCATGTACAGCCAGCAGACGTACAATTTTTGCAGGATATGTTCATGAGGTGGAACACCAAATTTTCGTATACGTTACAGTTGGGACAACAAAGTAGAATATGCAGCAGCGATAGAAATAAAAGCATCACGGACGTTCGTCTGTTTAGGACTTTGATATTTTAATTGTTCTCTGTAATTTTATACGTGCTCATAAAGTTCTTATAATTTTGTGGTACATACCCATGATATGTCAGATCCAGAGCATGGTCAGATATTAGATGCCACGTACCATTAAAAATGCACATCATTAGTTTGAAAAACAAAAATTATTGTGAAAATAGCGTTTTTACCGTATTTTTACGCTTTAAGTCCTTGTGAAATGAAAAATATCAGGCAAAAGTCAACCAAACCATATATTTCCTGAAAGGAAATTTACCAATCTTTGAGATGACATGAAAAAATCTGGTTTCTTAGATCATCCTGGCGTGTTCTAAGGAAAAGAATGTCATAAGGTACGAAAATTGGCAATTGTACATCGTTCAAAATTCTCACCCATATACATATATATATATATATATGTGTGTGTGTGTGTGTGTGTGTGTGTGTGTGTGTGTGTGTTGATAAGGTAGTCCACGTGTTGGCAAGATAAAAAGATAAGTAACAAACCTGCAACAAAGTTCATGCTGTATTCACCAACGGTTTATTTCTTCACACAAATTTTCGAGCGTCTCGCCGCCCTTTCTAAAGTGTTGATACTGAGAGAACAATAACAAAATTAAGCCATGACAATATATTGCAACCGTGTTACCAAGGATGCGCGCTTTAACGCATCAATGCTAGGCATCAAAGATAGTAGAGATAACAAGATACGAAGGCGCGCGATAACAATGGACACAAAATGGCTACCCTACATGACGATACAAAAGAGAGCTAAGTACAAACTCAGTACACCTATCCAGAAACATCAATTATTTCCGAAGGTAGTTGTATTTTTATTATCTTAAAAATATTTAAGAATTATAGTCGTAGCTTTTTTTCGATTAGGGGTATTATTTTGAAGAACGGGATTTTAACGTAATAAGGATTATTTCGTGGAGGTAAAAATTTGGCAACAACATGATCTCACGATCAAAGACGCTTGATAAACAACATCTTCAAAGACAGCGCGTCTCAGGCAAAGACGCCCATCACCTGAGACGCGCTGTCCCTGAAGCCGCTGCTGTTGTTTATGAAGTGTCAAGACAGCGCGTCTCAGGTGACGTGCCCGAGAACATCACACACATAGGCTGGTAACCAAGGCCTCCAACCCGGAAATTTTGTACCCCTGGCTGTCTACATCGGAGAAACTACAAACTTCAGACAACGATTCAACAATCACAAAAGCACCATAATTAGAAGTCAACAACATCCAGTCGCACAACACTTCAACAAAACAAATCACACACTAACAGATCTGCAATGTTGCATTTTATACAAGGACATGGAAGCATTTGAAGAAAGACACGTGAAAGAACTAAAAACAATCATCCGCACACGGAGCTTCCAAGGACAGGGCATGAACGTAGATCTATCATGGCTCGCGAACTACACTTTTTACAAGTAGGTGCGCCGCTTACTGTTGTATGTTCTCCCGTTTACCCCGCTGCAATAGGTCTTATCATTATATTGCTTGAGTGATATAATGCTGACGCTCTCTTTTTAACCATTTCTTGGAACCAGTCTTGTTTTCACTCCGAGACGTATTGTGACGTATCTGTTTAATCAAAAGAAGAAAAATATGATTTTTCACATATTTCATAGTCATGCTTTAGTCTCAGATTATTTAAAGACTATCTACTCACCAGAATTTGGAAGTTAATGTATGCGTATGCTGAAGTTTGAAAGGAATAGTAAACTACTTGCACATATTTTGCGCATCTTCTTGCTTATGGGGCAGCAGCAGCTAGGTAATGTCCCTCAATTGTTGTAGCCAAGTTACAGTCTGTGGAGTAGGGTGTGTCAGGTCCATGTTGTCAGGAGGGCGGAGATCAGGGCACTCACTCAAGATGTGTTGAGCAGTCTGTTCTGGTGCACCACACTGGCAAGCTGAGGACGGGCGTAGCCCCCAACGATGCATGGCTGCATTGAAACGCCCAACTCCCGTTCGAATCCGATTTAGAGACACCCACTCCCTCCTTGGGAGGTTTGCTCCTGTGGGGACAGATGTATTGGGCGTGACAACGAGTTGGGCAGGTCGTTGGGTGTCTTCCCAGCTTGTTCTCCGTGTCTGGCAGATGTTGAAGTCTGATCCTCTCAGCGTTGCTGCATGGCGGGAGAAAGGGCGGCGAGACTTCAGTCGCTGATGCCGCTGACCCAGAGTTACAGAGCCCTCAACTACGTCGTGGAGGAGGTCGTCCGGGTTGCTGGAGGCCTTGGTTACCAGCCTATGTGTGTGATGTTCTCGGCGCATGGGGGCAGGGGCGATGCCTGAGAGAACAGGTAGGAATTATGTTGGTGTAGGCCGGAGACATTCTGTTATTAATCTCATGGTGTCATTCAGAACTGAGTCAAGTTTCTTTGTGTGAGAGCTCCTACACCACGCAGGGGAGGCGTATTCCGCGGCACTGTATACCAGTGCTAGCGCACTAGTGCGGAGAGTGGTTGCACTGGCACCCCATTTTGAGCCTGCAAGTCGGTGAAGGAGGTTGTTCCTTGAAGACACTTTTGCACTAAATATGGCCTTGAGTTGTTCCTTGTAGGTTAGCTGCCTATCCAACTTCACTCCAAGGTAGGTTGGTGTAGCATTGTATGGAAGAGGTGTTCCATCAAGAATGACACTGAGTTGCCGATTAGCCTCCTTGGTGTTCAGTTGGAAGGCTGTTACCGTTGTCTTGGACATGCTAATCTTGAGTCTCCAGATCCTGAAGTACTTCGCGATTTGCGACATATCTGCAGTGAGGGTATTCTCTACATTTGACCAGGCTCTGTCAGAGTGAAGAAGGGCAAGGTCATCTGCATAGCCATACTGTCGTGAGGTTGTGAAGGGGATGTCACTGATGTATATGTTGAAGAGCAAGGGGGATAGTACAGAGCCTTGAGGAACTCCATTCCGCAGTTGGCGTGGTCTGCTGGACTGTCCATCACTAGTCTTCAGAACGAACCTCCTGTTGGCTAGAATGTTGCAGAGGAACCTCACCATGTGGCGATCAGGGATTGTCTTTAATAATTTCAGAGTCAGACCCTGGTGCCACACAGTGTCGTAGGCTGCAGTAAGGTCGACAAAGATGGCGCCAGCTTTGTGATTTTTCTCAAAGCTGTCTTCGATGTCATTGGTCAGCTTGACAATTTGGTGGACAATTTTGCATAACCATCAGTGTGACGATTCAGTTTGATTTAAAAAATCGAATGTTTATATTAATCATGATAATTTCAGATTATGGAATGATTATCTATACACTAGAATTAAAGTTAATTTTGAAAGAAATAATGCACTGCTTTTACATTACCACCGCAGCTGCATATTTAGAGGAATTACTTCTCCAGTCGTGCCAAGTTTTTTAATGTTTATACTCAGTCAGCGTGTTTCTACAGAGAATCCGATAGACCTAGCATTTGCAAGCGCGTAATCAAACAGTGCGCTAACGCAGAACCGGGTTGTTTCTACAGAAAGCGCATAATCGGATTGAATCCGATTCTCCACCTGAATGCAGGTGTGACCGGATGTCTGGAAAGTTGGCTGGTGCATTGTGGGCCCTAGCCCGGGTCAAGGATCTACTGATGATGCGGATGCGATCACCGATTGAACGAAACTGAGCACAGGGCCTGAGCTGCCGGCCCGGCGCCGGCCCGGCGCCGGCCTAGTGTGGGTACAAACCCCAACATACAAGTTACAACCGGCTGCTGGACGAATTTGTTTTCATCTAACTTAACGTTAGGGCTCCTACTCTAACGTTAGCTCCAGCGTTTATATGGATTAGAAACTAGTTTTCTACCAATTCTTTGGTTCGTCAATTTTTCACGGATCTTAAGATTGGATTTTTGTAACTGGATTATCACATGTGACGAGACAACATCAGTTCACAGAGACACAGCTTCTGTCGCGTCTGAGTTCTGTAAGTTCTATCTAGATTCTAACTAGTTCTAACAAGTTAGAGTAGAAGTAGTTTTCTAGAACCTCTACTCAATTGTTGGGCTAGGCCCTACGTTAGGCATATTTCTAGTCTAACATTTAACGTATTAATAGCAAGTTACGATAAAAAATCATTTTAGATTAGGGCCTACACGTTTTAGGCGTAACGTTAGATATAGGCTATCTAACTAACATTGTGTAACAATTGTTAGATCCCATGAATAGGCCATAGGGCCTAACTTTTAATAGGCCTACTGCGACTGGATACTATCTAACGCTAGCTCTAATAATGTTACTTCTACTTGTTAGACTAGAGTCTTTCTATTCATGCTAGGCCTACTAGTTAGTGATTTCCACATAACGGTTAACATTACTTGTCATTAGGCCTAACGTTAGATTCTAACGTAAGGCCTACGTACTTTTACTACACACTCAACCTAAATGGGTCAATTCCTGGCCTGACTAGCATTAAACTAGTCGAGCACGGTTAGTAAAAATTGCTATACGAACATGATGATAGTAAAATGCGGCAATGCAGCTAGTAATGCTCTGCTGGATTAAATCAGGCCATGGTTTACTAACCCAAAGCTAGTCAATCAAATCTGACTAGCATAAAATTGTATGCTGTACTAGTTTGCAGTGTATACGCCAAGAATTAGTCAAAGTGGAGGAACTAGTGTAAAGCTAGTCGAAGTGGAGAAACTATCATAAACTCGTTGATCTTACGAAAACAGCGCATGTTAGTAAAACTGAAGGAACTACCGTGAACTAGTAAGTCAAGCTGGCAGAACTAGGGTGAATTCCAGTGAATACGAATGCATTTGGTTAGGCCTATAGAAATTGAGAATTCCCCTGTCATGTGTTTACTTTAAGCCAATCACCAGCCGCAATTTCCCCTGGTTTGGGCGCGGGAAGGTTTACCTGAGCGACGCGTCTGTCGCCTGTGCGTGGACGTACTGTGTGCATGTGTATACGATGTGCTGTGCGTGTATTATATGCATTTCGGGGATTTACGTGCGTGTGCAATCGTGAGAATCAGAGCCTGGATGTAATGGACGTGAGAAAATTTCTGTCTTCAAATGGAGTGGGGCGGAGATATTATTCACATTTTTGAAGGTAAGCAAACCATAGATCGATCTAATTATAACTTGTTGAGTTTTTCCAGTATTATGGGCTACTACCTCTCCGTAAACGACCATCTAAGTTACCTTACGAATAACCCCGGGCCCGGGACGCTCCTTGTAACGTTAGTGTACACAGTTAGCTATGGGGCTGGTCGCAGTTACCTTACCATAAACACCTTGTACCTAACAGCTAGAATCCGAGGCCGAAACTCAACTGTTAGGTGTTAGGATCTAATACTACAGTAATACTTTGAGTCTTTGTGCATGTTAGGATGGGGCTCGGCCTATATTCGCGGACTATTTCATAAGTCTTTAACTTTTTAACGTTAGAAACGCATTTTTCAAACAAAATAGAGTCTAGACCAGGTTATGATTTCCAAAATTAACAAAAATGAGTGACGAATGTAACCGTCATTGACATTGTACATCTGACATTGTAACTGTGTGAGGGGGCTACTTGTACTTTTGTAGGCACCTATAGAGCGAAGTTGAAAAAATGCCTCTCATGATACATCGATCATCAGAGGCTATCTTCTAATAGAGTTCTAAAAGTTATAACGTTAACATTATGCGTTTCAGAAAATATTGGGACACACTAAACTCTGAGTCTAAATTCTCCAGAACGTTAGTCGTAGGCCTAACGTTAACTACTAACAGTGTAATGTTAGATCCTAGAGAAACTAATAGAACTAGACACGGTCTAGTCTACATGTACTTAAGTTGGGGTTCTACCGAGGTAGGGCTTACTCTAAGTCTAACTGTAAAAGTCTAACCGTTAGTCTAAACAAGTCTCACAACCGTTGGCGTTAATTGTAGGCCCTACTCATTTATTCTATTCCAACTAGAACAGCATTAACGCGAAATAGGCCTACTATTACTAACGGGTTAGGCCCAACTAGTATTAGTAGGTAGTCTAGAACTCCGGTTAGGTCCCCACTCACCCTTCACCGCTATAGCTGGGGACTTCTTTCAACCTCCATAGACTTTGCGCATTAGTGGAGACACACACGCAGAATGAGAGGGGACCGATATCACGATTTAGCCCTAGAACGTAGTAGAAGCAGAACCTAGACCACTGTTAAACATCTAGGGCCTACATTGAACGGTTTTCCAGGATAAGCTATATCCTAGGGCCTAGGTCCGGTTCTCATTGCGGTATTATAGACCTAACGTTAGGCCTACAGTGCAGTGGTATGAACTCTACATGGACTACTTGCATAGCATCATGCACACAGAGATGATCACTGTAAAGTATGTATAGGGAGACGTCTGGTCGAGTTTAGACCACGGTTAGAGATCGACGTATATAAAGCTGTGCTATAATTAACCCTATTTTAACTGGGGGGTCAAATTGACCCCCTTCTCGACATTTCACGCCACGATTCCGCAACGCGCAAAGATTTTGCCGCGTCATTTTATGACTTTTTTTCATTGAAGTCTCCCGCATATTTTGAGACCAAATTTGCGACGTCCGGGTACACCGTTTTGAAGTTACGCAATGTTTTGCATATGCATGTCAACCTGAAAACAGCTCAAATTCATGATTTCTGTGCAAATCCTATGCAAATTGTGGTTTGTTTTTTTGTTTTTTTTGTTAATTGATATAAATTAGATTATTTCAACTTTTAACCATTGAAATTAATCAATTCTAATGTAGATAAGCTTGAAAAAGTGCCTGCAACAAATTTTGGGAAAAAAACAAACAAACAATGGAAAACAAAAGATCGAAAAAACAGTAAAATACATGAAAAATTAACAAAACAATAAAAAAACAAAAGAAACTGATTTTGACTGCGCTATTTTTTTAAAAGAAAATTGTTTGATATGTCTTGAGGAACTCTGACACAAAAATTTAGCAATCCTTCAGTCTTTTTGTTGGAGTTATATGTAAAAATATAATTTCATGCATAAATTTGCATAATCAATTTATTCAAAAATATAAAATCAACATTTTTTTCTATTGTATGACCGTGTAATCTTGTAGTTGACATCCGGCTCTATTTTCAGGCAAAATTTTGCGGCGATCGCGTGATCGGCGGCCGAGATCTGAAGGGGGGGGGGTCAAATTGACCCCCCCCCCCCCCCCCCGTAAAAACTTGGTCTCCAATAGCCCAGTTGAAATAGGGTTAATGCAATAGACTAGAAGCGTCTAGAAACTCTACATTGCTATTGAGTCGACAGCCGAATCACTGACACTGTGTTGCCAGAAGGTGATCTCGATTGATACGGTAATAAAAAAAAAATGGTGAAATTTGGTGATTTATATAATTGTGATGACCTATGTAGTAAAAAGGACTTTTATTTGCCACCACATTCGAGCATCCACACAGCTGGGAGAATACCATAGTGCTATTGCACTCCCACGTCATGTGTGGCAATCATCTAAGTAAGAAATACGATGCATGCACTGTTAAGTGTTAGTCCACTGTGACATCACACTTCTAGCTGAAGATCAACGTGCTCACACATCATGGAGATCGATCCCCCTTTTTAGCAGACGACAACGGGTACTATATTTGAACATTGTTTTTTATGAAAGTTACAGGTGACCTTAGGCATTGAAATTTGGCAGAGATCATCTTTGGGTCTTTCTAAATATGCTGATCGATGTAGCTAAAAAGTAATTTCTAGCTTTTCTATTGATGCACACTTAGTATTTGTGTGAACAAAACGGAACTGCATATTGTCTTGTGGAGATGAGTTCTAAATCCATTTCTGAACATTGTGTTTTCATGCTTTCCTCCAGATAAAAAGACGTAACATGACAGTTCTTCGGGAGTGATGGTGATTTAAAGGAACTCGGTATAGGGGTCATCATTTGGAGAACGAAGACAGATTGATAGCTGTACAGTCTCTGTCACACCACGAGGGTGCAGATCACCAGATTGAAGAAGTACATGTAACAGATGTGGCCAACGACTAGCCATTGAATGCAGGGTTGACGAATGCTGGAAACACCGGGCCAACATCAGCGAAGGAGCCTCTGAGATATGGACTTCCATTGCACTAACCCTGCTGTAAGCTATTCTGTTGTTTTCCACGATGATTAATGAAGGGAGACTAGTTTGAAATTGATTCACATTTATTTTACATTCTAGAGTCTCAGTAATTACATAAGAGGCTACATTAAGAGACTGAAAGCTTTGTTGGTTTTGTTTTGTTTGAAGAAATGATTTTCAAGTATTAATTATTCTTCATGGAGCAGTTTTGGAGCTGTCCTTCTCTCTGAAAATGAAAGCCTTGAGAGGTTAGTACTCGTATTTAAGAAAAATGTGTACTTGCTGTATCGACAGAAGTGAAAACCATGTTATGGTCAGTCTTGAGTTGTGTAAGTAGAGCTGAACGTTGCTTATGGCAAATATGTATATTAAATGATTTTGCACTTCAAGTTTATAATGTAAACTGGAGGGACCTATTATCCTCATGCCATAATTTGTATGATTTGTAAAACCTTTAAATTTTACTTATTTGCCCAGGAATTCAACACACACATCACTCCAAGGGGGAGGAGATACTTCAATAGCTGATGGAAGGAGTTCTGACTGCTCCAAGGAGACACCTGCTTATCCAGATCATCGTAGCATATTTCTTGTTGATAATGGAAGCAGAAAACTGTACAGCGTAAGTTCAATTGTTTGAATACTGGTCTGGAAAACCAGTTTCCCATTGTCATGTCTTGTACTATACATTTCCATGCAATATAGCACCATCTAATTTGCCTGTTCACTTTTGTTTTTGTCTTCTCAAATATAGAGAATAACAGTCTAAAATGTGCCCCCCCCCCCCCCCAAAAAAAAAAAAATAAAAAAAAATAAATAAATAAATAAATAAAAAAAATAAAAAAATGAAGGGACCGGTAAGTATAACGTTGTAAATGAAGTGATGGTTATAGATTTAAAAATAAAGACTGATATACTTGTATGAAACATGTAAACAGAGTGTACCTACAAGACTCCGCGCTGACTTATTTTCTTGGTAGCCCCATTGGGCCACATGTAAATGATAATAGTCCTAATACTTATGATATAATTATAATAATGATGAATAAAAAAAAATGGAAATTGATTTGCCATAAAGTTCGATGGATAATCACATCTTGTATTTTTCTACTAACTGTGCACATCCACACTTAACCCATCTGCATGAAATTTTCATTTGTATTAACTGATATTTGGTGTAAGAAGCACATGAATAAATGTACTTGAAACAGCGGTACTGAATAGCAATAGAAATTAATGCCAAGAAAAAAAAAACATGAAAATAGTTCAGCCCCTTAAAAGATTGAAATGAGGGTCAATTTTTTGATGTTATATATTTGCTTCGTAGAATATGATTAACATTCTTCTTGCTTCCTTTTTAAATTCAGATACCCAAGTAGTGAGCAAAAGACGCGTTGAAGCCAAGGCAGTTGCGATGCAGTACCCCACTTTGTGAGACACCACACAAGGTGCACAAGGATATGTAAGTTTATACTCATAAGTTTATGTGATCTACAACTTTTTAGCCCTCTTTAGCAGAAAGCTTAAGTGACATACATGGTATCTTATTCATCTAGCTTGCAAAAACTTGAACATTTTCAACTTTTCTCCAGAGATAGTGGACAGAATTCAACCATACTAGGAGTTGATCATCCTTGTTTAGTTAGGGGGCAAGGACCCAAAGTTGTTCAGGATATGGTCATGAGCCCCCCCCCCCCCCCCCCCCCAAAAAAAAAAAAAAAAAAAAAAATGGCCTTTACAGGGAAATTAATTGCATCTATGTCTTAATTAAATCATTGGGCAAATATACAGGCAATGTGGGGGCTTTTGATAATCTTTGATGTACATGTTCATAGATGTCTAATAAATTTTGTGTGCAGATTGGTCTGATTCCATGACTTAGGTTGGATGTACGTAAACTCCAACGTAACGTAATGTAACGTAAGCTCCAACATGCCAGTTGCGCCGTTCATTTATTATAAACCTATTCTCGTTTTCTTCCATAAGAATGCCACTACATGTATTTCTACTGCTATCAGATCTTCATCAGTTATAGTCAACTCTGTGCCAAAGTGAAATTTGTTGAGACTCGAGAAAAAGCTTTGACCTACAATGCATTCTTATATTTCAGGAGTACCTGTATGACAAGGATCTCGGGATTCATTGAGTATCGTTTGGAGACCTTGAGGAGCTATGACACCACTCATCAACTCAGGCAGAGAGAGAGTAGTTGCAGCTCCCACCAAGCCCCTGACTGAACACAATTCCAACGTTAGATTAGAAGCCCAACGAGAAGAGACAGCTACCATCGGTGTATAGGCCTACGTACATATCCTTGCTTTTTCCTCTTTTGAGATACATTAAATGCTCCTCTGAAGTTGGAACTTACATTCTTGTTGAAGAGTCAGCCTCATCAGGCTCATCTGTAGTTGAACATGAAGCTGTTACCAGGACGTACTGCAGCACTTCAACACTAAAAGTAGAACAGGGCTCGTCGATGAAAAGAGTTTGTTTTGAAACTTCAAGCTGCCCTGAAAACAACCTTATTATAGGGAAGATTTTATTTTCCCAAACAACTGGCAGTATTCACCAAATATTGTGATGACACAAAACGATCCAAATTCTGTATGTTCATCCATGCTTCCTTCCATGTGTCCATCTGTTACAGTTTCAGTAACTTTTTTGAACTTCAATCGTAACCAAACTTGGATAATAGGTGCACTATGGTAACTTTCCCCTTATGACACACTTTGAAGTCACATGACAGGGTCAAAGCCTCAAAAGTAAAAAAACAACAAGGTCATTTGAGGTATAATTGTTAGTTTATTTTGGTTAACTGTTTCAAATTTTGTCAATTAGTGCTAGTTGATATTTAATTTGAATATTAGATGATCAAATATCAGTAACACAATAAACTGCCTTTAGTCAGAAACTGGCTTTCTGGTGAAAAAAAAAAAATGATCTATTTTTAGGACAGAGACTGGTCGATCCATGTACTGTTTTCAAAATGTGGTCTTAACAACTGCTAGTGAAGTGGGTAATGTTCATTGTGTCTATTTTAAACTCAACTGAGCCAAAGGCTTGAGTGAGCTATTGCGATCGATCGCTTTTTGTTCGTCATGCGTCGTGCATAGACTTTTACATTTTCATCTTCTTCTCAAGAACTGGTGGGCGGATATCAACCAAACTTGGTGGGGATCATTCTTAGGGGGTAGGGACCAAAAGTTGTTCATGTGGAGCATGTGGCCCAGGGGGACAGCCCCAAGGGGAAAAAGGGGGTAATCTTTAAAAATCTTCTTCTCCAGACCCCAAAACAATGCAGTTAATATGTTATTTGTAGATCTATACATTTACCTATAAAGAATATAGTTTGTTCATGGAAAGACCCAAGTTTCGGTGGTGGGGGCCAAGGGGAAAAAACACATGTCCATCTTCTTCAAACCGGAGTCCAGATTTCAGTCAAACTTGGTTGGGATCATCCTTAGTGGGTAGGGTCCCAAGGTTGTTCATGTTGAGCATGTGGTCGAGGGGGGGGGGGGGGGGGGGGGGGGGGGCAAGGGAAGATGGGAGAAACTTTTGTGCTCCAGATCCAAAAGCATTATAGGCAAGATATGGTGTATGTGGATATCTTTATAGGTGAAGAATATACGTTCATGACAATGCCTCAATACCTATGATAACCTCCTTGGAGCTCGGGGGGGGGGGGGGGGGGGGGGGGGGGGCAGAGGATAGGGCCCCCAAGAGAGGAAAAAAAAATCTTGCTCTCCAGACCCGAAAGCATTACAGTCAAGATACGTTTTAAGTAGATACCTTAAAGATAAAGAATATTCATGAAATGTTGTTCATGACAATACCTCGGAAAACCCCTTTGGACAGACTGTTTTGTGTACTAACATCGGTCTTGTACTAGTCTGATTTCATACCTTGATACCACCTTCAGAAATGCATCCTTTCTGTACAAAATGGCATGATATAAAAAGAAAGTCAAAATCTGAAATTTTTAGAGAATTTGTTCCGTTTGTTGTATTTTTAGATCAGATTAATACATTACATGTACCTACATTTGTATTGGATGTTACATCACTGCAAGCCTCATTACATCTTATTCTTATGGACAGTAATGTGTTTGTGTGTGAAAGTTTATGAAATATACTCTGTAATAACGAAATTGTATAGGAACCACACACATTATCTCAATGAGTTATTACTATATGCCTATGTTATAATCATTTGTAAGAAAGCAACCAGAGTCAGATTTCTCTAATTAAATTCCAAAATACATGTACTGTACATTTAGTACACAATCCTTGGGAATGAATTTCTGCTTTAGTTTCAGACTTTGCCTTGCGGCTACTCCTTGACACAGATTTCGAGTTGTATAGCCACATATAATTTATAGTTCTTAATACACTGTACAATAAAACATGCGTTATGAAGCTGAAATAATGAGAAGGATGAGAAAGACTCAAATCAAGTTTGTAGCCCATATTATACCAAAATTATGAATTATAATAAATTTGCTCTCATAGTGTTAAGTTGACTTGGTCATATGATTAAAGCTTTTGTGACTTGATTTGAGATAATTATCATTGAGAAATTTATAATGCATTTGGAGTTGGATTATTATACCTGTCCTAGCTGTAAGAAAAAACCAAAATCAACTGCCTAGTTCCTAGTATAGCAAAGTTATTCACATAATTAAAAAAATCGCTCCCATAGACTTTATGTGTACCGTTTCTCTCCCCTCTCCCCCTCACCTCCCCCGCACCTTCATCGTTTTTTTTTTTTTTATTCTATCACTTGCCGTGTCACAATTTCATGTGCTTAATGAGCTCATATAACAATGAATCATAACATAATTTTTTTTTTTTTGGTCCACCCTTTTGGGTTGCAAGTTCACAACACATGGCCATTTACGGGTTCAATTTTATATAAATGTTGTATATAAGGAGATATGCAGTTGTAGAGCTCGACTCTTGATTTATTTCATGCTTCCCATTGTGCATTGAGTGTTTTTATGTAACCCTGTATATTCATATGTTTATTCAATGCTGCAATTCAATTTCTTTTCAATTATGTAAGATTCATTTGTGATATTCATGATGCCTACATTAATTTGCTGCATTCGTTGGATGAATAAAATTTGAGATTTTTAACCTGATATTATTGCTTTTGTTTTAATGTATTTTCGTCACAGTTACATTATCTGCATACATGTAATTTCATTTCAGATTCATCTCCGAGACCTTGACTAGCTTTCGCTTGTCACGCATGCTGCACTAGGTTTGGTGAAAGCTAGTCAAAAGGGCCAGACCAGCAATAAGCTAGTCTAGCTGTTTGTACTAGCTCTATGTTAGTGTAACTTGACACCATCTACACTAGCTTAAAGCTAGTCGTTTTCTAGTCAAGCAGCAATGACTAGCCTTACTCAGCATAGTCCAGCATCCATTACAAGTCTCATGCTAGTCCAGCAGTCATGACTAGCATGGAAATCCAAAGCTAGTAACTTAGTTCAGCAGACATGACTAGCTTTGTGCTAGTCCAGCACTCTTTGACTATCTTTTGCCTAACTAGTCCAGCAATCACTACTAACATGATGAGTAGTTTTATGCTCATTACTAGCTTGATTTCCCTAGTCCAGCAGTGTTAACTAACATCATGACTAGCATTATGCAAGTCCAGAAGTCATTACTTGCCTTGGTTTACCAAGTCCAGTAGTCATTACTAACTTCACGGTAGTCCAATAAGCAAGTCAAGCTAGCATTACTAGAATAACACTAGTCCAGGGTGACACCATCTGGACTAGCTTCTTATTAGTCCTGCCTACCAATTTAGGTTGTGTGTGTATTACTAACGTTAAAGGGGCCCTGAAATCCAATTTTATTTGAAAACATCACTTTTGCCGTGAAACAAATATCTCTATTGTTACAAGGGTGGTTCTAAGAAACATTCCATAGGCTCTAGTATTAGCTTACTACTTTTTAACATTTTTTTTCTTCTATTTTTCTTGAGATTACTTGGGAACGCCCACAAAAAAAAAATCCTTCAAAACTAACAATAACATGTTAATCAATAGTTTTAACGTTACGTTAACAGTTAGATCCAGTCTAAGTATTATTCTGATATAAATATTCTTGAGATGACATCATCTGTCAATCATTGCTGAAGTACAGAAAATGAGAAATGTTTAACAAAAGACATTTGGAATGCACCTTCCTTTCGACTCAGCATAACTTAACGTTAGATTAGAAGTTGCATGTTTCTATCATATAATATCATTGGGACTATTACAAAAAACATGGCGAGGGAAGGTGTAACTGTTATTCCAAATCAAATGTATTTTGTTAAATATTTCAGTACTTTAGTCTTTACCAATGACTGACAGATGAGGTCATCTCTAGAATAATATTGATTAGAAATGTCTTAAAGTAGATCTAGCTGTTAGCCCGTTAGAACTAGCATGTAAGTTTGATTTTTTTTTTTTTGTGGGCGTTGCCAAGTAGAACTCTAGAGTCTAATCTGAAGAATAAAAAGAAAAAGTCGTTAAAAATAAATGGAATGTTTATAACGTTAGAATATTCGTTTCACCAATAAAGTGATGTTGAGAATTTGAGGGCATTTTAAATCAACACAAATCAACATGCATTTGAATTTCAGGGCCCCTTTTAGTAGGGCTAACGTTAACTGTTAACTGTGTACGTTTAGACCTCTTTCTTTGGGCAGGTAGGATTTAATTCAGGTAGAAACTCGGGTCTATGGAACATTTTTACTACACTAGAACTGTAACGTTAACGTTAGTTATATTCCAAGTCAACGTTAGATTTTAGAATAGAAGTATCTGTTGCTAGGATGCCTCACAAAACAGTTAACGGTTGTCGTTAGATAGCGTTGATTTTAAAGTTTGTTAGTTAGGCACCCTGTCTCTAAATCTAACGTTAACTAGACATCTAACGTTACACCCCATGTGGACTCACTTTTTCCGTTATTGGATTGACAAAATGTGCTTAAAATGTTTCGATAAATCAATGTTTTAATTTTCTTTCATTTTCGGACTAACGAAACGTCGTATTTTTATAGGCCCTACCAAGATCCATAGTTGATTCTTTGTCGGATTAAGAAACTATAAAAGACCCTAGTAACGAACCTCTAGAATAATGACAAAAAGTTCGTAAAACAAACCCTAACACTACTTTGCTAGTGTTGTAAGCCGGGTTAATGATGACGCTGACAGTCTCCAGTTGACGTTGCATAGATTTTATTGAACAAATCAAACAGTCTCAGTCTGCCGTAACTGCGACCAGCCCCAACACACAGTAACTCCCACAGTGTGTAACTGTGTCCCGGGGTTAAGTCTGCCGATACATGTATAAACTCCGCATTATCCTCAGCTACATGTCGAATACAGAGTGAATAACAGATACAGGCCTATTAACTATTCAACATAGCAGAGCTCGTAGAGAATACATTTGTATGTCCATTCTCTCTCAAGTGAAAGTGAAGAATCAAGAATCAATCAAATCTGCGTCATTATATTCACATGAAAAATAAAAGTTGCGTTGTGCCCATGCCAACCACACGCACACTGCGCCATTGGCATGGACACAACGCGCCTCAACGCATTGACGCAACAATAACATACCGCATATTTCCATTTACCACAAACTTCCCCGCGATTATATAACACAACCATGTGTTATATAATCCCAATTACATCATATTATTTTCATACCATTACACACAATAATACATAACGAAAAATTCCCCGCTCTTCACATCAAATCATTACACTTTACAGCAATTCCACACAGAGCGGATTAACAGTAGATAATTACAAAAATATGTTTCAGGAAAGCGTGTGTTCCCCGCTTTTCCAGTCAAATATACAAACGCGGAAATACTACAAAATCGAACATTATTTTTGAAATCTGCCAAAAGCTGAAACTCTTGAACCTTCCAAATTTACAGTAAATCATACAAATTCAGATACATGGCATAAAGGTTCGGGCCAAGAGAATAAGACATCAATACGTCATCTTCAGTTCCGCTTAAATTCAATGTAAAGCTCAGTTGTTCCACATTGTCAGTTATGTACAGATTCTCCGAGAAAATGGTCTATATAAGCCCAGAATAACGTCAAACGTGCCGCAACAGAACATGTTCTGCGTCGTATATAAAACCATACATTAATGTCTGTATCAATTAAGATTTATATCGAGGCACAACATACATAGTCAGGTCTCTTAATACACTATGCAAATTGTACATACAACACGACAACTTCCCCGCGATTATATCATACGACCCGTATGATGATAATCTATTTTCTAAGAGTAATATTTCTCAATTACTCAATATAACACATATCAGGAAATGCAACAGTTAAAACAAGGTGAAGTCACGGAATGTTAGAATTCACTAATAACAAATATGAGCTTCCCCGCTTTAGCAAGCGAATGATAAAGATAACTTCCCCGCTTTATGTGTCATAATATATCGTCACAGTCGACAATTTGCTCATTGACAAAACTTCACACAAATTAAGGGATCATTCAAAGCATGAATTTTCGACCAACTATTCTCATTATCAAAAGTTCCTGACTCACTGAACAACTACTAATTGTCAGAATGCCACGTTGTTCAGCTTCAAACAAAACAATGAAAACAATGGCTATAGTTCCTTCATTTTTCCACGTATATACTAGTGATTTCAAATACTTTATCACTATTCCAGTATCATTAAAAACTTCTTATCAATCACATATCAATTAAAACAACCATATTATATTGATAATCATTTCTCGCATTGATATTGCATCTCTAAATGCGCATAATTCCTAATTCCATTGCTACTTGAGATGGTACACAAGTTTCAGCTGCAGTCATGAACGTATACACTGTAAGCGAATCAACTCACAACAAATTCCATGAACGGACAGCGGATTTCTAACCTGCAGCGACCAAGATTCCATGAAAATCCGGTCTCCAGTTTGACTCCCAGGGCCCCCATACCGTTCCCTGAATATGACATCCATGCTTCCACATGTTACAGTTAGGTATGCATGCCTCCCTTGTTGTTACATTATTGACAACAATGTCACCATGAGAAATATTCTCCCCTCTTGGAACTGACCGCTCCGTTGGCGCTACGTTAGTTCTTTGTGGCTGCACTTTTGCATGCTTTAGGACATCCTGACCTTCAAGTGATAATTCGGGACCCCTCTTGGTACCCTCTCCCACAGGTTTTGCAATTAGAAGCACCCCAGCATCTAAACCCTTTGCATCAACCTGTTCATCACATGACTCATGTCCATGTCCCTCAGCATCAATTTCTGCACCACTCTCATCTACATCAACGCAACCCAGAATCTGCGATCCCCCATCCAAAAGAGTAGATATGGCATCCTCCTTCTCCTGTCCAGCTGTATCTGAGGAAAGATCTAGCTGCTGAGCAACCGGGTCAGTGAACACTCCCTGTGTTCCAGCATCAGCACTCCCAATTTTCAGCCCATCTCCCTCTAGCATACAATCTTCACGGAGAACTAACAGTGCTTCTCTCCTAAGCACTTCAAATCGGCCTCCCCTATTTCTCATGTGCAAACGCCTTAGCAAAATTCGTTCTCTCTCATCCCGTGTACCACTGACAAACTGATTTGACAGAGCTTCATCCCTAAGCTGCCTCAAAGCCGCAGCTTCCTTCTCATCGTCTGCAGCACCTACACTGTAAAAAATTTGTTTAGTTTCTAAACACCTAACTAAACACTTTTCTGTGACAGTTTAAAAACACTGCGACGCGTTTATATATTAAACATGTTTAGAAACTAAACACATGCTGTGTTTATTTTCAGCACACCCTAGGTGTTTATCACAGACACATGTTTATGTTTTAAACGGTTCTGATGTTTAAAAACTAAACACCTGCTCTGTTTATAGCCTAAACACCAAACGTTTACACCATAATCACTCACAGTGTTTAAATACTAAACACCGCACAGTCACATAATCACCCACAATGTTTAAGATCTAAACACTGAACCAAAAAATAAACATGACGCACTGTTTACTATGTAAACACTGCGACATGTTTATTCGCTGTGACAGATTAAAAACACTGCGACATGTTTATTTGCCATTTTAGTGTTTATTCTCAGAACACATGTCTGATTTTTAGATCGATCACAAAATTGCATACACTAAACATGTGACATGTTTACATATTAAACATCGCAATTTCTCAGTGTTTATATGATACATGTTTACACCTTATACATGCTGAGTGTTTATATGAGACATGTTTACACATCATACATGGTAATTTCCACGTGTTTATACGAGACATGTTTACACATCATACGTTCATACATGCTAATTTATACGTGTTTAAATGAGACATATCATCATGCATGTTAATTCCCATGTATTTATTAGTGTACAGTGGATTGTTTCCACTTTTTTTTTGCATGGAATGGGATAAACGCATAACATTATATAGAATTTACCCAGTATGTACCAAATCATCAGCACACTTACATCGCATAATACCAGGGAAGACCTGGTTTAGCTTTCACAAACATTTTGGCTACAAGAGGCAAAGGTAATTCTCTGAATGCAAGTTATCAAAACATCAGTCAAACTTGGGCAATATCTAATGAATAATACTAGTAAGTTAAAATCCTTTAAAGGGGAAATCGAGTCCAATAAATACGATAGTCTGATAAAAAAGAGTAACGCTTAACAGTAAAAATCTGAATGAAATCGGATGAAAAATAAGGAAGTTATAAAATTTTGAAGTTTTGCTAATTTCTGCAAAGCAGTTAAAAGTGGATATAAATATGCAAATGAGTGAGTTGACCATGCCATAACCTCACAATTTTTCATTGATCGTATACAAAAAAAAATGATGAAATTCAATGTTTATGTTTCGTAATGAAATGTGAAACATTATGGTATTGCTGGTTGAATAACTTCAGAAAAGTGATCAGTTAGATATATCAGGACTTGAGCCTCGGGAATAATTGCGTTTGAATGAAAAACTTGAAATTAAGTAAGTTGTGAGGGAATGACATGCCCACGTTGCCATTTGCATATTCATATCAACCACTCAAGAACTGTTTCCTCAAAAATTAGCGAAACTTCAAAATGTCATAACTTCCTTATTTTACATCCGATTTCGATCAAAATTTTACCAATGAACTCTTGATATTTCACTCTTTCTTATCAGACTAACATGTATTTGGACTGGATTTCCCCTTTAAATATTGCCATGTTTTGCTATACGACACCATACTGAGTTAAATGCAAGATACCTGGGAGTCACTGGCCTGTTCACGAAGACGTAAATGAAATTCTCTCCTATACACACGGTAAAATTTGTATATGCAGGAAATGGCACACAACTCATTTTGGAGAAAAAAATTATTGCATTTAACAATTACTTTTCAGTCACATATAATTCTTGGCCTACTTTCAAGAATTGCCGTCTTTCTACTGTATTCAGAACTAATTCTTAGTATTGTAAAACAAACTAATAAACTTGTTGATTGTGAATTGCAACTCGACGCTTCGGAAGCTTGACATGTATGTAACACCTCCAGGAACATAACTGCAGTCTGTGAACAAATACATGCCGACCTTAAAGATTGCATCAATTATTGGCAAAGTGCTTTGGGATGTACCCGAACCAGATTAGGCTCACGGCAAATTATACCATGCACAACACTATATGGTCGTATTGGTACTGATCAGGGAGTGTAGATGATGCACTCCATCATAAAGAGACCAAAAAAAAATGTTTTCACTGTATTTAGCCTGTGGTGAACATCTGCACTCCCTGATCAGTACCAATAATGGAACTGAAATACATACATAATATTGTTCTTTTCACTGCGACGATCACTGAAAGTACATGTAGGCTAACAGTACTGTATGGATTTTTCACTTTTGCTATTATGAGAGAAATATTAGAATGTTAGTGGATATCAAGGGGTGAGTGAGAAAAAACTTCTACCTTGCTAGAACCTTGGAGAAAGAAGTCAAAGTCAATGGGTATACATGAATAGTCTATTAGAGTCTAATCAGTCTCATCATACTCCACATAATCATGGTATGGAGGGCTACTTTCAATCTCGACACAGCAGAATTTTTGGTAAAGACAAGAGGATATGAACAAAGAAAAAAATAATGCATTGCAACTGGAGGCGGGAGGGTATGCAAGGCTGTCATGAACACGCGATGTGATCAGCAAGACTCCTCCCTTGTCAATTTGTCAGTCAGTTGCAAGACTCCTCCCTATTCTCCATACATGTTGTACTACATTTCTAATACCTCTCTCCATGTCACCGATTTCAAGAATATCTCAGAAAGAAAATATTAATTACCGAATACTGCATTTCCTGTCAGGTCTACAAGAAAATTGCAAAGAATTCCAAACAAATGCAACTACTGGCCTCTTATTTGCGTCCAATATCTGCTGATTGTATTGGAAGCACCTGAGGGGGAAGAAAATGAAATGGCTGATATTTTGATTTGATTTGTTTTGATTTCTATATTCCTTTTTGCACAAGAATATAACAGAAAGCCAATCAAACAAAGTTCTTGAGTAATATCTTAACAGTGAATTACAAGGACATTGGTTAATGAATAAAATGAAGTGAATAAAACTGTTTTTTCTTAATAGTGCAAAACGATTTCGAGAGAGTGTCTTTACATATTAGATAAAATTACAATTTTACGTACCAGCTGTTAAAAAAAAAAAAAGACAATTACACATATCTATGAGCAATAAGAATGCAGGTGACCATTATCGTAAGCACAGAGGACGATAGAATCGCTTTGTTTTGGATATCCCTGCCATTTCAAAACCAATTTTCATCAAAAAAGCATTGAATTCATCTTCGAATTATATAGGCCCCCTACCTTCATATTTCTTTAGAGGTTCGTCATTATGTAATACACACACGCATTTACACGCACACGGAGAACTGAAGCCCCATCGCATACAAAACCCTATCATCCCCCATATGATTTACTTTATTCTAGTATACAGGTTTAGATGCAGACTGTCAGTGAAGACAAAAAAAAAAAAAACAATAGAAAGGTTGCTCTAACAGGTGGGATGCCTCCTAATAGGTCTGTAGTGCATCATGACGATGTGAGACATCACATGGCTAGCGGGAAAAAGATTATTAACATTCAAAATTATTATCCATGGTTCATTTCCTTCATATGGCATGTAGGCCTATAGATATACTGTATATCAGTATATCTTGCGATGTCCTTGTAATCCTCAGATGTTTGCACTTTTAGACGGGTTGTATAGAAGTAAGCGCATGCATCTTTCAGTCTAATCCAGACAGGTTTGGCGTGATCCCTGATCAATTCTTCCATGACGTACTGGTGCTGGTAAAAAGAAATGATTACACAAGGAAAACAAATCAGGTGGCTTTGCAATACAATGGACTTAACTGCTCCCATAGATTCTGAAAATGAATGGATAGCAAAGAAGTTGACTGAATCCATAAGCAAGTTCAAATTAAAAGGAATGACAGAATCCCTTCATCACATTAGCACTTAGTGTCTTGCGTCAGTTTTTACTTACTTTGCTGAATTTTCTGGAAATAATTTAAGTCTTTTTGTTGTTACTGTTGCTTCTTTCTGTAATATTCATCATCATTATCAAGCAGAGTTACGACCATTACTGTATCCTTTGTCTCTTGGGTGAAGATTTTCACATCTTTAATTTACACTTTCAACAATATTTGCAATAAATCAATTTTCCATATCTATTTTAGCTAATGGATTGGATTCAGGAGTCAGGAGTAGGTAATTCCCCCCCCCCACAAAAAAAAAACAAAAACAAACAAAAAACAAACAAAAAACAAACAAACAAACAAACAAACAGAAGAACTTAAAGCATCTAAAATCTGCATTTTATAGAAACTCATTTACATGCCCTTTAAGTACATAATATTCATTGATTTGGCTCTGCAATTTTGAGTAGACTACTTACTTGATTTCCACTTTCCACATTGGTAGTATACAGTGATGTACTATCCCCAGTTGATTTACTCTGCTGACTGCACCATGCCTCGTTCTCTGCCAGCAGAGGTAATGTCTTGCAGAATTTATACAGTCGTCAGGACATCATCGTCACCCACTTTGGTGCCATCGGCATCCCTTTCCAAGACATCCTAATGGGCTTTACATTCAATTTTCACCACCTGTTGAGTTATGAAGAATTTACAGGGAATAAAACTGAATTTCACTCAAAATATAGAGTCTAGTCACTAACTCATCGTCATTCACATGAAAGATACTTCATAACTTCGTAAAATTAAAGATACAGTGAGTTTGCTCGCTTGGCCGAGTTTACCCATAACTACGGTACCGGTAATCTGTAGAGTGTAGGCCTATTGTATTGATTGTAACGTTAACAACACTAACAGTGAACACGTTACAGTTAACGTTAGAGCGTTCCCCGTTCTAACGTTAGATTTAGAAATAGAAAACTAAAACAAACGAGCAAAATCTTTAAGGGCGTAGCCTATTTCTACGCCTACTACAGTTTTACATTAAACGAGGGCAATTTTGCAATAAATTTTGTTATTCACCGACTTAGCAGACTTAGCAGACTTACCGCTTTCATGCAGACCGGCCAGGCTAGAACTTTATCGCTTCGACGCCATCTTAGCTAGATTCGCTCCTTTATGCAGTACACAAACAGTCAGTGCTAGTGCAGTCGATCGAGTCGTATTGTACAGTATATAGTGTAGTGGACGATACCGTACACCAAGCCTAGAACGAATGCGCACGTAGTAATCTGTAGGCCTACGCACATCACGCTGCTAGGGCAGCACCAGCCAGCCAATCAGACAGATCCATCCGTACAGGTACGTACGCGCACATCTCCTTTCCCGCTTCCCGCCAATTGTGCATTGATTATGGTCATAATTTATGCATAGCACGAGTGTGCGCTAGAAGCGCACGCACAGGGCACCACTGCGTGCGTTGTGGCCGGCCGCGGCCGTCATGTTGTCACATGCGTTGCTGACTTGTAGAGTACGAGTATCACAGTGTTTATGTTAAACATGTGCGGTGTTTAGAACGTGTTTACGAGGCGTTCTAAATGTAAACGCGTCTGTTTACCCTGACAGTAGAAGTGTTTAGGCCTAACCAACAAACATTTGGGTAATGCCCTAAACCATGAACGAAATCATTAACAAAGGCAACTACCATTTTTTTTCTAGCAGTTAAAATATAGGACTGTACATGCGAAACAAAAATTTAAATTTATTAAAGTTGTATTACATATTTTTAGTTTATCCTTTTTCCTTATTGATTAGGCATTTCCATGAAAGGCCTAAAACATGAATTATTTCATAGTGCATCTTGATGTCGTAACAGTTTCCACTTTCTCGTGATAAAAGGAAACTACGAAATTGCAATTCACACGCCATTTCCAACACTTCTCCATATATATATGGACATATTGAGATTAACATAGCGTGACCAGAATAAACACTCCAACTAAACACTCCAAGCTAAACACTTTAACTCTCAATACTTTACACGTGCTATACACACCGGGTGTTTAGATGTTAAACATAGTGTTTAGATCTTTAACGCTGTGTTTAGTTCATAAACATGTCGCATGTCGCATTTTTTAGAGTGTACCAATTTGGCATAAAGACGAATGAGATCCCTACTGAAGTCTGCCAAGTCTTCATTATCATGTTGTACACGATTATAGAGCAAACATCGTAAATAGTGAGAATTCTCTCGACTAAAACATAGACGGAGAGCTTTTACAATCTCTGTGAAACTCCTCCGCTTCTCGTCAGACAGACAATAAAGAATCTCCTCTCTTGCTGGCCCCGTGAGGTTGCTCACCAAAACCCAAGCCTTCTCCTCATCATTGAAATGGAAAGGTTCAATAATAAAATTGAATCCTTCCATCCAGTTAGAAAAAGGTGTTTCAGTGCCATCTTCACAATACCCACTAAACTTTTCAATCTGAGCATGGCCTAGAGCGAGATTTACACACAACCCTATTGCCTGTCGATATGATGACGAAGAGCAATCATCACTTTGCACATCCTTATAAACAAACTGTTCACACATGACTAAAGACGCACTTAAACTGACCAATTATAAGACACGTCATTTTCAAACATGAAACGTAATGCCCAAATGGCATCATAGGTCAAAATCTGCATTAAGTCCAATCGGTTAACACGGTTAAACGAAAGTTCAGCATCATCCATTGATTCAGTTACCAAATACTTGCTCAGTGCGTGAGATATATCGCAGCTCTGTAACCGTCGATTTCGCATCCCGATTGATGTTCAGCCGCCCCCGACGCACGCCAGCGCACTCCGACGTCCACAGCAAAACTCCCGACGCACCATCAGCTCCAGTCTCCAGCCCGCCATCGACGAGCCTGATCATCTTGAAGCTGCCTCACAGAGTAGTGCTGCTCTACCAGGGCTGATCAACGTACACCATCAAGATCAACATCAAGATTACCCAGCACTCCTGTCCGCTACCAAAGTGTAGTTAAAACAGCAGGTCTCCTCGGAGCGAAACGTGGACCATTATTCCGTCATACTCGAGGCTGTTATTCGTCGATCAGGGTTCTTCAACTAGATGAAGTGGATCACTCCGTCAGGCTGTCATCATCCCACTCCTGACACCATTTGTTGTAAGCCGGGTTAATGATGACGCTGACAGTCTCCAGTTGACGTTGCATAGATTTTATTGAACAAATCAAACAGTCTCAGTCTGCCGTAACTGCGACCAGCCCCAACACACAGTAACTCCCACAGTGTGTAACTGTGTCCCGGGGTTAAGTCTGCCGATACATGTATAAACTCCGCATTATCCTCAGCTACATGTCGAATACAGAGTGAATAACAGATACAGGCCTATTAACTATTCAACATAGCAGAGCTCGTAGAGAATACATTTGTATGTCCATTCTCTCTCAAGTGAAAGTGAAGAATCAAGAATCAATCAAATCTGCGTCATTATATTCACATGAAAAATAAAAGTTGCGTTGTGCCCATGCCAACCACACGCACACTGCGCCATTGGCATGGACACAACGCGCCTCAACGCATTGACGCAACAATAACATACCGCATATTTCCATTTACCACACTAGTGCTAGACTTGATTAGAGTTTGTCTTTTCCGAACTAAAAAGTATTACTAATTAGGCCTAGAATATCTATTTAGACCCCAATGTGCATCTCACACGTATTGACATTGTTAGCGCTAGTAGTAGTATAGTATTGTCAATAATAGAATGTATCAAGTTAGTCGTACTCGGACATCAGTGCCACTAACGTTACTAGTACTCGTACAAAGTCGTAGAACTAGCGATAGGTTCTAGACTGAGTAGTAGATCTAGCTCGAATCTAACGTTGTTACTAGTGTTAGTTGCCTTGGTTTTAAAATCACAGCGCAACTGTGTAAAAATAACACCCCTACCCCTGTTCGTGTGTCTTTTCTTTATGCTAAAATTCAGAGTATTTTCTTTACAAGTTTGTCAAATCTGAGGCAAATTGTGACTAGTAACGTTAGAACCTGATACTCGGCCGTGTTGGAGACACCCAACTAACGTTTAGATAAATAGCTGCAGCATGCATGCAAAACATAAAAGTCATGGCCACATTACCGTACACGTGTATGTCAAACTGGTGATTGTCTTCCGGGTCAGTATCGGATTATTGAACCTGGCGTGTTTCTACAGCGCTGACACTGGAAACTGCCCCGGAAAGAACTACCTCATTAGACGGTTAAGTTAAGCGGAATCGGTATCGGAATCTGCATCGGAAAGAAACCGTTACTGGTGTGTTTCTACAGCCCCCTCTATCGGATACAATCCGATAGACCCGGAATTTGGGGTTCTGTAGAAACACGCTGATTGTCATTTCATTATGACGTAACATTGCACTGTTGCCAGGATGCGCACTGGGTGTTAGGATGCCTAGCATTGATGCGTTAAAGCGCGCATCCTTGGTAACACGGTTGCAATATATTGTTATGGCTTAAAGCCCAAACAAAGTTCTGGGGGGTGTTTCATGAAGCTGTTCGTAAAGTTACGAACAACTTACGAGCTACTGGTGATCAGTTCTGATGTGCTATACTTATCAGAATTTCCATTATTCAGCACAAGAACTGATCACCAGTCGCTCGTAAGTCGTTCGTAACTTTACGAACAGCTTTATGAAACACCCACCTGGTACGCCTGCAAAAGTTGTCAACTTTCGCTCCCGAATGTGAACGTATGCTAAGGAAATGTGCAGGATAACGATGTTATAACAACATATTCGATGAGTAACGACGAAAATGCGAAATATTAACCAAAAACGTTCAGTCTCAGAACTTACCCGAACGGGGTCTGGCTAGACTCGGACTCGGGGATAACTCGGCTTCGCTCTGACGGCGGGATAATGAGTTGTAATGGTTGTCCCTCTGATTGTACAGTGTTGTCCTATGGGAGCGGCCTGTATAAACTAGCGCTTCGTGTTCTGGCTACTCGCAGTAATGGTCCGAGTTGTTACAACGCGCGCATCAAAAACCTCTTTTGCGCGCATGCAAAATTAGTGTGCGCCTATCAAGCACCTCTAAAACAATCAAAGGTGCATGATAAACAACAACAAAAACTCCAAAGACCGCGCGTCTCAGCAACTGAGGACCGCGCGCTGTCATTTTTGTTTTGTTTTGTACAGGATTACGTTAGCACGCACTTTCCTGTCCATTCAGTTATAGGCCTCATTTGGTATTATGCAGTGGCCAGTAGAATGTGGCGATCACGAACTGCGTGTGAGTTGTCTGAAGTAGGGTCGATTTTTTCCCGAGACCGAGTTAGTCTGGAGCCTTCTGGAATAAAAGTCGGTTTTCCTACTATTATTATTTTTCTCAAAATACTCCAAACTGACTCATCATTCCGGCAAACCGCGTCAGCCAGGTAAGTTTCTTAGTGGACTCTTTCGATATATTGCAAGAAAAAATGAAATGTTGCTAGACGGGTTCTCAGGCACTAACCGAAACTTAGTTTTCACTTTAATTTTGTTATTGTTCTCTCAGTATCAACACTTGAGAAAGGGCGGCGAGACGCTCGAAAATTTGTGTGAAGAAATAAACCGTTGGTGAATACAGCATGAACTTTGTTGCAGCTTTGTTACTTATCTTTATATATATATATATATATATATATATATATATATATATATATACATATATATATACATGCATATATATCTATATCAATCTATATATATATATCTACATATATATATATATACATGTATAGATCATTGTTTAGATAGATATAGATATATACTGTATCTGTAATGAAACTGTAATGAGATATACTAGAATAGTAAAATTTTGTTACAAACGGGCACCTTTGCTAGTGGCCTTACCCGATGTTTTAGTCTAGGAAACAGATCACCGTCATCAGCTGACGACATCAAAGAAGTTACGTGCTCTCTGTCTTGTATAGTACGATCCACGTGTACCGATAATTTGAAATAAAAACTGGGAGTTTATGGAAGTGTGTCAGCTCAGCATCCATCAGTTGAGATATTTTAGGAAAAATCAATATTAATGTCAGGTTCAATTTCGTAAAAACCCAAGAATCATCCCGAGATCTGGTGGAAAGTGTGATCATATCTAAGCCGGAGAGAGACTAAAGTAGTTTTAAACGCTTTGAAATCAAAATTCTCACTGTTAATAGGGTCTTAACAGGATCCATCTAAAATACAAATGGTTGACAAACGAAACCGCACCTAAACACTGCTAAATGTTTCAGTTGACTTTCTTATAGTAACTGACATGTTGACAAAAGGCATCTTCAATCATTGTACTCACCATACTTTCTTTGTCAAATGTGGGGAGGTATAAAACTCCTCTACTGCCTTGATAAATTTGTGTGTGCGTGTGTGTGTGTGTGTGTGTATCCCTTAAATGTAATTTGCGTTTCTCTCGTCTTTATGACATTGTCTCAAAGACAAAGTTTTAAGAATTGTATTAATTGGATATCTGGTTTGTACTGCTAGGACACTACGTAATCTTTTTCGTGAAAACTGCAATTTGGGGGCATTTTCATTTTATTTTCATTATTCCACACCACATCGCAATAATCCAGTTTGGCTGTAGTGCAATTATAAATGAGGAATGCCTGCTTTTGATGTAATGTGGGTTTCTTCACAACAAAGTTACCGATATGTTCAACATGTTTATCGCAGCTTAGATAACTGGGAGTATATACACCAAGATATTTACAATTAGTTACATGTTTCATTCTATCATTATCAACATAACATTACTAGTTTTACGTTTTCCTTCTTTTTTTGAGAACTTATCCCATAGCTTCATGTTTCTTTGCGGTTATTGACAAGCAATTATATGACAAGACACCGAGACATATTTATCAAATCATTATTTACTCTACTCTTTATGTCCCTAATGTTTACCTGAATGATGTATGCAAGCATTGCAAGCATCATTTGCGTATAATTACGTAACACATTTCTAAAGACAATCCCTGAGGATGTCTATAATATGAAGAATGAACAATAACGATCCTAGGTTCGACCCCTGTCAGTGGCGCTCCCCATGAACAGTAGAAAATGCGCCATGTCTGTCACACACTGACACTCCTGGCGCAGAAAGGTGACGCCTCCGTTTACATTGATTCCTTTGGAAAGAGCAACGATTGAAAAAAAAAACTAAAACACTGGATAAAAAAGAAAGTGTTTTAGTTCTCCTTTGAAAAGAGAGAATGAGGTCTCCATTCTCGGTTTCAAAGTCAATGTGTTTAAAGATTTTCTTTTTTTAATGTTTTTTTTTTCGCTGTGTCCGGTAGTATGTATATTGTTATCCACAATTTATGTACTTGGTGTTTTCTGCCCGTTTTTCCAATTTCAACTGTTCTCATGATGATTATCATTTGAATGACACTTCAAAGGTTTTAATTGACAGATTTATCATTAGCAATAAAGATTTTCCAATAGTAATTAATAAACTGCATGTTTTGATAATGGTACAGACAAGATATCGTTTCCACACGTGTTTCCACATACACTTTGGATTAACTAACGTTCAGAATAACGAACCTTATTTCATTTTCGGACCTTTGGCACAATGAACATAACGCGTATTTCAAACGGTTGCATTCCAGTTGATCAGGGTATAGCTTGTTTTAATTTCATTTGTCTTCATTTGAATTTGTTATTTGAATCAAGTCAAAAATATCTTTTGTCATCTAAGTTGAGGCGTTTTCTCTAATGTCTCTTTTTGTTTGGCCTTTAGGTGTGCTTCTGTTGTAAGTATTATTTCAATCGACTATTTCGTAACGGTATGCACTATGTATATCATCATTAATCTTTAGCATTCCACTGAGACTGTATTTATATAAAATGTATACATTAATGTAATCTTTAATTGTGTATTCATTTTTATTTATGAAAATTTTTCTGATAGCGGCACACTCTTCGCCCCATGTGCAATATACCGGATGCCATCACAGAAACTTAAAAGTAAAATGTCTGATTGATCAATCTTTTCGTTTCATTTGTAATTATCAAGCCAAAAGTTTTAGCGGTACTATATGTAATTCTTGGCGGAGTGTCCATTAATTGAGCCAAAGTGTAATTATCTGTGATATCCAGGGTCCCATTACAAAAAAAAAATAAAAATGCTAGGATAGCAATTCTCGCTGTAAGGACAGTTTCCATGGTAGCGACGAGAACCTAATCTTTGTGTATCAATTTTCATTCATTAAAATTCTTCTGATGGCGCCACACACTTTACCCAGTATGCAATATATTAGATGGAATCACAGAAACTTAAAAGTAAGATGCCTAATTGATTAATCTTATCATTCCATTTGTAATGATCAAGCCAAAAGTTTTAGCAGCATATGTAATTCTTGGCGGAGTGTCCACTAATTGAGCCAAGTGTAATTATCTGTGATATCCAGAGTCCCATTTCAAACAACTTTTCCACGATAGCAATTCTCGCGGCAATGGTAGTTTCCACGGTAACGACGAGAACCTAATCTTTAATTGTGTATCAATTTTTATTCATTAAAATTCTTCTGACAGCGACACACTCTTCACCCCATGTGCAATATATCGTATGCCATCACAGAAACTTAAAAGTAAAATGTCTGATTGATCAATCTTTTCATTCCATTTGTAATCATCAAGCCAAAAGTTTTAGCAGTACTACTGTATATGTAATTCTTTGCGGGGCGTCCGTTAATTGAGCAAAATTATAATTGTCTGTGATATCCAGGGCCCAATTAAAAAAAAAAAAAGTTGCAAGGATAGTAATTCTTGCTGGAATGGCAATTGCCATGGTAACGACGAGAACCTAGCTTCCTGATGGGTACTTGTTACGCTAAACGTTGCAGTCGTACCTGTCATGATAGTCAACATTTGTACAAAGCTGATGCATGGCATATGATTATTAAAGTTTAGTCGGCCGTCAAACTATGTCATTAGCACAACATGGGAAATGATTTAGAGGTTTTATAATGAAAAACTTTTAGACCTCATTATTATCTAATGTATGTGGTACAAAATGTATATGTCTTCGTTGATTTTGTATAGTCGTAATCAGTTCTTGGCAGCTTTGCTGGAAAGGGGCTCCGTCTCCCCCCCCCCCCTTCTCTCTCTCTCTCTCTCTCTTTCTTTCTCTTTCAAACCCAATCGTTCAAAACCATATGTTTGCTCTCTTCCTCTATTTCTCTTTCTCCTCAAGCTCTGCGCCATAAATCGAAGTCATCAGGTAGCCTACTTCATGTCACTGTTGACAACGCTAGAAAATGAGCAGTTCCATTGCAATAACCGACAACCAACTTTCAGAGGCGAATGGCATTGGTAACGACGAGAACTTAGCTTCCTGATGAGCTTCTGGTACGTTAAACGTTGCTGACCTCTACCTGTCATGATGATCAGCATTTGTGCAAAGCTGATGGCATACGAGTAAATTTAGATTATTGAATCGGCCGTCAAACTATGTCACCTGCACAGCATAGAAAATGATCAAGAGACTTGATAATGAAAAGCTCTTAGACATCATTATTAACTAATCAGTTTGTCGACATAGATGTACATTAATGTACATCTTCGTTGATTTAGTCGTAATCCAGTCTTGGCAGTTTTGCTGGAAAGGGGATATTAAGCCCCTGTCTCTCCCTCCATCTCTCTCTCTCTTTCTCTTCCAAAACCAATCATTTACAACAATATGTTTGCTCTCTACCTCTATTTCTCTTTCGCCTCAAGGTTTGCGCTATAAATCGAAGTCAGGGAGCCTTCATGTCGCTGTTGATAACGCTAGAAAATGAGCAGTTCTATTTCAATAAGCGACAGCCACCATTCAGAGGCGATTTCAGTATAAGATTTGAAGTAATATCACCTAGATTGATGATCGTGATAAATCATCTTCAGCTCTTCTTTGTGCAATTGATTCTACCGAGCATCAGAAGAGAAGCATCCCCGAACATCTCGAGATAAAAACCATCAAGGCCTGAAGACAGTCACACTGAAGCATTACGGACTCATTTCGGTTAAAACGTTATTGGAACCTCCTGCTCTTTGAAAGTATACGAATTAGCATGGATAATTACACTTAAAACATCACCGAACTTCATGCTGCTTGATGGTTCATTAAGCAGTCATAAAACGAAACTGAACTACAATAGCTGACAAAGTGGCACCTGGAGACATATCTGAGAGCAAAGACATGAATTAGTTGCTACGGGCAGCTCAGACAACGGTACAAGACTGACCGCAATGACATGGCCTAATATAGCACCAAACAGGACAAGAAGTGCATCTTTTCATCAGTGCACAATTCACAGTTTTCATCATAAAAATTCACGTATGTCACTGACTCTATTCAGAAAAGCTTATTTTGAGAGGTACGGGTTTCCTTTTTTTTTGAAGAAAATATGGCATTCAACGGGACTACTTTGTTACCATCAAACGAAAATAAGAACGTGCTCATAGATTCTCGTGCTTACGCTGCAATGGCGATTTCACTTGCTGCTTTCGTTGTAGCAGCTGTGGTTAACTTCTTCGTGTATTCTACGCTCTCTTCGAAATACGACTTCGATTTTCCCGACGCAGACATGTATCTCTACAAACTTCTTGCAGTTCAAGACACGATAGCTGCGTTTTTCTTGAACTTGGGTGTCGCCTATTTTTCCACCAGCTTATCTGTGCATCTAAACGTCAAGTTTTGCTTATCTATCATGTTTTTTAACGCTTTCGCTTTCATTTGTTCTTTGTGGATGACACTGACTCTCAGTGTTAACAAATTTATATACATCACCAAGCCACTAAGGTACTACGCAATAGTCACTCGGAAAAGACTGCAGTTCCTTCTCCTTTTTGGTTACATTGTGTCACTGAGCAGTATTTTATTCTTGCCCATTCCTAATTTTCCATTTCACGACCTCGACGATTGCTCGGCCAACGCCATTGCCGTCACGTTTTCTTCTGAGGACATTATCCGACTTCTACCCGTGATAGGACTTAGCCTAGGAGCGCCAGGTGCTGTCACTATATTCTTGAACTGCTATGTCATCTTTGTTGGGGTCACGCAAGGTCGAAGGTACCGGAAAGCAGCCGTACAGCCAGTACAACGCGCCCAAGAAAGACGCCTGGAAAACGGCGGTGACCAAAGACATCGTTTCGGACCTAATGTGATATCCCCGATTGTTCGCCTGACGGTGCTCGTTTTTATGCTGATTCTGATTACAGGGACCGCGATACTTGTCGTTTCCCTTCAAAACGCTCCGGACGCAATGCTCGTGCTCTTCACGACTGCTATCTTCCATATGATCTGGCACGTGAAATCGCTCATTCTCATTTCTTGGAGCACCAAATTTAAGAGCGCTGCGAAACGAAGGCTCGGTGTGCTTTGCCGCGGCACAACCACTTGAAGATTGATCGACCTAAGTTCCCACACCTCAATGATTGGCTTTCATTCCTAAGGTGCTGCCTTGGTGCTCATCGTCAAACCATGATCAGCATCTTCGTGACTTTACAGGTACCAATATCTTTATACTGTCCAATCAATTTTCTTCGACCTTGGAAGGAAAAAAGGTATCCGATCAGCAAATAACAAGGCGCCTCTCTTCGATTTCCCTTTCTATCCAGAACAAAACTTATGGCATGCATAAATAGCGGCACTGCAGACAAAATGAACTTTAACTGGTATAGGCCTATATCCTCAGTTAAGTCGGCTATAACTTCTTTCATGATAAACTTTATTGTCAAAAGTGACTACGAAAGTTGATTCATTTGTTTACATATCTCATATTTCGCCATCCGAGCACGTGCTTCATATCTATATGTGTGACATTATTACATGCCATTTTTGAACGTTTCACGTCTTGGAAGAAGAAAAAAAAAACAGATGCCAGCGTAACTCAATGACAAATTGCCCTAAATCGACGTTTAGTAATCATTGAATTAATCAGTAGAAATAGATGCTAATCGTTAACGATTGGGCGGCGAGGTTTGCAATCAAGTGTCATGGGTTCGTGTCTCACTGTCCATTACTAAACAATGAAGGGGAGTATCATGCCGTTCCTTCTAGTATTCTAAGAGCAAAGCAGTCTGTCTCTCTGATAAGGCATCAATTGGACATCCATGCATGTGACAGAGACAAAACCCACACGCCTGAAGGATATTGTTTCCTGTGTGTCCCTTGATTCATCGCTAAGAGAAATGAGTCAACCTTGTGGAGTGTTAGGCCAAAAACGCGCCGGAAAAAAAAATGTCGGGAGAAAACGACCCCTCGTGGTCGACCATAGATGGCAAGCAACGGTAAGTTATCAAGCGTGAATTTGGTGCCACATTGGGAGAAGAAGCAGACGAACTGTGTGCAAAGCTTGTCGCTGTTTGGTAAGAAATGGACTAGAATGTAGCACGAGCCTTCAAACCGCAATTTTGAAAGAGCTTGCGGAATTCTTTTCTGAAGTTCGAGTCGCTTGCAACTAGAATTATCATCTTGCAGTCCCACAAGAGCATCGTTATATCGAGGAGGAGATCGACTGCTTCCAGATTACGGGACTTTGGCAAGAGAGCAGAGGTTATTGTTATCGTGCTTACAATTGTTAGTGTGACAAGGGCCACAGAAATCACAACGATGACATTTCTCACACCACTGTTCGCCGATTGTTTGTTCTGTTCGTGATTTCGACGGATACTGCCACTAGGAGGATCGATCAAAGCAGCGCCAATTGCTCGTGACTGCCTAACCGCGATGCGGATTAGAGCGACATTAAAGTAGACAGCGACGATGACAGGAAATGCAATGAAAATCAGAATCATTGTAATATATGGCTTCGGATTAGTGTGTGTTTGCTGCAAAAGCCCTTGGATTGAACATTCTGCTGGGCTGGAAAACGGAAAATCTTCCACCGGCAGCATGACGAGCGCGTTGAGAGACACGACAAGGGCGAGGCAGATGCATCCTTTCACCCTCGGCAGTGTGACCCGCTGGAAGTACTTCAGAGGTGACGACACATACACGTATTTGTTGATCGCGACTGCACTTAGCAACCATCCAGAAACGTTGAACAATATGCATATCAAACAGGCAGAAAGTTGACAACTCACTCGAATCGTTCCGAGAGGTATCCGTTCGGACAAGATGACACAGACGAAAAACGATGTGAACATACAGGACGACGTAATATCTTGTGCGACCAGTGACTTGTAAAGGAATGTATCGATCTCGGTGACTCCGTTTACATCGACTCTGGATAGCACGACCGCAATTAATGAGTTCAAAGAACATTTAATCACAAGATTAAAAACCACTATGATCATAGTACTGACTGACAGTGAACCATCAGAAGTAGTCCACGAATCTGTCACCGGATCAATCGTTGAACCTTGTAGCATGGTGATATTCATTTTGTGCGACACGGGTATCCTCTCGACTTTATTTCCAATGCTTGCATCAAACAAGAGTTGGTGCCTTATAGCGTGGTGCCAAAACCTTTATAAGACAAGGTAATGGATCTTACTCTATAACGTAAGCTGCCAACGACAGTGAACTACAGCGTATTAATCACTCTTGGATACGGTGTTCAGAAATCTGTTTCCAGCTCAAACAAAATAGCAGGTGCCCAACCACATAGATTATTGAAAACGGGAGCCTCCCACTTCTGTTATCAGTAATATTACTATAGGTGTCACTCAATATGGAAACACGTAAACGTTGATAACTACCCTAGGTGAGACTCAATTTGTTATTTGGACATCACCGGCAAAGAATTCTCGAAAGGTGGTCATTGTTGTAATACCAAAATACAAAACGTTCTATCTTTGCAAGGTAAAAAAAAAATACATGACGGACATTGTCACGTACCTGACCAGAACCTCCAACAGAGCCCGTGGCTGCCATTCTGCAGCATCAATTAAAGGATGTCATTTATTCATGAATGAAAAAATGCCCTATTGTGAATGATCACGCTTCTCATACATTTTAGATTAAATCTAAGTGGCGGGTTCAAATACCTTGACGACGAAAGTTTGTGTATGTAGCCAGGAAAAAGTGCCCTCTGTATGAGAAATCTCACATAAATATCATGGATTGTGTTCAGGCGCTCTGTGGTAGTATCCTAGAATTAATCAAATAAAAACGCAACTGTTGGCGAAGTTTCAATTTCTAACGAACAGAAGGCGGGCGTTATCTTAAAAATGCCTCATTCATTAAATTTGAGTCAGTTTGTATAACCACCACTCATGCCACTAACATGACCAAGATATTTCGAAAAGGTAATGTGAATTGACGATAAACATAAGAAGTTCTTTTTAATGACAGAAACACATTGCATATCTACCCGGGAAAAAATGAAATTTCGACATTATTTAATAAAAGACGTGGCATCCCCTTTGTGTGGTCACTCTTCGTTCCAAAATACAAAGAATAGAGCGTCGAAAGAAGAACTCTAAGACCTGAATTTTGAATCATGTCTGTCGCCAAGTTTCAATAGTTTAAATTCACCAGTGAAAGGTGAAGAATAATCCATCGAGGAAAAATAAAATTATGTTTTCTCATTTTCAATCAAGCCTATACTCTTTAGATATATATATACCCTTTGATGAAAACGGGGCAATTAAACCGCGGAAATTTCTTTTTGTTATAAGTACACAACTTTTCCCAAAATCTTTGACTTTGTAATCATTCTTTGTTATGCTAAATGTTTTAAAAAAAGATGTTTAAAGAGAACGCATTTCTTCGACGGAGATTAAAGGAACTTTTTTTGTTACACAAAGATTTCTGCTTATTGTCAAGCGCTGACTGTCGCCACACTCGCTACTCACACACACACACACACACACACGCACTCATATATTCACAACAGTAGTAATTACGGAACTAATATCTTCGTAGACTTCGTGTGAGGCAACATGAGAATGAAATTCATAAAGAATGAAGACGTAAAAGAGTATTTCACCAGATTTCTGAAATGCGTATTTAGAAGCCTATCATATTAGTAGATATTTGCCCCTTTAGCAGGAAATTCACCCACCAATTCTCTTAACTGTTTAAATCAGCACGTAATCTTAGTTAATTAGCACTCTCGTTATTTTAGATCAATTTCTGTCTTCTTGCTCATTTACATAAAGGGCTTTGTACTTCTGCTCGGTAAATGAAAGTGCGTTGTATTCTTATCATTGCATATAAATTTCTATTCTAGAAGAAAAATATACTCTAGTCTATTTGTGTTGTTATTGTACTATGCAGTAAATGATATCCGAGTGCAATTGGTCATGAAAAGAGGCCGTATTATGCCTGGATTGGAAATATGGGCAATCGAATAGAAAATACCGCTGGGGTGTTTGCGTGTATGTGTCTGTAAGGGGAGGGGGGGGGTGCGTGGGTGTTTATGCGTGCTAAGTCCATTCGAAGACTAAAATTAATCAGAGAGATGAAATACTCCGACAGCTGCTTTAAGGTCTAGTCGTGATGACGGATTTAATTGCTTATACATTATCTCTCTAATAATAAAACCCGAGATATACATCGTACATTACAACATGATGTTCAGTTACATACACACACAGACACACAGACACACACACACACACACACACACAGACAGACACGTATATCTATATACACATATACATTTATATGTATATATACATATATATAAAAGTACTTGCTTCAAAAGGCGCTAAATCCATTATTTTCAAGGGATTTAGCGCCTTTTGGAAGCAAGCTCTTTATTTACTTATACATACATAATCATACATACATTATAAGTATACATAATCTTTATGAGGGACCTTTGTGACAGATCAACATTCGAAGAATCACGCTTTAGATTCTGGTCATTATTCATCAAAGCAGTACGATACTACGATGTTATACGGCTTGGTACAAGCCATAACAATATTGCAACCGTGTTACCAAGGATGCGTGCTTTACAAAATCGCGCATCCTTGGTAACACGGTTGCAATATTGCTATGGCTTAATTTGGTTATTGTTCTCTCAGTACCAACACTTGAGAAAGGGCGGTGAGGCGCTGTAAAATTTGTGAGCAGAAATAAACCGTTGGTGCAAAAAAGCATGTACTTTCTTCCAGTTTTGTTTCTTATATATATACATATATATATCATATTATATAGACATATATATAATCCATATATTAATATATATGTATATATATACATATATTAATATATATGTATATATATATATATATATATATATATATAATATATTTGTTGCTCGACTTTACGATAATGGACTCGGTTCCAGGTAAAAGGCTTGAAAAAATATTAGATTAAGTTATTTAAAAATACATATGAATAAATTACCGATTTACACAAATCTTGCAATATGACCTTATGCCATGATAATTCACTTTGAAATAAATCATATTTCAAATACGTTTCTAAAAAATCCAAAATTATATGTCAACGTTTGACACCATCATCAACAAATTGTATTTCTGGTTTGTCAATATCAATAGACTTTGGATTCCGTGTTTCTTGTTTTTTGCCGGGTTTTTTTTTTCTGCTAAAAGTATTGCGTTCCTATCATTTTGCCTATCATTTTGTAGATGTATCAGTATCTAAACATATGACGGAATAACGTTTTTTAGTTTTGTTTTCAATAAGGGTAAATCTGCCGGGTATTTTGCATATTGAGAAAGACTTAAGACAAGGAGATTTTTGCCTTTGTAATTCATAAGTTTGTAAATTGACGAGGTAAAAACCGGTGCCTTTTTCATGTGATATGATCCTTTTACTTCAACGATACCGCATCAATTAATAATCTATACATAGAAAAGTAGTTTTAATCTTTAGTACAATTATCCGCTTTGAAAATTTATAGAGGCAAAGCTCTCATAGAATTGCTGAGCCCCCTTCCTAGGAAAAGGGGGAAAACGCCTTTTGATATGTTAGTTGAGGTTTTTAGAATACACGTACTCGTATATTGTAGGCGTATATATAACCGTTTCATCAGACGTTGAAGTATTGATTACATGGATATCGCGTGAAATATGAAAGACTGTGTCATGGTGTGAACAAAAGGATTAATTTTGATGGGTATAGTACAACTAAATGAAACGTTACTTTCGAAATTAAAGTAAGTATCATTACCCCAGTACAACTAGATTATAAAAGGAAGTGAGAAGTGGCTGTACAATTTATTTTTAATTCAATGAAAAGCACGGAATCAAAGGAATATAATATTTTTCCAATCAGGCTAACGGAGAACTTCGGATGAAAATGTATTGAATTTCCATAATTGCGCACAAATAATAACACGGATAAAGGACGTATCCTGGGTGATTTGAACATGGGTTTGCAATGATTTTATGTGCAGGACTCGTGAGATGGCAGGTCCAAAGATAATCTTGTTAATACTTTTTTTTTTTTTTGGAAATGACAAACTGTCTCTTAGTGGAAATGAATTAAATATCTACTTGTATGCCAAGTCCTTCTATGAATATTATGGTCGAATTGATATGTATATGCTTGTAAAGCACTAATATTTTGCACGCGCTTTCAAACACAATCTTTGATAAAGCTTCCAAAATTCTTTTCTTAGATGTGGGTCGCTCGCAACTAGTATTATCATCTTGCAGTCCCACAAGAGCATTGCGACATCAAGGAGGACATACAGTTCGTCCAGTTTGGGAGTGTTCGGTAAGAGAGCAGAAGATATTATTACTGAGCTCACAATTGCTAGTGTGATAATGGCCACAGAACTCACAGCGATAACATTCCTCACTCCACCATTCACTGGTCGAATGCAGAAGTTGACATGTTCTTTGTCCCGATGGATAAATGCGCGAGGAGGGTTGAGCGCGGCTGCATTAATTGCTCGAGACTGCCTGGCCGCGAGGCGGATTAGAGCGACGTTGAAGTAGACAGCGACGGTGATGGGAAATGTAATGAAAATCAGCATCATCAGGAGGTACGGCTTTGGGTCAGTGTGGGTTTGCTGCAAAAGCCCTTGGATTGAACATTCCGCTGGGCTGGAAAACGGAAAATTTTCCACTGGCAGCATGACGAGGGCGTTGAGAGACACGACAAGGGCGAGGCACATGCACCCTTTCACCCTCGGCAGTGTGACCCGCTGGAAGTACTTCAGGGGCGACGACACATACACGTATTTGTTGATCGCAATTCCACTTAGCAGCCATCCAGAAGTATTAAACATGACGCTCATCACACAAGCAGAAAGTTGACAACTTACTCGAATCATGCCCAGAGATATCCGACCGGACAGTATGATACAGACGAAGAACGATGTAAACATAAACGAGGACATAAAGTCGTGTATGACGAGTGTCTTGTAAAGAAATATATCGATCTCGGTGGTCCCTTGTTCATCGGAACAGGACAGAACAACTACGATTGTCGTGTTCAAAGAACATTTAATCACGAGAATGAAGAACACAAGGATTAAACGGGATGCTGATAGAGAATCGTCAGCATTAATCCACGAATTTGTCCCCATACTGAGCATCGAACCTGGTACTAGAGTGGAATTCATTTTCTCCTTCAAGTTTTCCCCTCATAGCGTCCACGCAAAAAACTGCTTTCATCAAAACGAGTTGCTACCTTATATATTTTTTGTTTTGATTGTTGGCTCATGAAATCCGGAAGTGCCCTCCCTCCCCCCCCCCCTACTTTTTATAACGCTCTGCCGACCCTGTATGTATGCACATACTAATGGATCAACGTTTCTGTATATACGTGTGAGTTTATTCATAGCATGTACCACGAGCTAATGGATGGTACAACACACCGAACAATAATCAGTTTCGTTGCAGTTAAAGTTACTCAATCGACTATAATGACAACATGTCCAGAAATGCGCATTTGCAAATCTGTCTCCGTCTCAAACAAAAGAGCAGATGTGTAACTAAACCCTGGAAAGGGAAGCTTCAACTTTTATGATGATTTTTTTGAAAGATTTTTGCCACAAGATGTGCATGTCTTAACATTAATTACCGCAGTCTTTTATATAACAACCCAGGGATACATATACGTCATTCAAACTTTTAGGCCTATCACTAACGTCTATAACGTCCAAAAAGGTTTTCTACAGGTCCTTAAAAATTCCGAAAGGTTTTTATTGGTTTTTTAAACGTTTATAAAGGTTTTTTATAACGTCCATTTGAAAAGTTCTAAATACGTCGAAAACCTTCCACAACATGACGTTCTGAAAAAGTTTTGATAGAACGTTCAAATAACGAACTTGGAACGTTTCAAGAACGTTTAGAAAACGTCCAAATGTTAGCTCGGTTAAAATCTTTGCGAGTGAGAGTATGTTTGTGGCACTTCAAGATCAGTTTAGGACTCATGAATAATTTTGGCATGTGGTTGCACTTCAGTAAAATGTACGGAAACGAGTACAAGATATCATAATTCTGTCCATGCTTTTTCTTATTTGAACACAATTATCATGGAAATGTTTTTAGTGTGAAAAGCTAATCAATTTAAAATCTAAGTGTCATTAAAAGGCGTCCTGTTTTAAGCGTTGTTATCAATGAGCCTGTCTATTATGATCACCATTTGCATTAATTCAACAACCTTTGAGTAAGTTGAGACTACATTCATGATATTGGCTGTCAAATTATTCATCTCGAGTATATTGTGTGTGTGTGTGTGTTGTGTGTGTGTGTGTGTTTGTGTGCATGTGTCTATAATAATACACTGTAAAAACATCGGTGTTAGATTTAACACCACGGGTGTTAAATCTAACACCGATCAAACTTCAATAAAGGACCACACCCACAGGTGTTAAAAATGCACTGTGATGGTGTTGAAAAGTGTTCACCTGACACTTCGTGGTGTTAATTTGACACTGTACCTGGTGTTATTTTGACACTGTGCTGGTGTTAATTCAAAAATGACACCACATGGTGTTGATTTGATCTTTGTTGGTGTTAATATCAATGGTTTAACACCCGTCCAGCTTCAATAAGAGACCACACCGGCTGGTGTTACTTTGGCGTAAATTTATTTTCACATGTTTTCAAAAATCTAGTATTTTAATGTAAAATTCTTGATCGTCTTGTTTAAATTAAAAATCAACAAGAAGTGCAGTTACTAAGAAACTCTTCAAAAAACAGTTTAAAATTTGGAAATGACACCCGGAGGTGTTAATTTAACACCAGAAATGAGCACCGAAAATTTAACACCAGCTCGGTGTTCACTATTTAACACCGGACTTTTTGCAGTGTATATCTATCTTCGATTCAATCATAATCCATCCTTAAGAGCTTTGTTGGTAAGCGGAAATTATTTTCCCACTTTTCCAACCCGTCATCTCCCTGTCCTTCCATTCGAAACCAATCATTCAATGTTCTTCCTCTCTCTCTCTCTCTCTCTCTTTCTGTCTCTGTTTTCTCAGCTCTGCAATGTACACAAAAGTCGCATATTTGTGGCAATTAACGACCATCTCATATATCATTGGCAATATTGGTTGCAGATCATGATCAGCCATCAATGCAATTTGGGTAGAAGAGTGGTTGATAAAAAGTTGGTGTAATTACGTCAAGCTTTCACTTTGAGCCAATGTTAGCTCGACGGCCATATGACGTTCGGCAACGTTATGTTTCTGATGCTTGGCCTAGAACGCACGCGCATGACGATGGATTAACGTTGGTGCAACGTAGTATTCAAGATGAAAATAGCTGATATAACGTTGGTCTGACAAAATTTAACAACGTCGCTCCAACTTCAGGCTTTCAGTGTGGCGCCAATGTTTGTCCAACAGCCAAACTGATGTTGGGCCAACATCATGTTTTTCAAGTTGGCCTACCCGATGAGCATAACGTCGGACTAACGTGAGGCTAACGAGGCATTACTTCACATTTTTGCTTGTATATTTCAAACGAATTCATAGAATAAAAGTACATTATTCATTTTTCTTGTTTGGTCGTCTATGCGTGAGTGCTACACAAATAACTCGGTGATCATGACTTCAAAAGCTAAATTTGGCGGTCGTGTCACTGTGATCCACATCACGTCAAAAGTACGTGTTCAGCACATGCGTTAGGTGTTAGGCATTAGTCTCACTGTCAATTTGCATCGAGACCGACGATGGAGCAAGCCAAGTTGAAACCCCTTATGTACGACCCGGACTACTACGCAAAGACTTTCCATGTTTTCGCCAAGCGATCCGCCAAGTTCCAGGTCCTAGCCAAATGGAGAGATACAGTTTTTCCTCAACAAGTGGTTGAAAGGCTCGTAGAGCGCTTTCCCACAGACTCCACAATATCAATGCTGGGAATCGGCAGCGGCTCGGGTGAGAACCTTAACCTCCAGTTACTATGATCTTTCTCATGCAAGTTAGTTCTAAATGTGTTTGAAATATTCAGCTAAGCTTTCATTCAACGAAAAGCACGAACACATTGTCGTAATTTGTAATTTGTGAGAAAAATGGTGCACTCAATCATCGCTTTTTAAGCATATTCTACGTTCCTATACTTTTTTTTTCTTACATTCTCTGCGACAACCAGAAGCTTGCTAAACTCCTATCCGACATGGCAAAAATCACGGCAGCTGGCAAATTCATTTAAGTGTTAAGTATATTCAGAAGCCAGCACATAAATTGAAATGCAAAATACTCGGAGACAACCATTAATCAAAACCCGTAACCAAAACATCAGTATAGTACTGTATACTATAATATTTACAGTAATGGAAATTATGTGCTTCTGTAGTGTACATCTAACTTCCATAGAAAGTGAACTCTGTGCACTGTATTGATCTTTTGTGCCCCCTTTTTACAGAAACCAAGTAACTTTTAAAAAAAGAAACAGTGAGTTGAAGCACTGATATAGTAGCGCATATCATAAGCCTAACAGGAACAAAATAAGCAGAAGATACCTGAAAATTAGTCTTATAACCGTTATTGAGTGTTTATGTTTGTGTGTTTGCTTCTTTTGGGCCCTTCTCTCGTTCTTGGAGTAACCCAATCACACAGCAGGTTTCGTGAATTTTGCTCCATGCTCTTTCAAACTCTGGTTTCTCTTCTTTCTTTCTTTTTTCTAATCATTCTTCTATTTTTTTCATTGGTGTGTACTTAACAACGTGTTTTGTACACTCATACATTCACTCTCAGAATGAGATCTGTCTGTGTGTATTCATACGAGTGTGTATAAGGCACATTAGAAGATCACATGCCGCGTCGAAATCGCGGCGTCGCCGTTCATCAGCCCTCGTGGCGGTGCTTAAAAAGACCGTTGATACGCAGGGGTACTCCAGTGTATTGTCACGACCGTTGATCACACCACACCTCTCTTCACCGTACACCACCAGTCAGAACATGCGAAGCATGCCGTCCCCAGTCATTCACGGGATTTACATGCAATGATTCAATGCAGGCCAATGATCACCATTTATGCCATGTACTAAATCATTCAATCGTCACAATCAGCTCTCTATGCATAAAACAAATTCCTGTAGATTTATATATTCGGATTACTACTGGGGAATCTCTGCTTCATTCGCTTGCCCTTGCCCATCAGCAATCTCCCAACGTGAGGCGGCAGCAAACCACCAACCCGTTACACTAGTCTGCCCCCTCTTAAGAATCAAGTCCTCCTCGAGTGCACTGTTTAAAGCAAACATGCATCAACTGATGACCCTCCTTATTGTACAATTGCAGCAAAAACGTTATTGTCTTTACCAATTCATCACAAGTTTGGTGAAAAAAAATATACAAACCACCAACTTTTTAATATGATATGTAACATCGAGTAATTTTCACGATAACAATCTCTTAGAACAAAGTGCATCAGGAAAGATCCTAGCAACTCCTAGCGGTAGCACCTTGAGGAAAAATAGATCTCACCTGAGAGAGATGCCAAATGGAACCAAGCCAATAGTTCTAAAACAAGAACATTTCGAAGACGACGGCAGGAGTGAAGAAAGGAAAAAACGTCAAAACAGAAGACAAGGACAATCTGATAGGAAATCAGACACTACCCGGTACATAACGCGATATGGATGTGAAGTCAGTCCCCCATCGCGGTAATAAGAATAATACCATGCTGGATGGTAAACTAGCAGCATTGCCAGTGTAAATAATAGTTCTTGTAAATGTATTTGTCTACAGTTGATTTAAAAGATATATGTTCATTCATTATGTTTACTGTTATTATATTTTCTTAATGCAAATCATTTGTGTAGCCAAGTGATACACATCGTTTTATTTCTCAAGACAATATTTGAAATTTAAGTTAGGAACCATAATGATTATAATTATGCTACATTATCAAAATAGTTACTGCATGCTATATTTTTATACATGTATAACTGTTAATCACACTTGTGCAGTGAAACTATGATGTAGTTGTTCACTAAAAAGACAAGCATATAGATTGTTACCTGTGTTTATGATAATCTGAGTACAAACTCAAAGGCTAAATTGCTATGTTTGTATAGTATTTCGTATAAATATAATTGTTCCTGCCTTATATTTCTAAAGCTGTCATTAAGACGTACGTAAAGTTATTGTAAATATGCTAGTGTTAAACTGCATGCATTTTTGACAATTAATTTAAATAGGTTTTTAAGATTCAAGATTCAAATTTGTCTTCACTTCCATCAAATAAGAAATTCTATACAATGCATATGTACAGGATATTTGTAATAATTGCAGAATGTGATTTAACAGTGTACATATCTAAATTATAAAAATGAGTGGCAGATAAAAAAAAACAACGCAGTTATATCTTTGTTAATATATACATAAAGCGTATAATACAAGTTAACTAAGGATGGGGATGGAAATGGAGGGTCCCACTAAGAAGCAAAGCTTGTACGATATGGGACCCTCAAAAAATACACAAGACAGCAATACAAAACAAGATAAAACGAACCGATGTCAACTCACATGAAATCAATATACTTGGGAAGGGGAAAAAAAGGAAAAAAGAGAAAAAAAGATTATTGATTTATTCGTCTTATCTTTCGATGCGAGATATGTCGAGATTTGTTCAGAATATATATCATACATCATAAATGTAAAATCTGTATTGTACTGATGAAAGGAGTTTTTTGAGTCGTTACATTAATGACACCAGCTGTTTCATGTAGAACAGATTTCATGTACCTGTCTGTTTATAAAATGTCTAATTCAACGTCTCTATGCAGGTCTCACACAAGCTTTTTACATTTTCAGTATTCTGTGTCAGAGATTCACATTCATAATAATTGGAGGATCAATGTGAACAACGTGCCCATGCAGTATTGTGTAGTTAAAATATATTCGCCATTATATCTTTTCAGAAGGAGGGGGTGTTGTATCCTGAGCGCACTACATTTATCGCACGTATTCTATTATTGAGTGATACGGTCAGTGTTTGTACTTGTGAATAAAAGTTGTTACAAAGTTAATTAATCTTTAAACGACTTTTTTTAAAATAATTACGCAGTAACCGCTGCATGCTGTAAGGATTAGAACCAACACTTGCTGTCGGGCAAAAGTTCGGTGGTCTAGTGGAGATGACGCCTGTCCGGTGATCAGGAGGTCGTGGGTTCGAATCCCGCTCGAGTATTATGTACGCCCATGATTTTTTTTTTTTTTTGTCATGGCTACTACTAAAACACTGATCAATTCAGTGCTTATTTACGTCAATGCAGGGCAATTTGTCAATCGGTTGCAGTGAAAGCATCTCGACGGAAGAATTTCATGAATTTGAATGATACATTACGCAGTACCCGCTGCATGCTGTAAGGATTAAAACCAACACTTGCTGTCGGGCGAAAGCTCAGTGGTCTAGTGGAGATGACGCCTGTCCGGTGATCAGGAGGTCGTGGGTTCGAATCCCGCACGAGTATGTACACCCATGATTTTTTTATCATGGCTACTACTAAAACACTGATCAATTCAGTGCTTACTCACGTCGATGCAGGGCAATTTGTCAATCAGTTGCAACTTTTTGTTTTGTTCAGCATTGAATCTGTCCACTATTACAACATGGTAGACGGCCAGGGGACTCTATCTAAATAAACGGAAGGTCCCCCCCCCCCCCGCTCGCTGAGTTAGTATTAAAAAAAGGTCTTTTTTTTTTCGTCTGACATGTCCTCCGGAAGTCCTCCTGTGGTCCTCCTAGACAGTGGGACTCTAAACAGGGTATCATACAAAATTACAGTTTTCATGCCTTGTTTTTGTCCAGCGTGTTTCCGCAGGGTGGCGGTTTATAGGGCTCCTGACAAAAGTGCGGGAATCCGGCTATAGCACGCTTTGTGTGGATACGTTTGTCTTTCTTCCTAAGTTTGTTTTTCTTTTGAGTGTTCTGAATAATATCTTGCTTTCACAGTTTTGTTTAGTTTCCTATACCAACATCAATCACGTGACATATCTAACAATCCTATTTAGGAGAGATGGATAGCCAAATGGCCGCCAAGATCCGAGATTGTTTCCAGTCCGTTCGAAACGTCGTCATCGAACCCGCTGCCAGCCAGCTTGATATGTATCGTGAGCTGATTGCCAACGGAAAGGAAGGATTCGCCGGGATCGACTTCGATCTTCGCCAGGAGACGCTAGAGGTTTATCGACAGAAGCAGAGTGAAATGGGAGTGCATCCGAAGTACCACTTCATCAGTGCCATTCACTCACTTTACTACGTGGACGATTTGAACGATACTATTCGATATCTACACGACTGTCTGGAGGAGGGTGGAATCCTGTTGGTCATTGCTCTGGCAGGTAAAAATGGGGAGGAACATAAGATAGCCATTTAGAATGCATTGGATAGATAGATTAACAGATGAACTGACTGAGAGAGAGAGGTACATAGATATAACGCCATTATGTGATGAGTAGGCCACAAATATTTGCTTCCCAAACTGACGTAAAGGTAGCGAGGTAGAAAATAGCACAAAAGATGCGTAATTGTACATGTTCTTCATGTTATTAACGTAAAATCTCATGAAATACAAATGAAAAAAAAATAACTATCTGTATCTAAAACAGAATGTTGAACATAAATAAATCTGTGCTTAAGTTGTGCAATTATAGTACATGTATCAATGTTAAACAATGCATTTTCTCATGTGTGTGTAATTTGAAGGCCCTACCACTTTCAGCATGACTCCTAGAAACGATTTCGACCCAAACATACACGTAATCACCACTACATGTGCCTGTGATTCAATTTCTCTACGTAGGTGTGAATAACCGTTTCCGTCGTTTTGAATAAATATTGATTTTCTGCATATAATCTATTTCAATTGCTGTAAATTGGCTAACACTGTTATAGATTCGAGTGGGTTGTGGCAACTGTGGCAACGTTACTCCCATTTCCAGGATGGTAACAGCAAAATGTGTAGGCAGAACCAGCGCGACGCCTTCACCGCCAACGCCATCCCGTTCACAGTCGTGAGACAGGAGTCGCGTGTTGATGTCACCAGCTGCTTCGATCCCGAGTCCGACGAGGGCAACCTCCTGGTCGATTTCCTTTCTCATGTCTGCGACTTCCGCGGCTCTGCGGCCCCGGAGCTCTATCGGGAAGTCCTGGATTATATGGGTTCCGCTGAGTGCTCGGAGAGGAAAGGAGACGGCACCGTGCTTTTCGACAATGACTGGAACGCCTTTATCGCGCAGAAGGGGACGGGGCATATCTAATGTCACTATTTCTGTTGTTCGGAAGTGGGGGTTCTTGTTTGCCTTTAAAGGGGGAATCCAGTCGAAATATTAGTTAGTCTGATAAGTGAGAATAAAGTCTTGTACGAGTACAACGGTAACATTTTGATTGAAATCGGGTGAAAAATAAGGAAGTTATGACATTTTAATATTTCACTATTTATTTTTTCAGGAAACAGTTCTTTAACGGTCAAATGAATATGCAAAAGGCAAAGTGAGCATGTTATCACCTCACAACTTGCGATATAGTTGGTACATAAAATTTTGAAATTTACATTTTTTTTTCATTCAAACGCAATTATGCCCGGGGCTCAAATCCTGGTATATCCAACTGATCACTATTCTAAAGCTATTCAACAAGAAATAACATCATGTTTCAGACTTCGATGACAGAAACATAGAATTTTTGTCATTTTTCCTGCACAATCAATGGAAAATTGTGATGTTATGACATAGCTCACTCATTTGCATATTATTATCTCCACTGTACACAATGATGTCGACTCAGCTGGTAGCATGTTAGTTTAATAAGTGTATATCTTTTACGGGGCTTGAAATACCATAACACTTTTGTATCAGCACTATCGGGTTCTTTTTTCGTTATTATCGTTATTAATATAATGATAATGATAATAATTGATATTTTTTTAAGAGCGCCTTTTCCACTGGACACAAAGCGCTATGAGATGTCATCTCTGGTCGCCATAGAAGTTCAAATATATACGAATTACCAGGCAGCGACAGTACGAGTCCAGTGCATACAAACAATAGGCATCAAATTTTGTTAGAATTAGTGATCAAGTGTTGGTGATGATTTCAGAAGAAGAGGGAGCCTATCCCAGTAGATGACAAGGCTGCATCGCTAGCTTTAGTTTGTTGGAGCATGGATGAGTGAATAACTGAGATGAAGAAAGACGACTGCGCCTAGAGTGAGAATGTCGTAGCAGACACTCCCCAATGTACTGCTTTGCGGTAAACCAAAATTCGAGAAGTTTGAAGGATGTCCTTGACTTGACTGCATGGCAGCCAGTGGAGTTGACGCATGAGAGAGAGTGGTACGAGTATACACATGAATATTGTGTTGAATAGCACAAATTGATTGCACTGACACAGTTCGTGGGTCGCCTCACCAAGGTTTTCAATGTTATACAAATACTATCTTGAGTATGCGTATCCAAGCAGAGCCATGGTATCCATAAAGCGTTTTATGAAATTCTTGCCAGGCATGGCGACATCTTATGAGAAGGGCACCTTTACGAAATAAGCCAAAGGAAAGTCGGTGATTGGAACAGTGTATCGGAGTGCAAGGATTTGGAAATGGTAAATGTTACCGATTTGCAAATGAGGTGTTCGACTGCCCAAAGAGGCAATGAATCGATTTGTCACGTTGTATTATTTTTCAGTCAAGGAAGAGTTCACGTTCGATGGGAGATTATTAGGAGAATACACAGAATTCCAATGATATTAAAGGTACTTCGCCATTTAGAATTTTGTTCAACACCAAATGATTAATCGGAAAGCATGTCAGTTGACCATAATCTTTTATGGAGGACGACAAGTCTACCGTCTTTTTTATTTGGTTTTTCTTCTTTTCCCCTGTCTTTTCAACTATATAGAAACCAATGTCAATGATTATTTGCACGCGTTTGCAATGTAAGATAACCCTATGGTACTTTGTATCGTTTGGCTAATAGGCAATTATTAGTAATAAGACTATATGTAGCTCATGAGTAACTTTGCCTTTTCACTTCACGTCGGAGAATCATTATGTTCATGCAGATATACATACATTGCATAATCTTATGTTGCTTTTAGGGGTGGGGTTGATGATAGTAATATCATCTGTACTATTGAAGGAGATCGAAGATGGGATTTGAGTTCAGTAATCCACCAATAACATAACATGATAATCTTCATCAAATCACATCGTCTTTGATGGACATAATCTGATAATAGAATTCAAATGTCGAATTCCGATACGAGCAATAGTCATGCCCTTCTACGTCTGCTTTTTATCGTTATTTCATCGAACACTTAAAACTCATTTCAATTCAATTCAATATTTTAATTTATATCCATCATGGAAAACTCACTTAAAACTCACTGGATTTTCTGTCATATCTGAATTCACATCTTAATGCAAATCTTTAGATCAAACTATTATTTCAGTTTTTGGTGGTTTTTTTTTGTGGTTTTTTGTTTTTGTTTTTTAAGAATAGGCCTATTTGACCTGTGACAATTTTAACCCATGTCAATTTTACCATTTTTAGATTATTACCTCTGATGATTAAGCGTTCGCCACGATGTGTCGCCGGAGGCACTATGTTTTCGGGTTGTCCGTTCTTCTGTCCGTCCGTTCTTCCGTGCGTAATTGATTTGTCGACAGCGTAACTCATGAACCGTAAGGGGTTGGAGGTATCCAAAAGAAACCTGGCATATTAATGTATGTATGCGTGGACGAAGCTGTGGCAATCACCTTCAGGGTTCGCACGGTCAAGGTCAAAGGTCAGAGGTCACAATCAAATTCATTTTAAAAATTCCTTATATATCTCTTCAATGCATGAAGTTGTTTGCATGAAACTTAGTGTATATATGTATTACCAGGTAAAGAGTCACTAGCTCCAAAAATTGGTAAAATGTTACTACTTAGAATGGATCTACTTATCTTCATGAATCTTAGTATATATGCATAATTTGCTTAACAATTATTTTCGTGAGAAGTTTGGTTTGAATACAATTATACACGTTCATCTGGTACCCAGTGACAAAGTTAATGTGCACTCGAACGGTGCGATGTGCACGCTTTCTCTGACTGCATAAAACGAAAAAAAAAAAACCGCACTGCACTACACGAACGATTTGTAAACGTAGCGTTGAGCCGCCTACGAGAAAGAATGGAAAACGATAGATTTAGCATTTATTTTCACTTGAAATTGAGGAATGCCCCCATGGGCGGGGGGGGGGGGGGTGGGGGGGGGAACAATGAGATCTAAATGAATCATTTGTGGTTGAGCAGTTCATGAATCTATAGTATTTTCCTGACAGTATCAGCACAGTCACTGGTGAATTTACAGCGCTGGTGGGATTTCACGTTGAAAAGTGGGCAATCGCGAAACAGGTACTACCCTGAACCATTCTAACTACTTTTCTTTAGTAGATGTTAAACTAGTTCGAGACTTTTGGACGAACGGTACAGAAAACCTGTTAAAGTACTATAGTACTAAAGTACTATAGTAAAGGGGACTGGAGATGTGATCAAGAGTTGAAGTCATTTGCAAACACTCTTCCCCTGTATCTCCATTCAATTTCTTCTGCAAATTGCTTCTGCCAATTGAAAAATTAGCCTTTTCTGAAAGTTTTTATTGGAACTGAGCTACTTCCTTGCAGTCCTTCCCATTGAGAATTTTAAAAATTCTCTCTAGCCGTTTTCGAGTAATTATCATTATCATTTTAACTACTAACTATATACTTGTCTCTTTTTACGTCTTTAAGTAACTTAGTGCTAATTGGACTTTATAGAGGTAAAAAGGAAGCAATGCCATTCATCATTCACTACAGTCATTAGCCCTATCTGCTTGCATGTCCATGACTCAAACAACCATTAGGACCCAAAAATAATCATGTAAACGTACGGCTAACTTGTAACGTTGATCTTAAAATTGACTGTGTTGCTGCAGAGCGTAACTTTCAATGAGCAGCATGAAAATACACGGTACCACACTATGCGACTCGCTGCAGAAAGATACGATGAAATTGTAACAAAGGAGTGTGTACATACTGACGAAATAATGTTCATTCACGCATGTAGAACAGACATGGATGATAGAATATCACTTCAAATGCGAAAAAGGTAGAATATTCCTGATATGCGCTACCAGTGCTGCATAAATAATGGCAGGGATTTGAATGATCTTTTACATATTCGTGAGAAAGTCCACTATCACAGCTAGTCTTTATTCATCCTTAAATGTTGTCTATGCAATCACATGAAAACATGTGCTTACTTTTTCAAGTGCGTGCAGTAAAAGTAACATAACGTTGTTAATATGATAATATGTAGTACTAATTTGTAATCAATATAAAACTAAGCACAATGAAAACATGTGCCTACTATTTTGAAGGGTAATCATTTACTCTAGCATGAATTCAGACTAGCAGTACCCAAGGCAAACCATCATGAAAATCAATATAGCATCCATGTGCCTTTGAACAAGAGACCAGAAGCCTAGTCAACAGAGTGAGCTCTGAAAAGGTGGTAATTGTGGAATTCATGTCTATTGTTCATGGTCATTAAAGTAAGCACACACTCGTATACACATCATTGGTTCCGTGTAAAGTTGAATTTTGTACAGATCGGGGGTTAAAATTTGACCAAAATCTGGAACATAACTTTAGAATTAATCTTGGATTTCATGAAACTGATTCACGCATACATAGTCAAATCACCTCCAACTAAATTGTACATTATTCAGCTAGTACTCATATCAATGATATCATGATAGTGTCATCTACAGTTTTCGAACTATCAAGGATCAAATGTGGAACTTTTTTTTGTAACACCTAATATTACATATCGCATATACATGCCTCGCGATTGCCCTTTTTTTAATGTGAAATCTCACCAACACTGTAAATATACCAATGATTGTGCTCAAATTGTCAGGAAAATATCATAGATTCATAAACAGTTACCTCATTTTGGCCTCGAACTCCGCGTATGCAGATCTATGCATATCAGTATCGCCTTGTCCAAGCCGCATAGTATTACTTTAAGTCTCACTTTACTGAATAAACAAGTCACATTGAACAGCGTGTTGTCAAAAAAAAAATGATGCATTGAGATTGTATTAAAAATTTTCGGGATTTTTATTCCTCAATTTGAATTTAGAATGGAGAGTAGCTTTATCGGTTTGTTTGTTTTTTTTTTTTTTTTGTATTTCTTTTTTCTCAAAGGCGGCCCAACATTATGTGAATCGTTCGTGTCGTGTAATGCGTAGGCCTATGTTTGTGTTTAATGCCCTGGCAGAAATCGTGTTTGCGAGTGCGAGCACATTATTAGTTTGTAACTGGGTACCAGCTGGACGGGTAAGATAGGATGGGGGAGGCTTGGCACGTGGGATTGTTATGGTTATAAATAAGCATGCTCAGTTCAGCTTTTGTGATGAGTTAAAAATTCTGGCTATAGGTTCCTATACCTTCTGTTTATTTAGACGGTGGTTTAGACATGGTCTGAAGTATTAAGTCCTTGGTTTATTTAGTCCGCCGTTTGAGAAATACTCATGGTTTGAATTAGAAGCATCGACAATTATACGTAGTCTACGTTTCAAGAATCTATGAACTAAATTGAGGTGGTCTTAGTGAATTCGGCCATTTTTGTCCCTCATTCGGGTCCATACTATCCCCGAATTTTATGTATGTGTGTGTTTTGAATTTGTGTGTACACATACTTCGCTTAAGGACTTTTTTGTTCGTTCATGTTCGTAGCGTAGATTAAGTTGTAGCTTAGATTAAAAGGGTCATAAACTAAAGATAAAAATACGTATATCACAAAAAGTGTTGTCCCCGAGGACGTGTATTACTACACTGCACAGAAAAAGTTTGGAATTATGAGTTTAATCGATTATTTTTCTCTTAACTCAATTATTACTCGATGTAAGATTGGCATCAGGGAGCTATTATTCGATTTTCTGTAAAATTACACCGTATTTTATACTTGTTAAGATTATGGCGTACATGCAGGTGCGGGATTTTCAAATGTGGGGTGAGGTCTAAATCAAAAAGTTGAAAAGTAACCCAAATTTCCCATTGTTTGCTTTTCTTTGGCTGTTATTCATAACATCAACATTTACATGAATTCAAACAAACATGTGCAAAAACAAATTAACAACTATAAACAAACATTCATGTATGGGTAGTTAAGAACAGGACATAAAGCATTATTAATCTCACAAAACCATTACCACATTAATACTGTTAAGTCATCAATATGGGGCTTAGTCCCGCACTCTTCAAGCTTTACAGGCTTAATTCTGTGTGTGCAATGGTTGTGTGAATGTCCAGTTAGTATCTGAGGATGGGAGTGAAAATCCATTTGGTTGGTTGTGGTGCATTTTCTAAAAAGAGGACAAGAGGAAGGACTTCTCTCTTCACTTCACTATACAGTAGTATAGTGAATGCCATTGGAGTGAAGCATGAAGTATGTTTGTCTGACAGTCAGTGACTTGTCAGTCGAGTTTCACAAAATCGTTCATAAGCTAAATACGACTTTCATAGTTGTATGTAAACATCGGCAGCTCACACATAGGTATTTCCAGACGACAGATTTAAGACGTCAGAATCAAGTATATACGTTCTTCGCATTAAACACTGTACTGTTTTCTTCATCTTTCTTCACGCTGACAAATAAGTATTGTGAGAAATCGATTTCGCAGAAATATGACGATAAAGTGAAAGAAAATATGGCAACAAAGATGTCTGCCGGAAAGGTCTCGCAAAGTGACGGACCATGGGCCGGCCAGCATCTCCGGTCAGTCAGGACTAAGGAGACCCTCGGTGCTGCCTTCTATAAATTATGTATGCATGTATATATATATATATATATATATATATATATATATATATATATATATATAATTATACATATATATATATATATATATATATATATATACGTATATATACATGTATATATATATATATATATATATATATATATATATATATGAGTATATGAATATAAGAACGACCCAAGTCCATGGAAGATCATTTCGAGTAAAGTAAAAAAAACTTCATATCTTTTTTATTTGTCCAATAATATTTCATTTAACTGTGATGGGAAGGCAACATTGTATATACAAATTAGAACATATATTATTATGACAATTATCATTTACATTAATTGTGGAGAGGCCATTTTGTGTGGTGGACTTGGGTCGTTCTTTGATTCATATGGACTTGGGTCGTTCTTTGATTCATATACATGATATTCTGCTATAGAGATGAGAGAAGGGTGAGAGAGGGCGCTATTATATGAATGTAAGAATGACCCAAGTCCTTCATTCTTACATTAATATAAGATTTAACTCATTCATTTCAGGCACTTCCGGGGGTAATTAGGATTTATCATTTACACACAAGATGAGTCCATGCATAAGCTACAATTTCCCATGTCAAACTGAATTTGGCCAAAAATTGGACTTGGGTCGTTCTTATATTCATATACTCATATATATATATGTATATATATATGTATGTATATATATATATATATATATATATATATATATATATATATATATATACATATACATATATGTGTGTGTGTGTGTGTGTGTGTGTGTGTGTGTGTTACATACATAAAATGCACCCCGAGGTAATGGATGCTACAACACACAGAACAAGAATCAGAGTTTCGTTGAATTCCAAGTTGATACCCAATTGATTATGTGACAATTTGTCAAGAAATGTGCATTTGCAAAATCTGTCTCAGTTGCAAACAAAACAGCAGGTGTGTAAATAACTCTTGGAAAGGGGAGTTTCAATTCTTATCATGGTGACTGCTTTTAATAAGATTTTGCCCCTAGATGTGCATGTCTTACCATTGATGACAACCGTCTTTTATATAACAACCCAGGGACGCAAGAATATATTCGTCATTCAGACACTTAAGCCTATCACTAAGGAATCCACCGAACGATTTGTTGTAATTCTGAAGGGCAGACCTTTCATTTTTAAGGAGATTTTAATTTACATATCCATTACTTTAAACACAACTCGTCATTCGCCAGCATTAGTTCAAAGCTGTCATTCATTGATATAACGGCATCATAAGAAACCGCCTTTCTCATTGCTGGCGCATTTCACACAGCCTGCATCATATACCGTGGGTTTGTTTTACTCCTTTTAAGACTAGATATGGAGCGCTCACATAAGACATATTCAAGACTATAATAATATATATACAAGCAACATAAAGGTACGAGTATAATCGAGGACTCTCTCTTATCGTTTGTGTGTGTGTGTCTATCTCAGGGTTAGCGCTCTAACCACGAGCTGCGAGGGTCCCCACTCGTGTGGACAAAAATCAACCATCTCAAAGGGGCAGGAGTTTAACCTCGAGGTTAAGCTTCGTCGTGTGGACGCACGTCGAAGTTAGGGGGCAAGAGCTTAACCTCGAGATTTGCTAACCTCGAGGTTAGGGTTTGTCGTCTGAACATATAGTTATCGTCTGTGTGTGTGTGTGTGTTATTATCTCCGCAGACTTATCGAGCTCTGTAAACAAAGTGAAATGGTGGTTAAAAAAAAAAGATGGGTGAATACAATCGAGCAGTCTCGATTTCTGTCTGTGTGACGATGGGTTAAATTCTTTTAGGCTTCAAGATCAGTACAGGATTCATGCGACAATTTTGACAGAGGATGCACTTCAGTAAAAATGCACTAAAATGGGAAAAGAAATATATCTATATTACTCTTAATTGGTTTCAAGTATCAGTGTCCATTATCATTATCTGTCAATGCTCTCACTGGTTCGAACACAAGTATTATGAAAATGTCTTTAATCCCGTTCGAAATTCAAGTTTCATTAACATGGCATCATAAGTCATACGTTATGATAGTACCTGCCTATCTCAGTGATCATCATTTGCGTCGATTCAACGACCTCCTTGTGAGTTCAGATTATATTGGCTGTCAAATTACTTACCCCTGATAGGCCTTAGATGTGTGCGTGCATGTCTGTATCAGTGTAGGTCTCCTTTGATTTAATCCATCCTTGATAGTTTTGTTGAAAGGCGGAAATTATTTTCCCTTCATTATTGTCAGTTCTCTTTTTTGAAACCAATCATTTAATGTCCATCACATCATTTGCTCGCTCTCTCTCTCTCTCTCTCTCTCTCTCTCTCTGTCTTTTTGACAGCTTTATGATGTAAACAAAAGTCGCAGATTTGAGGCAATTAAGGCGACCACGCCCGTTGTCATGCAAAACTAGCAGTAAATTGATCTCATATGGAGCACGATCAGTCATCACCAGTTTTGTGTCTTGCAACTAATCATTGTACCACGCATGGCCAGCGACAGGTCCATGCTATTACCCTGTAGAAGGGTCACAAAAAGATTACGCTATTTGATTTTCGGACATCGCGACACAGAAACCTATGATTGGAGGCCGTCATATCATACTGAAGCATTCAATTGACTGATCAGGTTAGCTGGGATAAACCAGCCTAGTACAACATTTGTCTCCGGATATAGTGTGCACATTTATCCATCAGATCTGTTCACGGTATTGAGTGTTACTGAGCTGTTCTCCTTCGGGTGGCGTTACGAGGAAAAGGCAGAGCAACGGCAGAGCAACTGCATGGGCTTATTTTCTCCGTCCAAATCGAGCTTAAAGACATGAATGCTGACAGCAAAGACGAACATAAGCAAAATTGATAAGTTGCTTCGGTTGCTTTTGGTTGCTGGATTCAAATCCCATCTGGGAAAATGGCTGGATAGCCCATTTTGAGCTGCAGAAGTTGGTCTTCCAAGGGGTCCAGTTGGATTTGAAGCGGACCACTTCACTGGGTTATGCACCATGCTCTTGACGATGAATAAATGAAGAGAGATCTTTACGTGCATGAGTTGTGATTCTCTCACATACCTGACCTTCATTTCAAGTCATATCCGACGGACGGAGTGTTTTGGCGTCAATACCTTGATGTTGGACTGCATTCACTGACAAAACCTAATGCCATAGAATCGGGACAAGAAGTGAGTATTCTGGTTACTGCAAAATTCGCGTATCGCACCATACACATTCACGCATAATACTTCAAAGATTCACCAAGGCTCTTTTTCTCAGCCTGTCTTCTCCACCTTGTAAAGAAATATGTTCTTCAATGGTACTACAATGATACCCCCAGACGAATATGGATATGTTTTCATAGACCCTCGCGTTTACGCTGCAACGGTGATTTCACTCGCAGCATTTATTCTTGCAGCTGCTGTTAACTCTTTCGTGTATTTTACCCTTTCTTCTAAACACGACTTTGATTTTCCCGAAGCAGATATATATCTCTACAAACTTCTCGCCATTCAAGACACTATAGCTGCGTTTTTCGTGAACTTGTGTGTCGCCTTTTTTTCCCACAGCCCGACTACGTCTCTCAACTACAAACTTTGCACATCCATCTTGTTCTTTAACGCTTTCACTCTCAATTTTTCCTCGTGGATGATACTAGCAGTTTCAGCCAATAAATTTATATACATCACGAGGCCACTGCGATACTTCGCAATTGTCACTCGAAGGAGACTGCAATTACTTCTCCTTATTGGCTTCACTGTGTCACTGAACACGGTGATATTCTTACCCATTCGTAATTTCCCATTGTACGGCCTCAGCGAATGCTCGGTCAACGCCATTGGCGTCAGGATGTCCGCTAAAGACAATATCCCACTTCTACCTGTGATAGGGGTAAGCATTGCGGCGCCAAATGCTGTCTCTGTGTTCATGAACTGCTATGTGATCTTTGTTGGTGTCACACAAGGTCGAAGACAACGGAAACCAGCCGCACAGCCATTGGAACACGCCCAAGAAAGACCCCAACGACAGGGCGGTAACCAAAGACATCGTTTCGGAGCTCCGGTGATATCCCCGATCGTTCGGTTGATGATTCTCATCTTGACTTTAGTTCTCATCCACGGGACTGCAATGGCTGCCATAATCCTCAAAAACGCTCCCGACTTATTTTTCGTGCTCTTCACAACTGTTATCACCTTTATGATCTGGCATGTGAAATCGCTCATTCTCATCTCCTGGAACGCCAACTTCAAGTGCGCTGCCAAACGAAGGCTCGCCGTGCTCTACCACTGCACAAAGACTTAACTTCGGATCACTCAGATTACCTTGCCTACAATGTCGACTCACACTGCCCCATTGACCCAAGGTATTCCAACTGTTCTTTAAAAGACAAGGGTCTCTGTCTTGATAATGTCATCACAACCCGGAACCTCAGAAGTGCCACGTCCATTCTACAGCTGTCAACGTAATCATCCTCCGATTTCAAAACGGGATAGAGGAATTCCTTCACACACGTGTCCAGGAGGCTCGCTCAGAAGTCAAAACCAGAAAGCTGAAAGTTGTGAGCTACACCAATCACAGCGGTTGCAGATAAATTAATGCAGTTTTGGTAACTGCCATACCTCTCAATTTCTGATACAGCTTCTCTCACTGTCACAACTGACAAGAAATCTAATCTAATGTTATCTTTTGCTATCCTTTATTTTTCCGATATATTTCCTCATGTCTTACTTTAAACGCCGCTAAATTTTTCGCACTTCTGTCTAAACTTTTCGCAATGTAAGAAGAACAATTTCAATATACATAATTATACACATGATCTTCGAAAAACTAAAGTCGCTTTACTGTCTAGTGTTGTATAATAATCAATTTCGTGTCGTTTTACAGCGATGTCATCCCGTTTTGGGGAAAAAAAACCAAAGATAGACCAAACATTGATCTGTGTGCATGACTTGGCGCCGCTTGAAGATTATTTTAACTACAATGTCGCGCCAGCCTTTACACAGAACAGGTGACAGAGTTTCTGAAACTCCTTTCTAAATTTTGAGTTGCTCACAACTAGAATCATCATCTTGCAGTCCCACAAGAGCATCGCTATATCAAGGAGAAAATATAGCTCATTCATTTCATGGGCTGCGGGTAAGAGAACGAAAGTAACTATAACTGTGCTTACAATTGCAAGAGTTAAAAGAGCCACAGAAATCACAGCGATGACGTGTCGCACACCACTGTTCGCCGATGGCAGGTAATCATTGCCTCGTTCGTGATCCTGACGCATAATGCCATTGGGATGGTTGACCAATGCAGCGCTTATCGCTCGGGACTGTCTAGCCGCGATGCGGATGAGAGCGACGTTGAAGTAGACAGCGATGACGATAGGAACAGTTGTTAAACTCAGCATCATTACGACGTACGGCTTCGGGTCTGTGTGGGTCTGCTGCAGAATCCCTTGGAGGGAACATCCTGCTGGACTGGAAAACGGAAAATCTTCCACAGGCAGCATGACGAGCGGGTTGAGAGACACGACAAGGACGAAGCACATACACCCTTTCACCCTCGGCAGTGTGACCCGCTGGTAGTACTTCAGGGGCGACGACACATACACGTGTTTGTTGATCGCAATAGCACTTAGCAGCCATCCAGAAACGTTGAACAATACGCATATCAGGCAGGCAGAAAGTTGACAGCTTACGCGAATCGTTCCGAAAGATATCCGACCAGACAGTACGGTACAGACGAAAAACGACGCGAACATACATGAAGACGCTAAGTCGTGGATGACGAGCTTCTTGTAAAGATATGTATCAATCTCGGTGATGCCGTTTACATTTACTCTGGATAGAACGACTGCAATCAACGAGTTCAAAAGGCATTTCAACACAAGAATGAGGGTCACGATGATGCAACGAAGGACTTCTAGTGAGACGTCCGCAGCATTGCTTACTACATCCGTCTCCTGACCCAGTGTCGAACTTGGTAGAGCAGTAGAGTTCATTTTGCAGGACACAAGATCATCTCGGTGACTACTAATACGCGGAAGACTTCCCCAGACCATGCCGACATGAACGAGTAACCGTCTAACAGCCTGTATGGCGCCGGACATCAACTTTCCTGCACAGAAAGAAGCTGTTATCAGCGCCATAGTAGAATATCAATCGGTTAGCTCATAACTTAGTGAAATGTAATTACGTATAACTTTTTTGACCTTACGCTATTAAAACATAAATTACTTCATGTTGCAAAGGTTAATACATCGGACTGGTTAAATTTACACAATTAATGTGTGAAGGTGTCCAAGACTTCTTGAATTTACATTTCAAATTTGGCTCTATTTCAAACGATTTAACACGTATTTAAATAATTGCCAACCTTCATTTCTACAATAAGAAAGGGAAGCATGTCTCTAATGTTTCGATATTAGAGACTGCAATATTCAACTTCACAGGTGCACGAGAATCAATTGTTCAGACAGTAACGTAAATAGAACCACGGAAAGAGGGGGAAGAGTGGGAACATTCAATCGTTTTACGTGCAGACGTGTGACGTACATTAAATGAACATCATGTGTAATGAGAGAAAGGTAAACAGAACCGACGCCTTTCTATTAAATCAAAGACAGTCATTTGTGTACACTTAGGGAAGACACAGTCGTCTTTACCAACGCCCTCACCATCAACATGTTCCGTATTGAATACAGATTCCACGTCAGTGGAAGTACAAGTATATTTAACCTTTTCTCTTCCAGGGACTTCGGACTGTGTAGAGTGCTATGGGATTTTCTGTGCCAAGCGGCACACAATTGGCACTCAACACACAAAGGGTTCAAATGCCATGACGAGCCCTAACCTACACGGATGCTGTTCGTTATTCCGAAGGTTCGCTATTCCGAAGGTTCGCTATTCCGAAGGTTCGTTATTCCGAAAGGTCGTTAATCCGAAACACGCAAATTCCCTATACCCAGAGGTTCGTTAATCCGAAAATGAAAAAGGGTTCGTTAATCCGAAAATTTGTGGCGTTATTCCGAAGGTTCGTTATTCCCAAGATTGGTTAATCCGAAAACGAAAGTCGGAACAATGAACCTTCGGAATAACGAACCTTCGGAATAACGAGCTGTAACCCCCATTACTCGCGCTGACATGAATTAGTTTGTTAGTGTTCTTTTGGACGCTATATTTGAAATGCTTTCATCGGCGCTAACTTGCAAGGTAACGTGCACAGCGCGCGATATAAATATCACAATCAACACGTACGATTTAGCGAACTTCATAGATGGCAGTACTAGTCTGAAAATAACACAAAATAAATGAGACTTCCAACTCTGTCTTGTCAGTATTTTTTTTTCTTTTATTGTCATCAGTCTTGTCAAAACTGCAACAATTACTACTCACGAGGACAAATCATTTTGGCGTTATTTTCTTCGTTTTTGTATGAAATAGATCCAATTACTCAACGGCAGTACTTTTTTACAATATTCTTTTTATATATACACATCCATGTACATGTTTTTGTGTAATAAAATAGAACAAAAATTAAAAACGATACATATACAAGATAAAACACAAAGTCATTGACGGGATTACTTTGAAGTCCATCGCTAATTGGCGGCCTGTCACGGAGGAACCCGAACAACAACACAGAAAAAAAACCTCCTATAGTTACGTAACCTTATACGCCCCCCCCCCCCCAGCCCTCCACACACCATCCAATGCGACCGTTTTCTTGAAGCTTACGAGAACTACCCTGCATGCTTGCCAAATTTTATTAATTGGTCTTAATTGGTCTAGAGATACACATACCTAACAATATGACCACCTTACATTATTACAGTACATTATTTCGTCACATCACTAAAATTAATACAAATTTTGAAGTTGGTATATTTCACATCGTTTTACTGCCTGCACATAAACCCCTGTACTGTTGTAGATACTAGTTTCGTGAAGTGGAAAAAGAAAAGGTTCAAATTACGCTGGACTTGTTTTGGGGACTTTTTTCTGTTTTAAATTAAATATAGTACCAAGTGTGATGTCATACCCCATTCATTGCCATGGAAACTAGTTGTAAACAACCTCACGTGTCATGAATTCGTATTCTGTGAACTTTGTTGCTGTTCACCATGCTAGCCCCTCGTTCCAAGCCCAAGTATAACAAAAGGCTGTAACAGCATCCCTTCGGTATCCTACTGGCGAACATCTCTGAATACTGGTGCGTGTGCTAGATACACGATAAATATTAAAAGACTGAAAACAAGGCGGAATACACTGAGCAAGATTCGGGACGGGGCCAAATGTTATTGGATTTGACGTCTTACTCTACGGCATGGACAAAATTTGGAATACAGGATCTCTTATTACCCCAGTTTACTTACTACGCACATATTCCCTAGTGGGTATGGTTTCACAAAATGGGTAACTTTCTACTTGAGGCCCTCTTTCCTGAGCCATCATGGGCTAACAATATCGGAAATAAGGTTGCCACACAAAGCAAGATTTGCTAAATTTGAATCAAGCAAGTTTAGCAAGATTAGTAGTGTAACGTTTAGAGGGGAATAGATTTAACGAGTACTCGATCAATTTCTGTGGCAACACAGCGCCCACAGAGCAGCGAACGAGGTGATTCTTACGACGTAAGATACTCTCTCACCAGAGCCGTCTACAGGTGTATTTAGGGTTCTGCTCACTTACTGGAGAAGTACGCCCTCTTGCGTTGTCTGGAAGACATTACGGCAATGGATGTTACGACACCACATAACTAGTAGCGCGGCCGTTTTGTAAGAAATCGCGGTGGTGAAATCCAGATGAGCAAACTTAGTTAAAAAGCGCATACCACAAACTTCATCTGTAATCTTTAAGTAAAATGTAAAACAACAATATAATGTGTATATGTTATGAAAAAAATATCATAAAAATACAAGAGCTTGATAATTGTTTAGAACCTTGTCACACACGGCAAGAGGAAACACAGCCGTGTCATTTTGAATGGCGGTCAAATTCAAAAGAAAATGCCCCTGGAAAATGCATAAGAAATCACCTTGTCACTGTGCAGGGTAAAAAAGAATTTAACCACACACCAGGGAAGTTTGGTCACAATAGTACTAACACATGCCACAACTTAATACAAAGCATGCCATGGAAATGTCTTTATGTTTGTTCACAAGAGCAATACAAACAAGGTATAAGACCAATGATATTTAAGCTTATTGGTTTCAAAATTAATTTAAAGGAGAATGCTTATCTGATAGATAATTGTGCTTCCAGGTAAGAAGTACCATGACGGAACTGGAGCTTTAAATAATATGTGACTGATTAAAATCTTTTTATTTACTGATTTCTAATTTTGATCTCTACCACCCATTCCCCATCTTCAGAAATGGGATCAGTCCACACAGGTAACTGTCATCTTCAAGATTTCCCTACATTTTAAGAGACACAGATAGCTGCTGGCTTCATAGCCACATAAAATATTGATACCACATCAGCTGACCCAAGTAACTGACCAGAAATAGGTATGCTCAAATAAAACTTTCTCCAAATAAAATGCATTTTGAGAAAAAAAAATCAGCCTGTCTTGTAGGCCTACGGGTTTAAAAGGCAGGAGACACAGCTCCGAAATGAAATTAAAAAAAATAATAATATTTTTTTAAAAGTGCAACTACATTCATGTTGGATGTTAACGACGATATGAAATATATTCAATTCCAGTCCCTTATCAGCTTATGTTCTACACTGGGAACAGGTCTATAAAAGTAAAAGTTGTACTTGAGAGAGTATGGAGGTTAAAAAGACTAACGGAGAACATCAGCCCCGTATTATCCCTCTAATTATCTCCATTATTTTTTTTCTACCACAGGAACATGGCATTATTTTCCCATAAAGTTTTTAAAAAGGGGAATATATGAAACTTCTGTCAAAACACAACACGCTGGCAATTGTTCTTATACGTAGTACATGTATACAAAAGCAGTACTTCACACTTAATGAATATGGCAAGAGCACAATTTCAATTCGGAAAAAGGGCCAATTAAGACAACCTATGATTCAGTGTTAAAAAAAATACAAGTCTGTATCAATAAGAACTACTGGCACAATGGTGGACCCGTGCATATGCAAATCAACCATCAAGCAGTACCAAGTCATTCATGGAACTTCAACTTTTAGCATTGTACTTGAATGCACAAGTACTCATATGTATAGATGTGTTATTTTGGACGAGAAGCAGAAATTTTCCAAATTTTGGTAAATGTAAGATTGCAAATTCATTATTTGACGAGTCATGAAGACTGTGTTATTCTGCTTATCATGAAGCCATAAACATTTCTTTTACAAATTTTGTTCTGTAGTGATTAATCACGCATAATCTGTAAGTAGATCATTCTGGGTGAACATAATACACGGTGTTGAAACTTTATCAAGATGATTAAAGATTTCAATTTTGGCACAACATGATTTGACTGTAAGAATATCATTTGATTTCATATCACAATGCCATATATCTTGCACATCTTAATATGAATAGTAAATTATGGGATACTCTGTTTTTAACCTCATGCAAGGTCTTGAATGCACTAAAAATATTATCATTTTATCATTTGATTTCATTTGCCATTTATTTTCACAAAAATACTCTTCATGGGAGAAGAACATCCAACTATTTTGCCAATGACCGAACAATATTCAAGATAAACTACAATGTATAATAAAATCCTTTTCTCCTTGCTGAATCATATTCAACTACCCTGTAAAATATAATCTGATCAAAAACACAATAAGCATGGCTATGGCTGACTGCACTATCAATCACAGTTCACTTCAATGTCCTTTGCAATTTTTTGGTGATTGGGCTACTTTGGGGGAAAGTTTCTTGGACCTGGCCTGACACCATGAACTTTTCTTTGCTGTCATTGGTAATCTAGTTAAGCTAATATAAAATGACCAACTGTAAGGACTGCCTATCTTATAATTCCTCCATATTAACCTACAGCCCTTATGTACACTGTAGTTCAAATAAAAACGCTTCACAGTATATCCCGCATAAGTAACTTGTAATAGTTCTTTCAGCCCAAACTTGCATAATTTAAAAAAAAACAAAAACAAAATCTGCTTGCATAAAACAGATTTCAAAAGATAGTTTTCACAGATGGCAAAAGTTACTTAAAATTTTGTAATGAATACTCCAATATGCAATTTTAGATTTCAGATTTCCTGGAACAGTTTAAACTGATAAACAGCAGGTGATTGCCTGTACTAAATTTATGGCACACAGAATTGGGTAAGAAAACAGCTAGGATAATTGTAAAACCCATTGAAATATCTTGACAATCACTCGGCATGAAAAACTACTTTGATCCCTTTAGAAACGCATGCATACTACAAAGCCAATAGGAGCTTAAGCTGCAGGTACACAGCCAAAAACTGCTCACTACTGCTCCCTTACAAAGTGAGGTTTATATGTAGCAGCTGATTTCCTATTACGTAAACAACAAAGTGATAAAAACTTTATATCCTGTCTTCTTTTCATTGGCACAATAAGAGTAAAAACACCAAAATACATGTAAAATCACGTGCTCAACTGTGGCAACATTGAAACTTAAAGGACAAGTTCACCTTCATAAACATAAGGATTGAGAGAATGTAGCAATATTAGTAGAACACATCAGTGAAAGTTTGAGGAAAATCAGACAATCCGTTCAAAAGTTATGAATTTTTGAAGTTTTTGTGCAGTAACCGCTGGATGAGAAGACTACTGCAGTGTATGTATAACTTAGATGTCACATGCGTACAATATTTTGTAAGGAAAATATAAAGAGAATTTCACAAAATTCCATCTTTTGAAAAAAGTACACATTCCCCTGACTCGTTACCGACAAATGTTATGGGTAATATTATTCCCCCCGCCTTTAGAAAGAGGCAAGTCAAGTGCTCTTTTATTATGCGAAAAAAAGTGAAAATATGTTAAATTTTCTTTTACATTTTCTTGATACTGTTGTACGCATATGACTCACAAGCTGTAGTAGTCTCCTCATCCAGTGGTTCCAACACAAAAATATTAAAAATTCATAATTTTTGCATCGATTGTCCAATTTTCTTCAAACTTTCACTGATGTGTTCTACTATTATTGTTGCATTCTCTCAATCCTTATGTTTATGAAGGTGAACTTGTCCTTTAAAAGAAACCAATTGTGTCACCAGTGTTACCAGATGACTACTCCCCATAGTCTACATCTATATTGTACTTGTCAGTTATATTGGACCATAATATATTCTTTCACTGGGAAATAAAAAAACATTTCATTTAAAAATTATGCAGGTCCTAGAATTATTTTAGTCATGTTCCAGGAATGTCTCGAAACATTTACAGGAAATCAAGAAATTTGCATGGGTGAGTTTAAGAAGAAGGAACAGGCACACACACACACACACACACACACACACATTGGCACTAAGTATAAACATGTATCTATGTTTCATGTTATCATTCTATATAGCACGAGTTGAAAGGCAGCAGTCAATACATAAATTCCTACGTATGCAACCCACACTGACTAGTGCATGCAAAGAAAAGAAAAAGGCTAGTATGCTACAACAGGACTCCCTCGCTTGCAACTTCTTTGCTCCTGCAAGTTCAAGCAAAAATTCAAAAACTTTGTTGGTCCTCATATCATCCACGAATGAGCTTCTCTGAGGATTACTTAACCCGTTGAAGACTAGTCCCGAGTATACTCAGGTAGGTGTCTATGGGAAATGCATGTTATAGCAAAATCAGCCTGTCCTCAAAGGGTTAACATGGACAAATGCTGGGTTTGTTTGTTTCTTTTTTTCTGCCTGCATAGATCAACCAAAAAAAAAAAAAAAAAGAATAGATAACTACCCATTCCGACAAAAGAACCTGTTCAGACATTGTTGATTCTTGCAATTTCTTTTTGTGGAAATTTTGACATACGATCTTGACTCCATTGGCTCCATTTCACAAACTTCTTCTTTTTTTTTAAATGAAATTTTCTCATTAAAACAAAGTCCCTTACAGATAAGAGCAGGGTTTGCGAAATAAGAAAAACAAATCAATTCATGTGTACAATTCAAAAAAAAGGCGATTTCACCTTTCAAAAAAACAAAAAATGATAAATTGGAATAGAATACAATAATTGCAGATGTTAAAAATTGACTATTGACCCTACTTCTGAAATAAACATATTTTTGGTCCCTGGAATGAAGCAAACAAGATTTCTTGCATTTCACAAATAATGATTGACCATTCACCTATGTCATGGGGAGTGGTGTGCTGAGCTGCAATGAAAATGCTGCCCTCTGTTGGCAAATGAGAGAAGAGTTTGGAAAACACCCAGTGTGGTGTGAGATCATTGATGTGAGATGTGTTGAAAATGTTGCCCTCTATTGGCATAAAACGTACAGCTGTGACGGCTGAAAGGTTCCCAGTTGCCCTCTCAGGTTCAACCATGCAGCACAGTCAACAAAGATGCAAAAACAATAACCCCCACAAAGTGTTCTTTGAGTAATTAACATGGCCGGCGGAACCAGGGGGCCATGGGGGCTTGGGCCTACCCCCCCCCCCCCCCACACACACACACTTTTTGTGCACCATACAAAGGAATACATAAGGTGTCATCACTTTGGCCCCTCCACATTTTTAAACCCAGAAGTACGTAAGTGGCACTAAAAAGAAATAGATAGAGATCTGGAAGTGTGAGCGCGGTAAGGTTATGTTTTTCCGCTGAAGACCTTCTTTGCTTGTTAGCTCATGAAACCCGGAAGTGCCCCCCCCCCCCCCCCCTCCCCACTTTGAGCCGGCCCTGATTAAAGCAAGTCACAGATGACCTAATTAGTCTTTGCTCATCACCCAAGGAAAAAAAGAAAATAGGCCTACGACTCACATATCTGCATCAGTTCATGGTTGTTCAACTCTTTTGTGTAATATCTATATAGCTAGATGCTATTTGTGATGGCCAGAGATCTATACTTCATAGCATAGAGCACAAGCACTTTCTAATGAATGAAATGCTCTATGAGCACACACAAATCCCTTCATGGTCTCTAACCATTAAAGGACAAGTTCACCTTCATAAACATAAGGATTGAGAGAATGTAGCAATATTAGTAGAACACATCATTGAAAGTTTGAGGAAAATCAGACAATCCGTTCAAAAGTTATGAATTTTTGAAGTTTTTGTGCAGTACCCGCTGGATGAGAAGACTACTGCAGTGTATGAATAACTTAGATGTCACATGCGTACAACAATATAAGGAAAATATAAAGAGAATTTCACAAAATTCCATCTTTTGAAAAAAGTACACATTCCCCTGACTCGTTACCGATAAATGCTGTGGGTAATATTATTCCCCCTGCCTTTAGAAAGAGGCAAGTCAATTGCTCTTTTATTATGCGAAAAAAGTGAAAATATGTTGAATTTTCTTTTATATTTTCTTTATACTGTTGTACGCATATGACTCACAAGCTGTAGTAGTCTCCTCATCCAGCGGTTCCAACACAAAAATTTAAAAAATTCATAACTTTTGCATCGATTGTCCAATTTTCCTCAAACTTTCACTGATGTGTTCTACTAATATTGTTGCATTTTCTCAATCCTTATGTTTATGAAGGTGAACTTGTCCTTTAAGTTGAGATGGTGGCATACATGCAGTCATGAGTGTCTAAACCACAGGGTACCCGATCTCTCTTGCATCATACACGCTACAATAGCACATGACTGTAAGTGTAAAGCTGAACAAGCACAACAGTAATAACTATGATTCCTATAAGTGATGAGTGAGAAGTTCAAGTGCATTCTCAGTTCATCTTTCAATGTGGCACTAGTACCTGGTATTATAAGAACTGGGGGGGGGGGGGGGGTCGATATATTACAAGGCTATGACAATTTTGCATGGCCTAGTCCCATGGACCAACCCTTGTATTGACAAAATCTGGTAGCAGAGGGATTCTACGAAAAGTCTCTCACTCAAAAAAGGTGGTGAATATTTCTGGCACAGTGTGGTTACATGTTAAAATGAAGCCAGCGTTTTCAACATGAAGGAGACATGTGCCGACAACATATCCTTTCAAGGACGACTCTCCACTCTCGCTGAGGACAAAGAAATGCGATATGCAATGTCTAGCATCTGCAAATAAATGACTGTCAATAGTCTACTGCTTGTAGACACAACAAAACCACAGCATTAGACACTGTTTTATGTGTTTGTTTTTTCTTCTCTACTGTCACATGCAAACACACTGTTGAATCTGGCTGACAAAAATTGTTCGCCTCTCCCAAGATGGAGAAAGTGCCATAATGGTGGGAGGTGTACGAGGGCGGGGTCATCGTTTATGACCTTTGACACTTGCTCCCATCCAGTGCATTCACGGGCTCCCTCTACTGTTGAGTAGGGCATCCCGTATCACGCATGGCATTGGTCCTCTTAGTTTATAATCGCCTAGCAACCGCTTCCTTGTACTTCTATTTTTCATCCCCCCTCCCCCTTGTAGCTTGACATCAGTCCACCATGCCCGAATCGCTGCCAAGTTCGAGGTTGGTCGAGAGGTCGTCATCGTCGTCATCATCGTCATGGAGACTGCTCCCGCCGTTGGGGCCAATGTCGTCCATGGAGGAGGAAGGGGATGGTGAGTGCTGCCTGACGCCCAACATGGGCGATAAACTCTCCGACTGTAAGTGTCTGACATTCTCCAGGGCTCCCGATGACAGTGCTGTTGATGCCTCAGCATCTTCTGGAGACGCAATCATTTTAAGGAAATGTTAACTTCATCATCTGACCATTTTACTTTTGGCTAGATTCAATCTCACTTCACTTCTACACATCTCAGACTTACAAAAGCATATCAATGATTTGATACAGCATGAAGACTTTAGTCCGAATAAAAACTTGCATGGCATGATTATTCACAATTGTGTGACACTGTGTACACAGATTTTGGATTACAGTATAATAATGTCCAAATTACAAAACAAAAAGGAATTGAATAATAACATGTGCTGTATACTTATTGATATCAAATCCATCCTCTTTACTTTCTGAAAGATTTACTTATTTCTTCTAAACAAAAATAATTCCTATACAAAAATAATGCTGTTTTAATTATATATCAGATAGTTAAGGAGTTTTGCTACTGACTCCAATGATCTACTTCTATGGAAACACTGCATTGAAGTTCATTTTTACTGTCTTTCATATATATTGAATGTCTGGAATTTTAGAATGCAAGGCATTGCTTTCAACGATCAAATTAAATTTGATGAAACACAAAGCACATTATCAAATCAAATCAGACTATCGCATTGTGGTATTTAGGACCTTGTTCTTTACTTCTGAGTCAGATTAGAATTTTGATTGTACACCAATCTCCCTGAAACAGTTTTGCACTAAAAATCAGTATTTTCCACAGCAAAATGTGTTCTATGTAGTTACATTTGATTTGACCAAAAAAAAATGTTCTTTCATACAATCACAAAAACACAAATCATATTCATCCTCCACGAAAGAGACATAAATTTGGCGAGGAAAAGAAAGGCTGAAGAAACTTTCGGATTCATGTTCAGTAACAATTTATGCATCACAGAAAATGGGACAATGCTAAATATACACTTCCTTAGCTGCAGCACAGAACAGAATGATAGCTGACTTGCAATGTGCATCACTGTTAAAGGCATAATTTACCATTTGCAGATGACTCAAAAACCCAGCATTAGTGTTTCAAAATAGTTCTAAAATATGAGTTAGGGATAGAAACAACCAATGTAAACATTTGAATCAGTGTTATTGATTCTAAGTATTGTTAAATATACAAAGTGTGAACAACAGTTATATAATAAATATGTTTCCAGATCAAACCATCTACAGTTATGGTTTATTGAGAAAAACAGTGATATCTCCTTGTATTTTAGGCTTTATTGCAAAATTCATAAATGACAGGATGTTTTGTGATACAACTGACCAACACAAATGCATCAAATGTGATATCTTGAACATTTTTAAATCACTGCTCCCAAAGGTGAACAGGACCTTTAATATTCCTTGATCTTTGCATTTGGAGTGTGAAAGAGATCATGTAAATCAAGATTAATAGTGACCTCACCTGCTCTCCTATCTAGCAGGGCGCTGTTAGTCCCTCCTGCAGTACTTTGCGTCACCGTGGTGGTCTGGCCCAGCTGCGCCAGCGACTGGGGCCAGAAGCGCTGGGTGGACGGCCGGTTCTGGCTCTTGGGCTTCTTGTTCTTGGTGGCTGCCTCGGGATTACTGGCATCCAGCATGGGTTGTAGGATTCGCCTCCTGGCATTGATAAACCTGTAGACGGCATCAGAAGTTTTTTCATTGATTGATTTTATTTTCCGTTCAAAAGACAACAGATGGATATTCAGTGATGCCAACACGTTATCGCTGGCTTTCATGTGGTCCAGAACATCAAAATTACAAATACCACATTATGAAAATATGAAATACATACATTGAAAACATGGAAATAGGAGATACATAAATTGGTAGGTAAACAGACATGAGTGGAATATTGATAAAGCATCATAGCTGTTTTGTGAATCCTCGCAACTTGTCATTGCTTGCATATAGATATGACTTTGTGATCAGTAATTGCATCTACATTTATTGATATTGTAGACCTTCCAACAGTATGAAAAACAAGAACATGAAATACTCAGCAACTCAGCAACTCAGTACATCCAATTTGTCCTATATATTCCACTAATTTCAGTACCATTCAATCAACAACATCAAGGAATAAATGTTGCCTTTATGGTATTGGTGTTTCCAAGTTGTTGCTAATTTTCAAATCGTGGAAAGAGTGATTTTCCTTTTACCATCAATCTATCACAGCACAGTTGTTTGATCAATGAAGCTAAAGTGTAAATTTGAATGTTCAGAATATTAACATTATAAGGATATAACAGAGTTTCATATGTTTTGTTGATTTTTTTTTTCAAAATTCTTTGTCTTTAAGAATGGCAGTAGGAAACAAATATGTTCACACCACATTTTGGTATCAAATATGAATGCAGTCATGCCAAAATCACTGCACTTTTGTTTGTGCCTTGGGGAAGGCCTTTTGTTTTATGTCATAAAAACATTTAGTTCAAATCAAAGCAAATATATGAAGTAATTTGGCCTCTATTAAAGCAAAGGGTAATATTTCTGCAGAAATAAAAAAAAAAATATCACAAAAGATGATGGTGGACAGTCAATCTGGTCCTGAAAGTCAACCCACGAAACAAACATTTCCAAACATGGAAAGTTTCAATTCACTACTTCCTACCCTCAGTCCGCTGCATTTTTTAAACGAGAAAAGCACTTGCAGAGCACAGACCTCCGCCAAGCAGTTCACTCCCACACGTTATACACACATCCTGAAAATCGCACAATTTCCCAATATAGAAGCCTTTTGTTTACATCATCAACTTCCAGCTACGCAACACCTCGCCCACGCACAGCATACACTTAAAAGCCCGTATGTAAACCTGAAATCCCAAGTTCATTGACACTATCTGCATAAGAATCCTTCAAAAATCAATTTTAAAAATTCTGAATCACTACCAATATTTAATAATTTGTTCCTTGTGCCATTATCAACTTTTCCTGCAAGTTTCATTCAAATCTGTTGACAATTTTTTGAGTAATTTTGCAAAGAGACAAACAAACCAACACTGATGAAAACACAACCTCCTCCTTCCTTGGCAGAGGTAATGATGATTGCAACCATGGCGTGACTTCCCCCTTTAACTTGCTGCCTCACAGATATGGTTAATCTCACAGAGTACTGTATACGCTGTTATTTTCGCGTACAGATATTTTCGCGAATGACGAGGTAACAGACATTTTCGCGAGATGTTGTTTTCGCGAATCGACGCGGACGCTTATGTTAATGCTCTATTAACACAGCGCATGGAGTCATTTTCGCCTGTTGTTAAATTCGCGATCCAACTGTGATTCGCGAAATTCGCGAAAATAACAGCTTATACAGTACATGCATGGCACTCCTGTTTCCAGCAAGCAAGGAGTTAAGTACACTCACCAATTGTTGACTTGAAGCATCGTGAGGTTTGTTTGAGCTGCTATCATCCTCTTCTCATCTTCGCTGGGGTAAGGATGCTGAGAGCGAAACCACAGAAAAATAATGAGAGTAAGTTTCTGGCAAGCACAGAACTAAGTCCTTTATGTTCCTGTAAACATCAGTATAAGTACATGAAGGACTTTAAATGAATTATATAGTTTTGTTTGAGATGGGGCTTCAGGTTTCCAACTTTTTTTTATGTGAGATAATGAGAAACGTCTTAAAACATATGAAAAAGCATGTACAAGTGTAATTCTACGAGGGATTCAAAGTTTATTTGATGAAAATTGGTCTTGAAGTGGCTGAGATATCCAAAACAAAGTGACCCTACTAAAAGGTGGGTCCCGCCTGTCATTAGGATCATACTTTGTTTTTGTGACCCTGAAACCTTGAACTTTCCATATCTGTTCTTGTAATAAACTGTCAAACGTGTCTATAGCGACCACTGTCTATAGCAGCCACCTGCCGTGTGCGACACTAAACACAATTACCCCAAAGAGAAAAGCCATGTTAACGACCCTGTCTATAGTAGCAACCTGTCTACAATGGTTACTTTTTACATCTCCTTGGGATGGCCACAATACGCAGGTTTGACTGTATCTGCATACATTGAATCCACATACCTGTATATATTTGGGATGAACAACGGCCCCTTTAAGTTTTTAATACAAACAATTCCACCTGAATGGATCATTGTATTGCAAATGTTGTTAAGGACTCATTCATTAATCTAAACAAAACTACACAGGACAAAGAATGATGGTCATAACATCATAAATACTTGTAGGATACAGTCCAGACATCATTATCCTTTCTGGAGTAGAAGCTACTGCAATGGCTTGGTAATCAAATCATAGCTCACACTGGAACACCTGAAACAATTGTGGCATGAAATTTTCACCAACTGGAGTCGACGGCCTTTTTCGCAACATGAAATGTAATGCAAATTGCCACTGGCATTCAATGCATATAGTGTCGCCAAGAATTTCACATGCATTTTTATCAATTTTGCAAACTTTGGTTCTTGTGAAATTAACGAAATTAAAATGCACATGAAAATTTCTGGTTTCACAGCACTTTTTGACATCAAACAGATAGGAGTTTAACGATGAAAGCCACTTATCAAAGCAAACATCACATTCTACAGATTCCCATAGCCATGAATAAGGCTGCGTGAAAAAGGCCTTAAAAGAGAGGTTACGTTGAATCTCACGGTTCAAACGGATTGTCCAATTTTCCACAAACTTTCACGAATGTGTTCTACTAATATTACTGCATTCACTCAATCCACATGTTTTCGAAGGTGGACTTGTCCTTTATGATAAGTTGTTGTTGTTTTTATCTGAATTTACGCTAAAATAACTCAAGATCAAAGTGTTGGCTTCCTGCAAAAAGTGTAAGAGCAATATGCTTGTTCCCTGGGACTACTGAGATAAAAATTGCACACTTTAAAATATGAAATATATATGAACAGAATTTCACTGTTAACAATTTAATCCTTCAGTAATGCTCTTGTCAAAACCCTCACAACACCATCATCTTAAACTCCTATTGACAATGCATACAAGCATGTCACCCATGAGACTAATAGAGTTAGTCCCTGCTAGCCCCAAAGATACATCCCACATCCAACAACCACCACCACTGCTAGCCCCAAAGATACATCCCACATCCAACAACCACCACCTGACTGGGGTGTCTGTGGTTCCCCCCCCCTCCCCCACCCCCCCCCCCCCCCCCCCCAAGGTCATGAGAACAACAAGCAACAACTCAGCTCCAGCAAACAAGCCACTTCACTCATATTGTAGTAAAGATGACTTCCCTTTGTGAGGTTTCACCATCTGATGGGCTATATACAACTCAATATTCAAACAGAAGAACAATTCCCTAATACATTAGATGAATTTCTCCCTGAAGAGCTAGTAGTCTTCCTTTTCCTCTCAAGAACGGTGGGACTTACTACTATATGTTGGAAGAGCCACGATCTCATAACAGTGGTAGCGTGTTTCGGCAGCACCCCTCTTTTCGGTTTCCTCTTGTTCAAGAGGTCGTTGACCTCCGCGGCATCCACCATGGCCGCCCGGAGGTCGTTCTGGGCGAGGGCCAGGGAGGTGGGCGTCGGCTGGACGGTGCCCTGGCCGTGGGATATACCGATCTGCGAGAGGGGCGTGGAGCCATGGATGATGGGCACCACCTGCTGGGGCTGGGCCTTCTTCCGGCTGATGTGGGCGTCTCCTGGAATGGACTGCAGAGGAAGATGAGGAATTAATTAAGATACAGCTTTGGCGGTGCAGTTGAGGTTCATGGAATTTGGGGAGAGAGAAAATGACAGTGATGATAAAATCAATGATGACAGTAATAACACTGCTGATGATGCTGATGGTAGTGACAATGACGATGATGGATATTGCAATGTAGGCTTATAAAACAATGGTCTGTGCTCTGAGGAAAGCAAAATGAGGATTTCATTAAAATATCAATCTAATTAGAAATCACGTTTTCAGATTTCTATATTCTTTTTCTCTCTTCCAATGGGTTGACAGATTTCACATGTCCTTACAACTTATGACAAAATGTTTTCAATAGTAATCCATTCACTTTTCAAAAGCTTTCACAAGGTTTTCTACTCCAAACTGAACCTCACCTGTGCTAGAATGCCCTGCGGTGTGACCACGCCCTGTGGAATGACTGGGGCGTAGACCACTTGACCAGCTGAATTGACCACTGTGGCCGTCTGGAACTGAGAACCATGAGGGGAACAAATTTTACATCAAATCAAAGTAAGACATTGAAATTTAAAGAAAATAATCAAATGTCAAATATCAACCACATATTTCAAATATCCCAGTGTATTTCGTGATACACTCCTGTATCTACTTCCTTTTCCTCCCACTTGATTTGACAGTAAAATGCAACAGGTTTGGTGATATTGGTTACTAAGTCCGGCAATCTCCATGCAAACTTCAGCAATATTCTGTCACTGACAGCCTGTGTGTTAAGAGGCTTGAATATTACTGTCATATACAAATCACAATCATCGCTGTTGGGGTGACAAATCCTCATATCTCAAAAATTTCAAATGTTCAGGAGACCTAAAAAAAAAACTGGCAAAAGAACTATAAGAAATGGTATTGCCTTTCCTCGTAGTGGCTTCTATTTTGGGGGTACGAAAGACAGAATTTTGACAGGACATCACTTAATTGATTACACACCTCCAAACCTTTGACTGAAAAATAGGGATGATATGGCTCAAAAGTAGGAAAGAAAGAGCAGCTCCTATAGGAGAGAATAGTAAAATTATCAAGAAAAATAAGAAACCCCTATTGAAACGAGGGCTAGGAAAGGTCAAAAATTCAGATTCTTTCCTATAAATTACAAATGGAAGGGAGGTTTGTGATTATTTTTTTTTTTTAAGTGATTTTTACCCAAATTTGAGATACAAGGTCTTGTCATCCCACCAACATCATAATCATACCTAATCGGATCTCAGATTCGGAGCTTGTGATATGAGAACCAAGCACACTTACTTGATTAGCCTGTGAGTGTGAACCGTGCTGAAGAATAACAGTACCACTATTTGGGGTAGATGTTGGATGATTACCCTGAAAGGAGAGAGAAAGAGACCGTGGGAGGAGAGGGGAGAGAGAGAGAGATAGAGAGCAGAAGATAAAAAGAGAAAGATATTGAGAGAAGTGACATGGAAAAGAGAAGAAGAGAGAGAGGGCAGAAGATAAAAAGAGAAAGATATAGAGAGAAGGGATATGGAAAGACAGAAGGAGAATGAAGAGAGAGAGAGCAGAAGATAAAAAGAGAAAAATATATATGAGAGAAGAGATATGGAAAGAGAGGAGAGCAAATTGAGAGAGGGCAGAAGATCAAGGAAGAAAGATATATAGTGAGAAGAGATACGGAGAGAAGAAAGTGTAGAAGATAGAAAGAGAAAGATATACAGAGAGAAGAGACATGGAAAAGAGAATAAGAGAGGAGAGAGAGAGAGAGAGAGCAGAAGACAGAAAGAGACAGATGTAAAGAGAGAAGAGATACAGAAAGAGAGAAAAAGAGGGGAGAGTGGATAGAAAGCTTCCTTTATATTAGCCAGTCTAACAAGTGGACTTATGATCTACAAAACAAAAGGTTAATTCTATGACAGAAACCATGAATTAGGAGCACATTTAATGTCTTCACCAATATACCCAGGAGATGCATATATACTGTAAAAGAGGAACTTCTACAGGACTAATGTTTCATAGTCAGATGAGTAAGATAAATTTTGCATGTTTTTAATTCCGAGAAAGTAACATAAGAAAAAAAAGCATCATGTTACACAAAATAAGTAAAATTTTCCACACCACAAGAATTTCCACTTTTACAGTATATGAAATTCAGATTAGAAGCTGTCCATGGAAAGAGATTGCAGTCGAAACCTTTTTACCATGAAACAACTAGTTCTACCCAGAAAATTAGGAGTGAAAAAGGTATTAAATGGTGCCTTGTTTCTAGAATGCAAAGATGAAAGGGCCTGGGCTAAAACTTTGGCAAGATACAAGTTCTGGATTCAAACCGCCGTACTTGACTTACCTGGTTCGGTTCTGCTTGGGGAGGGGGTTCCAGATCGAGATCTCCATTAAATAAGTACTGACTGTCGAGGGATGCCGACTCTCCCCTGTAAAACAAACAAAATGTTAGAACAGTTACTGCAATACCTGAAACATTCACAGCATAAAACGTTTGCAAATTGGCACTGACTGCTTTTCTCACGGCACATAATGCACTGTGTAGAAAAAAACCTTTGTGTGCATTTTGCTTTTGTGAGTCTCGGCTCCTTGCAAAGATCACGACAGTTTCTTGCAGGGACAAAATGTCTGGTTTACAGTACTGCATTGGGGGAAAAGAAGGGGAGTGATAGAGTATAAACTGCAAGAAAAGGGACACCACTGCTTGAATGGCTGGCTATGTCACAAAGCAAATGACACTGCATCCAATAACGAGTGAAAAAATGTCGCTACAGCGACTGGTTATACCCCCGCCAAACAACATTTCATAAGCTTTGGTGAAAACAACATTTCATAAGCTTTGGTCAAAAAACTGAGGAAGTAGTTAAATCCGCAAGATCTTTCCTTGATCTTCTGCCATTAATATGCCGTTACCATGGCAACGTACTTTCGGGTACTGTCGAAAAATGTGTCTTGCACATCTACAACCAAAGGCACACATCTGTACCAAGTTTCATGGAAATTGGGCAAAAACTGAGGAAGTAGTTTGCAACACAAAATTTTCCATCATTTTGGCTCATAATATGTGAGCTGTTACCATGGCAACATACTTTTTGTCACTGTCAAGAAATGTGTCATGCTGACCTATATCCTAAGACAAACATTCAATATGAATTCCATGAGAATTGGAAGAACACTGATGAAGCAGTTTTGCCATGAAGCATTTTGCCCTATATTTTACCAATAACATGCCGTTACCATGGCAACGCACTTTTTGCCACTGCGGAAATATGTGTCTTGCACATTAACATATTCAGATGAACATCTGTACCTAATTTCATAAAAATTGATCAAAAACTGTGGGAGGAGTTCGCGACGCAAGATTTGTACCCATTTTTGCCCATAATATGCCGTTACCATGGCAACATACTTTTGGGTACTGTCAAAAAATACGTCTTGCACATCTACAACGCAAGGCACACATCTGTGCCAAGTTTTATGGGAATCGGTTGAAAACTGAGGAAGTAGTTCGCGACGCAAGTTTTGCAACGGACCGACCGCCCGACCGCCCGACCGCCCGACCGTCCGCTGATTCCTGATATACCCCCTTCAAACTTCGTTTGGCGGGGGTATAACTATGCTGACACAGGTTACAATGCTCTTTTCTAAAACAATTTTAAGACCTTCTTCTGTAAATAGAGTACTGCAGATTTTAAAGGGATGACAACTCGAATCACTGCATTTAATTTGTAAATCAAATATAGATCCGTTATGATGAGCAATTGAGATGAACAATTCACATGTACATATGGTAAGTTATCTATATGTACATATGGTAAGTTATCTATGATACATGTGTCTACGCATCAAAATGTCACACTGCATAAACTTTTCACTCACCGATAATCAGTTGATGCCCCTGCCACAACATGATATCAAAAACATTTTCCTCAAGAGACATTCATAAGGCTTTTATCTGAACTAAGTTACTCAGTGTCAGTTTTTGTGATGGACAGGAGCAAAAATGACTGTGCATACACCCCAACCCCCCCAAAAAAGTTACATTTTTGCTCTTCGTGAAACTTAGTCTAGCCCATTTACGAGAATTAGGTTAGACACAAATAGGTTAAAAGGATGGTATAGTTTTGATTCAGATGGGGCTTAAAGTTTCCAACTTTTTCATGAAATAATAAGAAACCTCTGACTTATGACATAGGACAGAGCATACAATTTTAAGAGGAATTCAAAGTTTATTTGAGGAAAATTGGTTTTTAAATGGCTGAGATATCCAAAAGCAAAGCGGTCCCAATAAAAGGTGGGATCCACCTTGTTTTAGGATCACTTTGTTTTGTTTTGTTTTTTGTTTTTGGATATCTCACCTATTTTAAATCCAATATTCATCAAATAAACTTCGTATACCTCTTAGAATTGTAAACTCTTTCCTATTTTTTAGGTGGTTTCTAATTATCTCGCAAAAGTTAAGATCTGCATCACTCATCTCAACCAAAACTATACCATCCTTTTAACTGAAATGAAGAAGGCAGTATCCGTGCTACCACTCACCTCTCGTCCCGTAATAAATTCTCACTGTGCATTTTACTCTTCAAACAGGTAATGTATCTATGACAGAAGTCTTTACACAGTTCGTTGACCTTTTCTAGTTCAAGGAGATGGATACGTAGTACTTGGATAGCTTTGATCATCTGCAAAGGAAAAAAAAATAATAATAAATGAAGAAACATATAAAAACTGATGTAATTAAAAGATGTCCTGTAAGGAGAATCTTGTTGAACAAAGATTTTTTTTTTTTTTTTTTTGGGGGGGGGGGGGGGTGGGGAGCAATGTGTAGATAAGAAATACATACCTGTTATTTTGGGAATGTTAGTTTCATTTTTTTTTTTTAAGCTTGGCTTACAAACGAGCAGAATCATAATTTGCCCTAACATCATCTAAAAATAACCAATTCTGATCACACTTTGCAAGCTCTGAAGTGACATTCACATACATTAAAGGGGGCAATCCTAAATGCTCATTATTCAAGTAAACTGAATATTTTATCTCTTGTTAATCTACCTATTCACTTTAAAATACATGTACCTATAAAATAGATTTCTCCATCAAAAACACAATAGTACATGAGCTGTCCCCATGAAATCATAATGAAGTCATCAAACATTAATTTGCAGATTTTTATATCAATTTAACAACAAGAGACCTGCGGGTCTAGCGCTCACCTGAGTATCGCAAGTTCACCTTTCACGCAGTCACTAATCATTATTCACAGCTCTACCAAAATTTGACCAGGCATTCTCAAGTAGAAGATGAAAATGTACATTAAGGGCCCAAATTTTTTTAAGATTCCTAAATTTTGGGGATTGAGGGGCCCCCTGGGGCCGCATGTGGGGTATGGTGCCCATTTTAATGAATAGAGATCCTAACCCCCTAGGGATGCTACCTGCCAAGTTTGGTGAAAATCCATCATGAGGTTTTCAAGAAGAAGATGAAAATGTACAATTTAGTCCCCCATTTGGACCTCCCCACCCCTCCCCCTCCCCCACCATCAAGAGGGGCACCCCTGAATCTGCTATGAACAAACTTGAAACTACAGTTATGTACTAACTCATAGTATTATCTTAGCTCTATCACTTCTGATTCTAGAGAAGATTCCTTAATTTTGGGAGGTTTGGGCCTCTTGGGGTCTTCCAGGTGGGACTTGGCGCCCATTTGAACAAATTGAGATCCTATGCCCCTAGGGATACTACCTGCCAAGTATGATGAAAATCGGTTATCATGGGATTCTCAAGAACAAGCTGAAAAGGTACAATTTAGGCCCCATTAGAAACCCTCCCCACTACCCTTGCTGGGTTCCAAGGGGGCACCCCTGATTCCACCATGAACAAACTTGAAACTACAGTCATCAATGTAATAACTCATAGTATTATCTTAGCTCTATCACTTCTGGTTCTAGAGAAGATGATTTTTAAAGATTCCTTAATTTGGGGGGGGGGGGGTTGGGCCCCCTGGGGGCCCCTGGGTGGGGCATGGTGCCCATTTTAACAAACTGAGATCCTAATCCCCTAGAGATGCTACCTGCCAAGTTTGGTGGGGTCTTGCGGTCTTCAAGAAGAAGATGAAAATGTAAAAAGTTTATGCACGACCGTAAAAAAGAACAATCGCAATAGCTCACTTGAGCCTTCGACTCAGGTGAGCTAAAAATGCTGCTGATTCCAAGCTTTGCATTTATACATAGCTTTTGTTAAATCCCCTCCCCCACTCACCACAAGGGGACAAAAATACCTACTGCGAAATAAGATATCTGCAACTAGATAAACACATCTTTTGGGGGAAATAATTTTGAAGTATTGCCAATAGATATTCCTAAATGATATTTTACCTGGAGAGCAAAAGTTTTAAATGAAACATAGTAACCTTTGATCTTGAGCTTTGACCAATCACCACTTTCATGTTCTGCAAATAATTGTTTTATTTATTTCTACCCTATCCAATTTCCCCATCATCACTGGACAGTTCAGACTGAAGAAAACACTCTTTATGACAAATATCCAGTTAAAGTAGAGTGACATTTGACCTTGACCTTACAACCGTTTCATTTTTTGGAAAAAAAAAATCTGTTTCTATCCTTCATTCTAATAACACCAGATGTTATTCCTTGATGAAGTGACCGCTGTGACAGCTGAAAATGTCATTTTTATCAAAAGCTTACGGACCTTTGTCATTGAGGGATTTTGCCCAAAATCTCATCGGCGCATTTGCACTTGTCTGGGCCAAATACCGAGAAAATCAATGCAGCGTTTTGTCTCGAACAATGACAAAGAGATATGGAACGGACGGACAACCAACCAATCTCCAAACACACCAAGAGCATAATGCCTCCAGTATTCTCAGGGATGAAAAAATGAAGGTATAATGAAATCAAGGCATTCAAAATATCAGTGAAAGCTCATTATATACAGTACTCTGTTCTTCTCATGGGATGTACAACATGTAATATGACAGCCATATGAACAAGAAAAGACACTGCTCAGAAAAAAATAAAAGATTCCACTTCACTTCTCCGCCCAAAGAGCAAGGCGATAAAACCCTGTGAAGTGACCCGTCCTTCACATGCTCCGGAAACATGGGCAAGTGATACCAACCTCTTGTGGTTCGCCTCTGGTGGTAACAATATTCGGCTATCGGTTTCCACCTGGGCGCATTTTGCCACATGAATGAATATGTATGAATGAGTGAATGAATGAATGAAAAACTTAATGAATGAATGAATGAATGAACAACTAAATGAATAAATGAACAAATGAATGAATGAATGAATGAATGAATGATGAATGAACGAACAAATAAATACATGAATTAAGAAATGAATGAATGAATGAATAAACAAATGAATACATGAATTAAGAAATGAATGAATGAATGAATAAATGAATGAATGAATGAACAACTGAATGAATGAATGATGAATGAATTAATAAATGAATGAATGAGTGAATGAGTGAAAGAGTGAATGAGTGAAAGAAGAGAGTGGACTCTCTTACCAGGTTGTCAATTTCAGCATCATCGATGAAGAATGAACTGCCTTCCCTCTTCTGCCTGTTGACAAACTCCTCAATGTCCACGTCGAAGCTGGCAGACGTTGGCGGGTCAGGACTTTGCGTGGCTTGTTCACACTTCTCAAACAGTAGGGCCATGAGTGGAAATAGCGGATGCCTGCAATCAACAACAGAAGTGTCTTTAGAACCCAAAAAATTGTCACAGACAAGACTAGTATGTACAATAGCATTGGAGTTATATAACAAGGGGTTCTAAACCCCTTCGTTCTTACTGTTCCCCACGTCACAGGGGAGGTACCATGACCTTCCCCTCCAAATCCATAGTGTGGACACTCACTGGGACTTGTCACTGGGACTGGGACGAGGTAATGTTACTTCAGAACTTAACGTCTTGTCTCCATACAAGCGGTACTACAATTTAACTCCATATCCTGTATTGGAGAAATGAATGGAACTGTTTGAATTATAATAAACAAGTGGCCATTCACAAAAATATCATGCCGCAAAAAAAGAATGTTGGCTCCAATTCGCGAAAATCTCATGCCATGAAAATATCTTGCTGTATGGTAGTTAAAATAATACCACAATTCAACACCAAACCACGGAAATGAGATTCCTTGGTCTAAATGGGTTTGATACTGGTCAAAAAGTCTTCAGGAATTCACGGAGACTCGCAACCCCAAACATCTCTAAACCCAGAGATTCTCCTGTCTGGAAATCTCAGCAAACTGGAAACTACCTCAGGCAGCTTTAGATCAGTGACACGAATGCTAAGAAAGCGGGCAAAAAATGGTGTTCTATACATGCACGAAACAGCTTTTTCCATTATCCGACGCGAGAGGTTCCGTCTTGTTTTATAGTGTGCTAATAGCATCTCAGATCTAAAACTCGCTAGCTAATACAGTGTATTATGTGCACTACACGGGCATCACAAGTGCAAAAAGCAACGTCCCTTGCAGTTGGAATCTAGCATTATAGATGCTTGTTAGATAAAGCTCTGTATCGTCACCTATTTTGAAACATACAATGGTTTATATGTACATGTGAATGACCAAAAAAAAAAATGTTGGGCAGGAGAAATTTAGGTTTAAGGTGAGAGCAAGAGATGCATAACTACAGCAGGAAAAATTCAGACTCAAGTGTGAGAGCATGAGATTTTGCAAAATTGGCCTCAAAGCAGAAAGAGGTGAGGTCTCCGAGTCTCTTCATTGGTGGGAGTTGGTCTGCAAACTCACTGGTAAACCGCCCTCTTGTCTTTCTCCAGCTGGACCTGCAGCTCCTCTGCCTCCTCAGGGGTCAGGTTGCCCACGGCTTCGGTGCCCGCCTTCAGGATGCTGGCGGGAACGGTGCGGGTCCCGGCGGGACGCAGCTGCTGCTTGCTCTCTTGCTCCTCCCCGCTGGACTGCTGCATCTTGCTCCCACGGTGACGTCTGCTCCTGGTGGTACGGGGGAGAAAGGAGAGATGAAGATCATTAACCCTTTGCATCCTTAGGGTGCCAACTGACTCAGAAAACCCCATAGCATTTTACACACAGTCTAAAGTCTGTGGCACAGAAAGGGGTAATCTGCAGATTTTCTATTCATTATCTGACATTGGGGTTACAAACACTCATCTGGATTCTAACACAGGACTGCACACCCAAACCCATTTTTTTCTACCTACTGGTCCAACCTGTCTGCCAGACCAGTAGGTGCCCAGTTTTTCCATCATTTTCTGGTCCATTTCTGAAAAAGTTACTGGTCCGACAGTGATTTTTACTGGTCAGGGACCGTCAGACCAGTGCCAGTGTGCAGCGTTGTCTAACATTTCAAAAGAAAAAAAATACACAGTGTTGCTTACAGAAGCACTCCAGAAAGGATGTTTTAATCCCCAGTAAATAACTTCAATCATACTGCATGTTGTTGAACAATATGAGCGGGAAATACTTTGGCAGAACAATCACTTCAATGAAGAAAAGAGAACAAAATCACCCTAATATTGCCCTATATTCACAAAGCTTTTCAATAAAAAGCTCATGAACAAAAGATGACTCACATGTAAAAATGTACAGCACAGATGACTTGCTCCTGAACACATGAATCTACACTGTATATTTCAGAATATATGATTTCATCTCTCTTTCTCTCTCTCTATCTCTATCTCTCTCATTTGGTCCAGTAGAAATACATTGAGTATTCTGATTTTTCTATCTAGCCAACCATGCGTGATAGCTTTCCCAACAGTCTGAACTTCAACTTAAGTGACTGACCATACCCCCAGTTTAACAGCACTAGCACTCACAACTAAATGGAATATTAAACAAAACAGTGAGGGGACCCTAGGTACAATCAATGGCTTTGTGCAGTAAACAAAAGTATCACTGTGTAGATAAATCTAAACAGTCATTAAGAGTATATTGATTCACCACTATAAAGATTGAACTTTACAGGTTACTCTCATTTCAAGTTACTATATCTAAAGGTCCTCAGATCACCTCAATAGGCATATTCCTTGTGATGGTAGTTGCCTTTTCTGGCTTCATAGTATACAGTATGTGAATATCACTGGAAATATGGGTATTGCATTTGAGATCAGAATCATATACTTCATATTTTATGGAGGTTAACAAAATAATGATTTGAACTTGCATGTCTACCCTCGAAAAAGCATGAAAACTAATCTTTATAATCAAAATGGAGCCAGCAAGCTTTCAGCAGCCATAGTGCATCACCATCATATCCAGTTCCTTTCATACTGTAATGGTACCGTAAACTGGGGGGACATTGGACAGGCGGGTGACTTTGGACAGTTCAGAAAAAAAAGATTGTTTCACTTACATTTGTTTTGCTGTTGGTTTTTCTGAAAATATTTCTGTAGGTTATGAAAGGGGGATATGTGAATATTTGAATGACTGCACTTCTCTTGTATATTGCATTATCTTATATGTTTTTTGGGATTTTCTTTGCAGGGTCCATGGAATGCTTGAATTTTGTGGCTGTCGAACTTTTGGTACTCTAGGAATACGGAACTATGGAAGCTCAAGCCTATTTGTTGGATAGTGAACATGAAGTGGTCATGACCCCACCTGTATACTCAGGATACCTGACCACCCTTACAAATTTCAAAATAGGTCATGTCCAATTTCACCCCTGGATTTGGGGTCACTTACGGGGTGACTTTGGACACCACAAAAGTACCAAATGTTCGACGGCTATGCAATGTTTTTTCTTTCTTTTACATATGAAATAGTCAGTTAGGATGGGGAGATCATGTAAAAGATGATCTGGGTCAAGAGACTATAGAAACTCTTCAGAAGAAAGCATGAAAGATGCTGTGAATGCTTGCAAAATGGAATGTCGATCAGGAAAGCATGCGCAGAATTTAACGTTAAAAGAGGGACTTTGTGTAACAGACTGAACAATTGGCACACAGGCATACAAGATTTCCAGTAGATATCGGTTTTCAGTTTGTGAACCTAGGTCCAAGAATTTAAGCAAATATTTCCTGTATTTGGTTTCACTTTTGTGATTCCTAGGGCAAGGAAAACCTTGTATTTCCAATAGACATTGGTTTAAAATTTGTGATAACTAGGGCCAATAAAAACCTTGTGTTTCCAGTAGACACAATTTCGTTCTTTCTTTCCAAAGGCATTGAAAAAAAAATGTATTATTTTGCAAACATTTCAAACTGACCTAAAGTTACAATGAACATCATTCAAAGAAAATTACGAAATTTTCTTGTAGAACTACATACCCCGGTACTTGAATCTGGCCAACCTCATGTGTACATGCATTTCTTAGGGTAAAACCCCAAATTATTCTTTGAAATGACATGAAAATTATCCATGACCCATTTAAATAGTAGTTTACCTTATTAACATCTGTAGAATTTGACAACTCAATGATAATGATGGTACATGTACATTGTACAATACCTCACTAATCCATGTGATCAAAGTTACTCACTATCCTAATTGCAAGAAAATTCATGCAGTGCCTTGTTTAAGTAGCATCCTTTTTAATTTTAGTTCTAAACTATAATAAATATTTAGGTTTTTTGAAAATTCAGATTTTCAAATGTAGGGGTACCAGTAATTCTAGTACTAGTATCTTGAAAAATTGTGCAAGCAAATATCTGTGAATGCCTCTTTAAACTGAAATTCTTCACATGTTCATTACTGCAGAATTTTGCTTCTAAAAACTACCATACACAATGTATAATTCATTAGTGTGTATTTTGTATTTTGTAAATCATATTTGCTGGTTGTTGTGAAACATTTCAACATGTTAGAGTTGTTAAAACTTTTTTAAAAACTTGTTAGTAGTCAAAACTACCCCCATAGGGAGTTTATCCTTGGACACTCAACAATCCTGCAGGGTATATTGACAAGGTGTCTATAGTTGTCCAAAGTCCCCCCGACCCCCGGGGGCACTTTGGACAAACTTTGACCAAAAAAAATTAAGATAAAATAGAATAAACTGAAGAAGTCTCTATATGGCGTTATATCCTCTTTATTAGTACTTGTTAAACCCCACATTAACCCCAGAATTCCTTTGTTCTTAATGAAGATATTAATAAAGATAGTTCAAATTTGTCCAAAGCCACCCCGGTTTACGGTAGTTCTTTAGTACCTTATCACAAACTGAGTATCATTTTCATGCATTGTATGTATTGGCCTATTATCATATTTCAACTTACAACTGGATGCTCGTAATCATCCTATAACAGCACACTGTATTAGTATCAGCGAAACAGTACAGAACATACAATAACTGTCCTAAACACACACTCACAACACAATTTCTATTCATATATGCAGTGATATTTATCATCTGTAAATACCTGTATCCCACAAATAAAACAAAAGGGCAATTCCGCGGTTAGTAACGTTACATTTGAACAAATTCAGATATTTGTTTTTACTACTAAATTACCATTTATTCTTTTCAAGTCAAAATTATGTCAAAAACATGTTCATCCTTCCCAGGTTTATGATACAGAAAAGAATGAATACAATCCATGAAATATTAGAATTGCTATGGCAACTTAAAGGGCAGGTTAGTAACGTTACGAAAAAAGGACATGACAAAAAAATCAATGTCTTGTAACAAAAAGTGTGCAAAAATTCAAGTCACTTCAAACAAAGTGTTGCATTAATTTTAATTATTGCATCATGACAAATGTTCACATAAATTTTTTTAGCAGTTCGACCAATAATTTTTTAGCTAGACCCCCAAAAGCATGGTTAGTAACGTTACGGTTAGTAACGTTACATTTGTCCGGAGTAATTCCGCAGGTCATTTCACCCTTTTGTAATTGACAAAATGTCACATGACTTCTGGAGTATTTAAATGTATTCATCTTTTACCCATTAGCAAAACTTTGAGGAAAAAATTTCAAAGGAACCCACTGTAATTTGCATTTACGTGAATTTCAGCATCCCCAGTCCCACATGTACATTTTAAATGATGGTTTTAGATCTCGCGAAATCAATTAATACGAAAAATAAAATCTACTGAATTTGAAAGACCTTAATGATTGGTGAACATCCATGGCATTAGTTGGTACCTAAATTAAAGAGTACGATAAAGAGGCACATTTCTTTTATCCATGTCATGTCCACCTAACTGCGGAATTGCCCAAAAGCTGTATCTATGCTATTCGGTCATCAAAATCAGGCTAAGATAGTGGAGGGACAATATTTGTGTACTAAACACGTACACACTGTAAAGATCAGTGGTAAAGGTATACACATTATTTGTTAGGGCTATCCTCGAACATATCTGAGCTCAGCCAGCCTTCCCCTCTGCAGTATCCCCATGCTTCTAGGACTTAGAGGTTTTATAGGGTTTATGCATGTTGATCTGTGTATATTCATGATACCCTCAACATCACTTTTACGGTAAAACGAATATCTAGAAACATTCCATGTATTTTTTAATAATTTTTCTTCTATTTTTCTTCAGATTACTTGGATACGCCTACAAAAACAAAAACAAAAATCCAAACCAAGACTCTGGTTGTGACCTCCCTGAGACCAAGCGTAACTTGCATGTTCCCTCGCCATGTCTTTTGTTAGTCACATTAATATCACACAAACATTCAAGTTATGCTGAGTCGAGGGGAACATGCATTCCAATGTCTTTTGTTAAACATATCAGTACTTTCGCAATGATTTTTTTCAGATGAGGTCACAACCAGAATCTTGGTTTGGAAGGTTTTTTTGTGGGTGTATCCAAGTAATCTGAAGAAAAATAGAAGAAAAATTACTGGTAGTTACAAATATATGGAATGTTTCTAGATATTTGTTTAACCACAAAAGTGATGTTGAGTTGTTTATTTGCCATAATGTATTAAAGGGGTACCAATTTTACTGTTCTATTCTCTCATTTTCCCTCATTATCTATTATCTCCCCTTTTCCCATTCCTTACATAAATTCTCTCAAGCTATTCATGATTATTCTAGAGTAGTATCCTCTTTGCAACAAAATAATAAATTATTTATTGGTCAGTGAGTCATGTCATGATCAATCTACTCAATATCCATTCCCAACAAGATTTAACATTCAATATGGCTGTATATAGCATGTGTCATCGAGCAGCATAAGGAATTTTTTATTCTTGCCTATTTTTCTGTCATTTCATGTCTAGGCAAGACACACAGGCCTTTCACATTTCCAAAACTCATTTTTAGTCATACAAATGTATTTCTTGACCCCGGGTTCTGGACACACTTCATGCAAATGGAGAGCAGAGTTTTGTTTTAGTCCGAGTGCTACCTTCAGTCATGTTCTCATCACGTTTTACAAAAATGAAATAGAGTCAAACTTGCTTACAATGTAAGTCGACCTCACATAAGTCAATTAATCACCTATTAAAGGACAAGTTCACCTTCATAAACATAAGGATTGAGAAAATGCAACACTATTAGTAGAACACATCAGCGAAAGTTTGAGGAAAATTGGACAATCGATGCAAAAGTTATGAATTTTTTAAATTTTTGTGTTGGAACCGCTGGATGAGGAGACTACTACAGCTTGTGAGTCATATGCGTACAACAGTATAAAGAAAATGTAAAAGAAAATTCAACATATTTTCACTTTTTTCGCATAATAAAAGAGCACTTGACTTGCCTCTTTCTAAAGGCAGGGGGAATAATATTACCCATAACATTTGTCGGTAACGAGTCAGGGGAATGTGTACTTTTTTCAAAAGATGGAATTTTGCGAAATTCTCTTTATATTTTCCTTATATTGTTGTACGCATGTGACATCTAAGTTATTCATCAACTGCAGTAGTCTTCTCATCCAGCGGGTACTGCACAAAAACTTCACGGATTGTCTGATTTTCCTCAAACTTTCAATGATGTGTTCTACTAATATTGCTACATTCTCTCAATCCTTATGTTTATGAAGGTGAACTTGTCCTTTAAAGTCAAAGGTCTTTTCAAGTCCTCTTCTCTTAATACTCTATCGATTCTCATCCCTCATGATTCGAATTTTCTCTAAGTGGCAGCTATTTCTTCAGTCCAAATAGATTGGACTTGGGCAAGGCTGGCTGTACAATACATGTGTACGAATGCATGCACACCTTATATAGTGTATGTGTGTAAATTACAGCGTACACAGTTAAAAGCGACTACTGTATACACCGAATATTTCGTGAGGTTTTTATTTTCCCGAATTTCGCGAGTCAGGTGCTATTCGGGAAATTAAAGACATGGAAAAATAATGACTGTTATCCCGATATGGATGTGATGCACATACATTTCTCCGTTCAGTATAGTGCTCTGTATGATCGCGATTCTAACCACTCGCGAAATTGTCCTGAAGTCCCAATTCGTAAAAATTTAGACTCACTAAATACAGCTCTGTAGGCCTGTATGGCGTATACAGCCTTCTGCTAATGTGAGAGGCCTGCACTGCATTGCTCCATGGTCACTGAAGAGCTGGTGTCCAGGATGAGCTGGACGGACGTGGTTGTGGAGCATTCTTTTACTACTCTGTTCTGAATCAGTGGCTGGTTTCAGTTCAAGAGAAATCTTGATAAACATGTTCAGAACCATGCCTCTTGGTATCAAGTACAACATTACGTATCATAAGTCTTAAAATATACAAGGATCATACTTCTTCCAAACATAATTCAGAGATTTTAATCCATAGCCAATCATTGTCCAAATGTCTTTCTTTCCAATCAAGTTTTCATTGTAGTTCAATTCTGGGCACATTGTTTCCCGGTACGAAGGTTTGACCCTAGATGATATACACTGTAGCTGAGGAGGTGTATGGTGCATAGCATCACATTGTACGCATTCCCACCATTGTGTGAACATATTACATTGTACTTGAATGCAAGCATAGCGAGACATTGATTGACGGTGATCGTGAAGTTTGTAACACAGATGTTGTGTGAAAGAGCGTAGCAGTTGGCAGTCAGCTAATAGATTCATTGCAGGCCGAGAACACTGGGTATCATCTGCAGGGAATGCATTTCAGAGATATGCCTAAAAAGGCAATTTTTAGTGACCACCCACCCCCCCCCCCCCCCCTCGAACATGCATCATAACTGATTTATTTCTTTTGTGGCAACTTTTAGAGAGTTCATCTCGATCCCCTGGTTTCTTAGTTCTCAGAAAGTTTTTGTTGTTGTTGTTGTTGTTCTTGCTGGGTTTTTTTTTTTTTGAGAAAGAAACATATTACAGTAAAAGAGGTCAAATATAAACACTTTCAAAAAAGAAAGAAAGAAAAGGAATAGCCTACAGTTCCAAAGGTCACGCAGTAATATACCTGTACCATATCATATATCATATTGGATTGGTGGTCCATGCAACAATAGTAACAAACAACTACAGAACTTTGCTGACCGACCAGCACTGAAGTTGTATGGTACAATGCAAAGTGTACTTAGAACACAGCTGAAAGAGACATTTCCCTAGAATTTACATTACATTGTATTACAGTAGTTTGATTATTTGGTGATAGTTCTCGAGTGCTTATTGATTTAGTCTTTAACTTTTCATACTGTTATACTCTCTTATTCAATTCAAATAAATGGTGCACTATTCTTTGAGGATTCCCTAAAGCTAATCACAAAGTGAGGGTACTGGAACTTGGAAAGAAAACCTGCATTAAATATAAATGAAAAATTCACCATTTTTCACCCTTATCCTTCTGCATCTGTGGGAATAAAAAAGCTTTGCATAAAAATAAAAATAAAATCTGCATTTAGATGCAATGTACATTGTACATATCCATGGTTTGAATTTCTAATCAAACACGTGCAATGTCTACATGATACCACATTTATGTACATACATATAGGCACTACATTGTACCTGTATAAAATATTGTACTTTTCAGAAAATAGCATTCCTTTCAGCAAAAAGTAGAATGGGAAAAAGAGAAGATCAATTGAATGATCGATTAAATTGCTACATTCATACATCTTGTAAATCAAGGCTATTGAATCGATAGTTGAGGATTAATTGCAGATATTATATAAATGTATTCATATAGGCTGAAATCCACCCCCCCCCCCTTGTACAAGATTATGTCAGCTATTCAAGGGTATTGTTCCATATCTACATTGTAGCATTTTCCAACACTAGAAGTTGTGTAGCACATAATGGTACAGTATGTAAGTTCATTTCATGCATGCATGGGCATGATTCTGTCAGAACAATCAACTGAAAAGTTCAAGGTAAAGTGTAATGTCATTCATGATTAGTCAAGAAGAACAGCAAAGAGAAGAAATCAAGGATAATGTATACCAAAACTTTACAAAGGATATCATTACTATATAGCCTTCTTGTAAAAAGGATCTGAATACACAACTTTTCAGCCCAAGAAAAATAGTTATGAAAACCTCTTCTTTACCCACTCCCACTCAGTTCTTGGAAAGCAAAAATTAGATAATAAATGCAATTTGTTTTGGTAAGAATCACAATGAGGGTTTAAAAGAAAGAGAATGAAAATAATCATTAAGTCGACATTTTTTTTTGGGTCATACTAGTTTTGTAAAGACAAACATGTTTTATATAGCTCATGTATATTTAATGTACTGTATGTCATAATATCTCTCCTAAGATAGTTTGCCATAGCAATCAAAAGAATAGATGCTTTTGCACAACAACAACAAAAAATCATGAAATGAATATCATTATCCGTGACATTAATGGACAACCTCATGCAGTTAAATTTCAAAGTGTACAGCTCAATAAATCTTTCACAGCATGTTTTACATTTTCTTTGAATGTTTTTCTTTTTTATAATCAATGTTTCTCTCATACAAATATGAGGATAGCTAGGTCCTATATGTTCCTCTGCAATACATTTTGCAAACCCATTGCATAAATGCACCATTTTTCAGATCAGTTATATTCTTTTATCATATTCCTGCATGACTCCTGGTACCTACAAACCTTAATTTGCTTTCTCACAAAAAAAAAAACCTTAATCTAAGCCATAACTTTAAGTAATCATGCATTCAGGTCAGAATGCAGCCAGTCAGACAGACAGACAAAAAAAATGCCTGTTTCCCTTGAGCGAACATGTTCTGAGGCATAATCTACAAATGTACAATACTGGAAGTATGTACTCCAGAGTGTGATAAGTCTGGGACAGTCTTGCAGACTTTATACCACACAACTGGCTTGACCTCATGTCATCAAAGTCTTGGAATGAGACTAGCAGCAGGGGGGCTTACACCAGCTAAAACAAACACCCAAACAATGGACCTGTCAATCATCCAGCCTGTGACCTTTGGTCCCGACCTGGCCTGTCAATCAAACAGGACTGGCGCTATTAAACCACAATCAAAACAGAACAATCTGGCTTTTCATGGGGAGAAAAATAGAAGTCTCCCCCATCACCCAGTTTGCACTGAGAAATGAACTGTATTCGGGTTCATTCACGCAAATCGCAACTCTGGTTCTAAACTTTAGTCAAGAAACGAAAAACGCTGGAAAATGTGCTAGCAAACAACTACCTGAAATAATGGAGATTTTGAACCTTCAAAGAGCATACATACATATTCCATACCTCTGCATATACATGTATGATTGCATAAAAATTGAGGGTGCTGCATGTGGTTGGACCTACTACTCATTGACCGCCTTTATTTGTAACCACCATTTCAACGAAAATATTCAACAGTTACCTCAATTTCATCTCACTTTGGGAGAAAATACCGCAGATCCTTACCCCATGCTCAGATTGTCGCTCCATATCCTACGCACGAAAATCTGGGCAATTAACACACAGGAGGTTTTTTCATGCGCCCGTGGTAGCTCATTTTTTAAACCGACCGCCCGTTTTCCCATTGAAAAGCACATAAATCCAGTGAAAGGGCAAATATGTGTTAACAATAATTATGTGTATTACTAATGAGGATTTTCTTCAATTCTTTTTCCTCCTGTTTCCTCAAGTTATTCACCTGTATCCCCCTAATTTTTTCTTGATTTGTATTCATGTTCGAATGTTCCAGCGTATTGCGCCCCGTCCCACGCCTATTTTTTATTTTATACACGAGAAAGCCATTGCGCGAGCGTGGTCGATCTAAAAATAGGTGGTCGATGAGTAGTAGACTCACTACACTCCAAAGTTGTATACAATGCACTTCACATCTTTTTAATAAAGTATTGGCTTTCTATAAACTGCTATCTCCTCAGAATATTGTTGAATTCAAATTCCACAATCAATCCCTGTTTATCATGACTACTGTAAAACGAGGAATGTTCGCATGCATTTTAATTTCGTGAGCCCCAAGATTCACAAAATTAAAATCCAGGCGAAATTTCTTATCTACACTATATGCATTGAACGCAAGTGGCAATTCGCGAAAATTTCTTGCCACGAAAAAGGCCGTCGGCTCCAATTCGCGAAAATTTCGTGCCGCGAATATATCATGTTTTACAGTAAATCATAATCATTGCTGTCTTTTCTTTTTGAGGAGAAAGAAGACTGATTGTGATTATGGAATCTGTCCTATGGCTTGACACCTCCAATGATACACAACATCTATCCTGATAATTCTTTTCAAAGGCACCATACATTGAGGGTGTGCCCCTATTTACGTCGCAAAGGACATGCTCTTCAGCTCTGAAATGCTATAAGTTTTTTAAGAAATGCTAGTTGTCATCATTCCATAATTGCTCATTTACCCATTGTGCTGCTTATGTTCAATGTTTTGTCTCATGTTTTGCACCAAAAATTTCTACAGTCTGATGTTTTTCAAGCTTTGCACATGTTTTTCCCATTTTTTATTACATTTTGTATTGAGCACAGAACTGCCAACATTGGAAACTAGTTGAGAGTGAGACTTTCATAGGCCAATGCTATAATTTAGGAGTCAAAATGAGTGAGATCAACAGAAATGCATGCAAATGAAATAAAGTTTTAGAGTGAGAAAGGACCAAAATGAGCGAGTCTCACTCTCAATGAGTGAGAGTTGGCAGCCCTGTGAGCATGACCACAATTCTTGAGGATGTTGCTCAAGAATTGGAGCATGTTGCAGTGATATGCCCAAACCCCTTATGGACCTCCCTGAAGGCATACAAAACATACAGGTAAACTGTACCATTTTCTTACCCCCCCCCCCCCCATTTCAACTCATAGTGATTTCATGAAGATCAAATCATGTATATATATATGACGAGTTTGTTTGCAAAAATCAATGTCCATTTCTTAAGATTTTGAAGTACGGTCTCTGTCATAAAGTACCAAACAATACCTTTTAAATGATATATTGGTCACTACATAAAAGTACATTTTTGAAGTTATGGTCAAAAGGAGCACAAATTTTCATATTATTCTCTTTCTTTTTCTTGACCTTTAATCGCAAATATTGCCATTTGGCAAATATGGACTTATTGGTTTTTGCGAACAAACTCTTCATATATTCATAATATGTACTTGTAGGTGCAGCTGTACATGTATCATACTTTGGTTTACTACTGTTTGTATTAATTGCTTCACGACATATCATCTTCTTGTACAAATTGTTAATGCTACTTTGCAATCATTTTGTATTATTTGGATATGGAAATAAATAAATGAAATTTAATTCATCCATCATTTCTCAGACAACCATCATCTGTCATGTCTGTGGTCATTTTTTAACTCTCCCTCATCGCCACCTCTCACAGTAACAGGTTGTTCCATTTATGATACAGGTATGTAACCACATGATGTACTGTGTACAAATGTGGTAATATTGGGGAGAATAAACATATTTTATCATCCCTGGGGTGACAGACCTTGTATCCCACAAATTATGAATTTTGAGGAGAGAAAAAAAAAAGTTGTTTTTTGCAACGTAACATCAATGTCGATGTCAAATAATGTAAAATCATCATTTTGGATTACATTGACGATTGCACTGATAAAGACTCTTATCAGTATTAGTGATACCCAAGTACAAGTACATGTATATTCAAGCCAGTTAAGATATGAGATCTTGTCACCCAAGAGATGTTCTATAAGTGTACAACAATGTATGTGCTTGCCTTCAACTTGACTGTATCATGTGTCTTTCTTGAGTTGGTGTCCGTAACCAGGGTGCTATTAAGGGCTCACACGGGTAAATAATTCCCCATCTAGAGACATGTGTTAAAATTCAAAATTAAAAGAATTCTGTAAAATAGCGGGGAGAAATGAGGTGTTTCACTAACCTAGAGAAGTGAGATATACCCTTTCATCCACCAAATTTACAAGGCGGATTCTTCAGCTCAAACTCTGTCCAAGGGTCTGCAAAGCCGGACTATGAGTTCTTTTCATTACAATAAACACCTATTTTCTGTACATGCACCCAATGAAATATAGTCCCTTCAAATTCCATGAGAAAAGCTTTCATCTTCCAACCAAAATGCAGTTTGTAGAGGAATTCATACTCAATATCTGCAGCTATTCACTTTTTGCCAAACTGCATTACTGATTTTTAATTAATTTTTTTCTTCATTCATTTTGATATCTTTGGTACGATTTTGTGAAGGGGTCTTGGACATTCCATTTTATTTACAGGTGTGAGCTCTTAGAATAACTTTTTTTTTCTTACCACTTGCCTAGTAATTCAAGCAGATTTTCAAATTCTTCCAGAACATTTGCCGAAAAGAAAGTCCACAAAATAGAAACTGATATAGAAAATCATTAGGAAGTCAGGAGCTTAAAGTTATGGTACAGTATTGGTGGAGATGAAAATTGGGCTTTAACTTTTTTTCGAGATACCAAGAAAAAACTTATGTAATAGTACAGGGCATACCATTTTAAGAGGAATTCAAAGTTTATTTGATGAAAATCGGGTTTGGAATAGCTGAAATATCCAAAAACAAAGTAAAACAAAACGATCATAATAAAATGTGGGTCCCACACTTTATTAGGATCACTCTGTTTTGGATATCTCAGCCATTTCAAAATCAATTTTCATCAAATAAACATTGAAATCCTCATGGAATTACAAGCTCTTTCGTATTTCAGAAGAGGTTTCTCACTATCTCACCAAAAAATGATAAAAACCTGAAGTTAAGTCTCAACCAAAACTATACGATCCCTTTAATAAAACACAATCATCTGAATAAACAGCACGCATTGATTCGCATACGTAAACACATTAAAGTTCACTGTATTATGACAAACTTGGTTTGATCAAGTGTTGGTGCTGCATTGCATTCAGGCTTCTTCACACAAGTATTGGAAAGTTGCTCACTAAAATTTGGATTACATTACGAAACAGTCATTACCACTGAACTTCTGTACGGTTGAATTTGAGGGTTTGTGGGGGGAATGAGAAAAAAAAAGGTGGCTTCAAAACTTTATGCTTGTCCAATTTATCATTCCAAAACATTTGCCCGACTTTCACTTTCACTTGCCTCGGGCAATTGGGCAAGCATCTTGATAATATAGAAACACAAAATTTGTAGCACTAGATTTTGTGTTCTCAGTCAAGTGTGAACACAGCACATTGTCACCACAGGTAGGACAGCTGCACTGTCTTCTTCTGACTCAAAAATTTAATGCGAGCACTTGTTATGCATGAAATGAGGGTCATGCAAGAAGCGCAGTACACTTTCGATATTTCAGCGTTGAGTAGTACTCATTGACAACAACAAAAAGTACAATTTGTCAACGATGATAAGTACTGTATGAACATGATCATACAATGTAGCTGGAGAAATTTCACCGATTATCAATGGCAGCTAGCACCAAAGGCAAAGGCATCCTGTGTGAACACAGCTCACGTACGAGACTCGATATGAAACGGCAGGAGGTCCCGTGAAAACACCTCCCCAAGAGAGTTTGGGTTTTTCGTCATGCTAGGGCAATGCTGGCACACATGTGGAAAAGCATGGAGGGAGGGAGGGGGGGAGGAAGGGGGGAAGAGGGGAAAATGCTTTTGGATCTGACTGATCCACAGCTATTCAACACATGTTCCCAACAATGCAACCCCCCCCCCCCCAAAAAAAAAAAAAGGAAAAGGAGAGAGAAAAAGACAGACAAACAGACAGACAGACAGACAAACTTTCAAAGTTAGTCTGCCTCATCCAAGACTCCTGAAGAACCAAGGTTGGGGCTTGACCTCAAATCTAAGGAATAGAATTCCTGACAGACTGCACAAACTGAACTGAGCACACACACATGTCAGCCCCAAAGTATGCGCATTATATGGGTGGGAGGGGAGAGGGCAAATATCCCAATTGAGAGGAAGAAGCGATATTGGTGTGCAAGACTGAACATGTGTGAAATCATTCAAATCTATTTCGGTATGGAACCAATCTACCCATATATGAGGGACATCGCAACATAGAATAACATGGATGGACACATCAAAGCTTATGAGAAGGATCTAATTTTGGGACTCATTCATGCAATCGTTGTTATATTGTCGCTGGGGTGACAAGACCTTGTATCTCAAATTTTGGTGAAAATCACTTTTTTGGATAAATGGTCAGATGATCAGGTGATGTCCTGTCCAAATCCTAGCTGTCTTACCCAAAAAATGAAGCCACTACAGCATGTCAAAGGGAAGGCTCTCCCATTTGATATAGTGCTTTGGCTGCAATGTTTTTTTGCTCTCCTGAACATTTGACATTTTGTAGATGCAAGGTCTTGTCACCCAAGCGACGATACAATGTATATATTCATGCTCAGTTAATAATGTATCATATTATATATTTTCTATGAATATCTGTCACAAAATTGACACTACAAAGGCCTACATATGGAGTTGGAGTCTGGACACCTCAGGGTAAGAAAGGTCCAGTTTACCTTTGGGAGCAGTGATTTTTAAAAATGAAGAGTTTGTTCGCAAAAACCGATAAGTCCATATTTGCCAAATGGAGATATTTGCGATTAAAGGTCAAGAAAAATAAAGAGAATAATAAAAAAAATTTTGCTTCTTTTGACCATAACTTCAAAAATGTACTTATATATGTAGTGACCAATATATCATTTAAAAGGTATCATTTTGTACTTTATGACAGAGATCGAACTTTAAAATCTTCAAAAATGGACTTATTGGTTTTTGCAAACAAACTCTTCAAATGTTCAAGATATCACATTTGATGCATTATATGTGTAGGTCTGTTGCATCACAAAACATGCTACCATATGAAATATTCGCAATAAAGCCTAAGATATAAGGAGATATGAATATTTTTCTCAATAAACCATAACTGTAGACGGTTTAGCCTGGAAGCATTCTTATTATAACTATTGTTCACATTTTGTGTATTTAACAATTCTTAACATCAATTATACAAATTGAAATTCTTACAGTGGTTGTTTCTGTCCCTAACCCACATTTTAGAATTATTTTGAAGCACTAGTGCTGCTTTTTTTTTCATCTGCAAATGGTAAAAAACCTTCCATCAGACTGACTCTGTAGGGTCCCTACAATCACATCTCAACACTTTCCTACGTATCAACTTGTGCTTGTTATTCTTTTCTTTTTGTCCAATGTGGGAGAGAATAACATACTGGCAATAAAAAGAACATCATTACCTTATGACCTAAAACATATGTGAGTATACATGTAGTTGAATAGCCAAGTGGAGAAGTTTAGTAATGTGTTCAAAACCACATACTTTGTACATTTTGTCCTTGTAGGCCCTACAAGATACACTATTACTGGGGTAAATACGTCAGAACATTTTCTGATCAGGGTTCGAAATTGGCGATGGTCCGCTGGCCATTGGCCACCCAAAATCACGTCGGACTAGCTAAAAATCATAAAATTCTGAAGTTGCTAGTCCGTCTGGCTAGCCAAAATATTGCTTCAGTGTTAAAATTGATTCTTGGTAGTCCGCCAGGCTAGTTAAAAAAAAAGTTAAGTGCGACCCCTGCTGATTTCCCTGAAATATGCATAGGCTTGGTAATATCTCTCAAGCAGAGTTTATTTTGTCTGCAGATTTCAGTTAGATGTTTCAAACTTACATGGTATGTTAGTCATAACTACTGTATTCATAAACATTTCCCTTGCCAAGAAGTTTTATCTCAGACACTGATACATGTATTAACTAGAAATGTCGCTACAGCGACTGGTATGCCTCCGCCATAATGCATGGTTCTCCTCTAAATAGGTCTATAGTACAATGTCTTGACAATGTGTGATGACAGTTTCACATAACTGGCAAAATATCAAAATGACAGGTTTGTCACAAATGTGCTGAATGTTCCCTGAACTAGGTTTAACTGGATGAATGACTAAATTGTCAGAGTGCAGGTACAGTATATGGAGATTTGAGGATTTTTACTCAACTTCTGACCCTTTTATATTAACGTTTATGCATTGAGCAATTTACAAGGTACAACGTGTGTATGGAGAAAAAGTGTAATTTCAGTATTAAATGGTAAAATATTAGTATTAAAACCTGGCCTTTGACCCTTCATGTTTAACCTTAAAGTTCCTAAGAGAATCACTGTTAGGTAGAACATGCATAAGTATGTAATAAGTTTCATGATACCTTGAGTTATTTTCGAGATATGGAGGAAGAAGTGAAATTTAGCACTTTCACTTGACCTTTGACCTTTTGGCAAGAAACTTCCCACAGAATATCTATTGGGTAATACATGTATAAATCCTGTTTAAAAAAAAAAAAAAAACATTTAAGTATTGCATAAATATGAGGGAAAAAGTGCAATTATGAGTTGACCTTACCCTTTAACCCCCTGACCTTTGACCCATGACCCCCAAATTCCCTAGATAATCATTGCCAGTCAGTACATACATATATACTAAGTTCCACGAAGATACCTTGAACCATTTGCTAGATATGTAGAAACACATACAATTTCAACATTTTGACTTGACCTTTGTCCTCATGACCCAAAACTCTCTCTGGAGAATCTTTACTTGGTAGTACATAATATACACTAAGTTTCAAGAAAACACCTTCAGGCATTGCATGGATATGGGGGAAATAGTGAAATTTTGAGCATTTGACCTTGACCTTTCCACCTTTGACCTTGAACATACTGTATGCACCTAAAAGTTGATAGGCACAACTTAACCCACTCATACATACATGCCAAGTTTCATTAGGATACCTCAAACGGTTTTTTAGTTATGCTGTCCAAAAAATTGATTACGGACGGACGGACAGACAACCCAAAAACATAATGCCTCCGGCACCACTACGTGGCGGAGGAATAAAAACTTTTTTCTCCCTCAGATTGTCTTTTCTAAGATATATTCTATATCTTTCTCTATGTGGATATCCTACAATTTAATATTATCATCTTCTGCAATTATTCCTCTATGTGAAGATGGACCAGCTATAATGGTACATTGTAGCTTGTGCTGTACATTGGTAAGGCCTTGCTGTGATGTGTTTGTCCTGTTTTGCTTGGTTTTTTTTATAACTTTTCATATCAATCATAGTCAGTGATGGTTATGCCCCTATTAATTTGTGCTTTTGCTCTGTGTGTAATGAAAAGAAATGTTCATGACTTCTTAACAAAACAATGTACAATGAACAGATGTACAGTGTAGATGGATAGCTAGATACAGAAATAGATAGATAGATAGATAGATAGATAGATAGATAGATCTAGATTGATAGATAGAAAGATAGATAGATCTATAGATAGATAGATAGATCTCAATACATGTAGATACATGTAGGTAGATAGATAGATAGATAGATAGATAGATAGATAGATAGATAGGTAGATAGAGATAAAACCCTACACTTGTGAGAGAAATACAATCATACATGAATATCCCATGTAAGTCCATCAGAATGTGGTCACACATGCTGTATTTGCTCACATGCACACATTAAGTACATGCTGTCAATTCCTTTGAAGGAATCATGTAAGAAGCAACACCAGTGACCACACACTGGCACTGGTCCGCCGGTCCCTGACTGGTAAAAATCACGTCAGACCAGTACCTTCTTCAGGAATGGACCAGAGAAAAAATGGAAAAACTGGGTACAGTTGTACCTGTTGGTCCGACATACAAGTTAGACCGGTAGAAAAAAAAAAATGGGCAGTACGCAGCCCTATATAAAGCACTTATTTCTGCTCGCACATACATGGTGTACTTCCTTATGAATATTTCAACAAGGTTGGCTGCAAATAAGTTTGTTATTCATAATCAGGCACACTGCACAACTTGAGTACAAGGGGTTTCATACTATTAGAAACACTTATTTGTAGAATATGTTTAGAAACAGGCTTGCTACGCAAGTCATCCTAGGAAGTCTGGGAGCAAACTTCAATTTTGTTCTTACTTCTGTAAGAGTAACACCATTTTATATCATCACAATTTTTGCTCCAAGTTTTATCTTGCAGGGTTTTTTTTTCAAATCAAGTTCTGACTGATTCTAAATGCACATGTATAGATTTGGCTTTTCAACAAATTGAACTCCATAGCACAATTTGAGGCAGAGTATAGTTATTAAAGGCTGACCTCACAGTCAGTTCTGCCATGTTGTGCGCAGGTTAAATTGTACTTATCTATGAACATAATCATGCATAAGTATGCATATTAACGTGTCTGTTAGATGGACATGCATGACGCTAGTGACACAGACATTGTATGAAATGTCACTCGCAGCTCAATATTGGTCACCAGGGAAACTCATTTCAGCTTTATAACTCAGAACATGATGAGAAACCTGGTTCACAACCATGATTACAAACAAGGATTCTGTTTTTCAATCTGACACTGTCAAACAGCAAACAGGGAGATACTAAGCAGATAAAGGAATACAGAGACAGATGCATTGTAGATTTAGCAGTATGGACCTACAGAAATACACTTTATACTGAAAGTCATCATGTTGAGAATGCAATATCAATTTATGGCAGTGCTTGCAGTCAGCTACTTGGTTTTAAATTTTTGCTGTCCTAGATTCTGCTTCACCAGGACTATCAATACCCTCTCAGGCTACCACTAGTGTACAGATTGTACATGTAGTGGTTAAAATCATTTTTTATTGCCCGCTTTTATAGTTGAGATAGAGAATACTTTACCAGTCATTCACCTCTGTGACGCGTTTAAACTTTCCCGGACAATATGAGGCAGCAGACATTTAGTCTCGATGAGAGTGACATCCAATACTTCCTAATTCTATCCAAATATTAACTTTTTAAAGGTACAGTAAGCTTATCCTGTGTAGGAAAAAAATTTGTCGTCACAAAGCAAAATCTGACTTTCAGCCTTTGAAAGAATAAAATGTGCACAGTAGATGGCATAAAACTTTTACTCCATCAACCTCTATAAACATGCTGCCATTACACTTTTATCTTTTAATACCCCCGGCACATTAGATGAAGGAATTAAGAGGGTATATGTTGACAAAGAATTTTATCTTTTACATTTATATCTTACATGATTTCCTTTGCAAAGCCAGCTACATATTACGTATTTTACTCCATATTAAAGTTGACTTATAAGAAATGGAAGAAATGTTTCTTTAATAAAAATCAAATAATGATCCAAAAAGTTTCAGAATCTGACAGGTCACATGCCTGTACAACATTCAAGGAACAATAATATCATGCAAATGAAATGGTGACGATGTCATCACTGTGAAATTCGCACATTGATTTTCATGCTATCATGTCATATCATGGTATGTCTTTAGGTTGGTATAAAATGAGCACCCCTACAAACCCTTCACCCCTAGAAGTCATCATTACTGAGTAAGTAATTACTTCTTATAGAATGGGTAGCAAGAATCCTGCGATCTGATTGGTCGAGAACTATGTGTTCATTTTTACTGGCCGCACGCTGAGTCACAGTGGTAAACATGTTATCGCGCACTTAGCAAGAGTACGCGTACTTGTAACAAAGGTTCGCGCACTAAAGCAAGCGTTCGCGCACTCAGCTTGGCCATGCATCCAGTAAAAACTTATGCATGGCTGGCCATGCATCCAGTAAAAACGGTAAGTACGGGTATGCATGCCCTTTACGGAAAGCCAAAAGGAAATGCATCCAGTAATTTTGTCATCGGGTAACACGATAGAAAACTGGGTTTTTGACAAGAAAATTACCCATTCTATAAATCAAATGATGCACATGTCTTTTCGTACATCAGTTGGAATATAGTGTGCATGCGGTAACTATGGAATTTAGCCTAAACCCACTCGGCTTCGCCTCATGGGTTAAGCATTCCATAGTTACCTTATGCACACAATTCCGACTGACGCACTCAGACCTGTGCGTCATTTGTATAATGTGAATGATGTATGTTTTCTTCTTGATCTCATTCCTTAAGAATATAGAAATACAGTGAAGATTTGTTAGGGGTTAAAAGAGAGTATAAATACAAACAATGCACAGGTGAGAGTGTCTTGGTGGAGATGCAGCACACTCAAGGGTACTGGTGTAAGGCTGCGTTCACATAGAAGTATATTTTTCGGGTATTCGGGGCTCGTTTTCAAGGGCACGCGAATAGCTTGAATCGAACGATAGGATTTCCTCACACCGGTTCACATAAGAGGGCACTATTCGAAAGTACCGAATAGCTGTGAATAGTATAGCAAAGTGGGAATCGAGCTTGTTCGATTTTCTTGCAGTGTATACCGTCTCTCGTTTATGAAATAATGACAATTTTGGTCTGGATTTGCCCTTTAGCAAAAATAAGCATGTAGACTGACATTCTGATGCAGTTTAGAAATTGTTAATAAGATTTGCTGGGATGTAGGAGGAAGAAATCCTCACTGCATGGGATGGCGAGTTGACGGTGCGGGTGATGGTGTACTCAGTGCCCGAATAGCGAATAGCGAATACCGAATACCGAAATACCGAATACCGAATACTTCTATGTGAACGCAACCTAACATGCACAACTTGGTGAGCACCCGAGAGTGAGCTGCATCTCAACTAACATCCTGAACTTAAACCTGTGCATCACTTACTTTATAAAATGGTTCTATGAACTAGTCTTCATTTAATAAATTTATGGACGAATACCAGTCAGCTATTAAAGGTTTTATGACATGCAAATGCATGTTGATTTGTGTAGATTCATGATACCCTCAACATCACTTTTGCAGTGAAACGAATATCTAGAAACATTCCACATTTTTTTATTTATTTCTCTTTTATTTTTCTTCAGATTACTAGGATACGCCTACAAAAAAAAACAAAAAACCTTCAAAACCAAGATTCTGGTAGTGACCTCATCTGTCAATCATTGCTAAAGTACTGATATGATTAACAAAAGACATTGGTATGCACCTTCCCCTCCACTCAGCATAACTTGCATGTTTCTGTGATATTAATGTGACTAACAAAAGACATGGCGAGGGAACGTGAAGTTATGCTCAGTCTCGGGGAGGGTGCATTCCAATGTCTTTTGTTAATCATATTAGTACTTTAGCAATGATTGACAGATGAGGTCACAACCAGAATCTTGGTTTGGAAGGTTTTTTGTGGGCGTATCCAAGTAATCTGAAGAAAAATAGAAGAAAAGTGATTTTAGAATATATGGATTGTTTCTAGATATTCATTTCACCCCAAAAGTGATGTTGAGGGTATCATGAATCAACATTAATCAATCAGAAAGTGGAAATATTTGATGTTTTTACAAGTATGATAAATTAATCATATTCAGCATTCTATAAATAAGGAAGCCATCTGCATAATCTCATAATGTATCCTGTAAGATGAATCCAGTGTGTAAATATGAACAACAATCTGATGCATGGTTCTATCACTGAGGGACTGTGATGGATGGTTTTCAATGTGTGCATTAACTGAGCAAATACTCCTGAAACAAACTACAATCTTTTGTGTAATCAAGTCAAATATGATACTCAACATCACACAGTGATCATTACAAAGTTAAAGGGCCCATGAAATCCAAATGCACATTGATTTGTGTTGATTTATGATACCCTCAACATCACTTTTGCAGTGAGATGAATATCTATAGAAACATTCCATATATTTTTAATGACTTTTTTCTTCTATTTTTCTTCAGATTACTTGGGAACGCCCACAAAAAAAAAAATCCTTCCAAACCAATATTTCTCAAATGACCTGATCTGTCAATCATTGCTAAAGTACTGAATTGTTTAACAAAAGACATTGGAATGCACCTTCCCCTAGACTCAGCATAACTTGCATGTTCCCTCGCCATGTCTTTTGTTAGTCACATTAATGATTATCACAGAAACATGCAAGTTATGATGAGACGAGGGGAAGGTGCATTCCAATGTCTTTTGTTAAAAACATATCAGTACTTTACCAATGATTGACAGATGAGGTCACAACATGAATATTGGTTTGGAAGGATTCTTTGTGGGCATTCCCAAGTAATCTGAAGATAGAAGAAAAAATCATTTAAATATATGGAATGTTTCTAGATATTCGTTTCACTGCAAAAGTGATGTTGAGGGTATCAAATCAACACAAATCAACACGCATTTAGATTTTAGGGGCCCTTTAAGGGATCAAGTGTATGCACGTGCATTATGTTTTTCACTTTTGCTGGCTAGGTTTGTGAGATTTCTTGACCACTTCACAATCAAATGTTGCAACAGAATATGGTTGTGGTAATCATGGACCTAATAACATGGACTATTCACAGCAGTCTTTCTTTGATGTAATGATCGTCACCGACACCTGATTATGTGCATCTTAATGAGTACATTCAGGTGTCTTGACAATAACGATTGTGTAATCATGTATGTATCGTCACTAAAACGAATCATTTCCCTCATTTCAGTCTTGTTCACTGATGTCCTTTTTTCAGACAGGGCAACTAAAAGGTCCTATCTGGCAATTAAAATAAACGGGCACTCATCTGCTCGCAGTGCCAAGCCCTTCACCCATATGACATTTGCACAGGTGAGAGAAATTTTGTTCATAATTTTGTTGTAATGTCTGTCTATAACTGAATGTATCACGGTCGTGATACAAACACATTACGGTCGTCATGTGTTTGACTATTGCTGGTCAAACACACTGAAAGGTTAAAAAGTCAATATTGAATGAAAGCTGTGTAAAATGAAATCAGTGTACAGTGTGTATGTAATTATTTGTGTCATACTAGAGACATAAATACATCCAAACTCCATTAATATAATCACAGATATGAGATTTCTATATTACAAGAACTCTACTATTTATAGTCCAATAGAGACAAAAACTATGATCTAAATGACAATTAAAATTTCGGTAATTTCTGTATGTAAAACATGTAGTAGTGAGCAAAACTAAAGTGGATAAACAACCATGTAGTACACGAAGTACTAGTATTAAAGGTCCTGTTTACCTTTGGGAACAGTGATTTTAAAAAAATTTCAAGATATGACATTGAATGCATCTACTGTAGTGTACAGTGTAGGTCTGTTGTGCCAACAAACATCCTACTTGTATCATATAAAAATCTGTACTTTTCTCAATAAACCGTAACTGTACACGGTTTAGTCTGGAAGTATTTTTATTATACATGTAACTATTGTTCACATTTTGTATATTTAACAATACTTAACATCAATTTTACCAATTCAAATTTTTGCAGTGGTTGTTTCCTTCCTAACTCACATTTTATGACTATTTTCAAGCACTAATGCTGGGTTTTTTATTCATCTTCAAATGGTAAATTATCCCTTTAAGATTGCTTGTGTCTGCAGAGTGTTTTGCAACATTCTGTGGGAGTGCTTGCCGAAAACTGGCTAATGGTGCCTCCACAATGCACACACACACACACACACACACACACACACACACACACACACTTTGCACTGGTAGACAGAAACTACCAGCATCAGGTGTTTGGATTGCAATGTAAACAATAGTAGATACACTCAACCTAAATCTGAGCAAATCATATTGACTACAAGAGCGTGGTGTGATTTTTCAGGCAGGCACAATCTTTTATCTTTATTATTTTTTTTTTGGCTTTGTATCTTATGGCAAAAAAAAAGAAATATTACAGACACAGAATGTACAGGTACTGGGTAGTGTGAGACACACACACAAAAAAAAAAAAAATCAAAAGCTATCCTTTTTTGCTATCAAATTCATTTCATGCCCAACTAGAAATTTGCCTCTGGCTTGTGACTCAAATAATCAATGCAAAATTACACAATCCTCGAAAGTAATTTCTATTAACCCATTGAGGCCGGATGAGTCTCGAGTATATTCGGGCAGGTGTCTACGGGCAATGCGTGTTATAGCAAAATCAGCCTAGCATGTTATAGCAAAATCAGCCTATCCTCAACGGGTTACAAAAATGGCTACCTGACTCTAGAATGATATTATTCTGTACCTACAGGTATAGGTCCTTTGATATCACCATCAGGACCGTGATCGTAATATTCTCTTGACACTGCTTAAACACATGTTGGTGATGGGACTATTAAAGTTTGGAAACAAATCACAAAATCACAAAGACTTAGATAGAACAATTCATGACATCATGCAGGGATGATCAAAGATAAAGAAAATACAAAGAGTTCTAATATAAAATTCATTTCACTATGAAAAGTACATAGTCCCTCCTCTTGACACAGTTGGCAGATGATATAATTTTCCTTTGTTTTCTGAAAGATGTAAGTCCATTACTCTTATAAATGCAAGAAAAATAAAGTTTTGTGGAATTCTTCTTGCATTTCTAAAGTTACATATTGTGCAAAGTTGTTCTGCAGTGACATTTAAAGGGGCTGTACAGTACTGGTTGAGGTGGGGATTCACGTTTTTTTACATTCCTAACTGAGATAATGAGAAACTTCTTATGAAATATAATGTTTATTTGATGAAAATTGGATTTCAAATGGCTGAGATATCCAAAAAAGTGATAATAATAAAAGACTACAGGCTACGCTTTTATAAGGATCTCTTTGTTTCACCTTGTTTTTGGATATCTCAGCCATTTCAAAACTGATTTTCATCAAATAAACTTTTGATACCCCTTAGAATTGCATACTCTTTGACATCTCATTGAGTGGTTTCTGAATATCTCGCAAAACTTTATAAGCTAAATCCTCACCTCCACCAGAACTGTACACACCCTTTAAGAACTGTTTCATAGTGATCTTTTCATCCAGCAATTATATACCAGCCTACACTACCATATCCTTGTTAGCTTACTCACACAGGGCTAAACACCAACATTTTGCTCTGGTGGCCCATTCTGCATGGCCACAAAAAAAAAAAAATTAAAAAAAATAAAATCAAACAAAAAAAATTGGATCTGAAATTCTGGTGGCCCAAAAAGAAATGTAGCAGCCTGAAATTAAAAGGAAATAAAACATTTCATTTTGAAATTTACCTGCCTGAATGGGCCACCAAAAGATTATAACCTTTTCTGAAATTTCGTGGACCAACATCAATTTTTCTTGGCCCTGGGCTATACTGCTGATGTCGAGCCCTGGCACGGATGCATGCACACACACGCATTCGGTAAGTGGTGGGATATTTAGAGTTTTGTTTTTGGTTGGCTGTCCCAAAGGAACTCTTACAAATTTCAGGTATAAAAATATTTAATTGCTTTCACGCATACCGGTAATAATATTTGGTTCCACATTGTAAAAACCTGGGTGTATACAATGTAGGCCTACATGTAAACTCTCGCCAATTTCTGCGCAGAAATTTGTGTTCGTACAGTACTGTATCTCTGTTAGAAAATCATGACATCAGGTCATGCAAAATTTGTCAGAAAGAGCAACCTACAAAATTAGTTTGTACACTTTTTTACATCTAAGTTTGGGGTAAATGCATTTAAACACACAGCCGCACTATAATCATAGTATACGGTAAAAATGGAAAATTTTGCGGTGTTGAAATTTTCGCGCATTTCGCGCAAACAGAAACTAGCACAAAAATAAAAGCACGCGAATATTTTTGCTTGCCAGATGTCCCAGTAGTTGATGGACGTCTGATTCCGCGGAATTAAAAACATGTGAAACTCATCTTACCGAGCCGAGCGCAAAAAATTAGTCGCGCGAAAATATCCACTTTTATAGTAGGGGCCAACCTGTATCAAAGACACACATTTTTATAATCTGACAGGATTCTCATGACAGAAGTAGAGATATTACAAAAACGTTGGATATCTTTCTTGTGTTCAAGTGTGCAAACCTTGTTGATATTACCCCACCCCACCCCCGCACCATGAGGTATGGACTAAAATTAATAATTTTGACTCCCAAATATGCACATGTACTTATACTCTTACAATTGTATGTTGCAGCCCTATCACTGTATTACAAGAGTATGATTTCACAAGCCATACAATGTACATCGTACAAACAAATACGACATACTTTTAATATCATATGCCGAGTATTTATGTTGAAGTACTAGTGGCTACTCCATTGTACATTTACAGTAGTCTTCAACTGATCTTATCGACGTACAAACAGATCTACTTCTTCTCGGTTTTTAAGTCTGTGAAAATTATGCATGGTAAACAATAATGACTTTACTACTAATCATGCTGTATGTTCTTACAGTATATTGCCGATTGCGTACTGCAGTGCAGAGCTCTAGAGATATATGAGAAGTCGATATTTCACGATGGGGATCATACGAGCATGTGCATTTTCTATCCCACGCGAAACACATGGCTATTTTGAACGGGTAAAGAATATACTGTATGCATCGCATCGGAGGATCTGGTAAACATATGCATTGGCGACGTCTACTACTGAAAATGCATAACGACATTAGCATGTCCGACTGTATATCATTTCATAATACGTGAGGGCCGTTTGAACTGCAGAAATATTGTCGCGTCGTGAGATGAGAAAAATATGTTTCGTGAATTTCCCCCCAATTCTCCAACGCTCGGCTCTGAGTGGTCCGACTTGCTGAGCCTGGTATCTAACTACACGAAGCGCACATGTGTGGCCCCACAACACACAAGCCCCCCCGAAAGCCGGAACAACGTACCCAGGCGACAAACGAATAAATCATACAACGGGCTCTGCCTTTCCACACGTTGAACACTCCCCAATAGAAAAACGGGCGTAATATAAAGCTGCCACTCAACACACGTTCAATATCGCCACTGGATTTCACAACAAAGAAATCTCGCCAACTACGCTGCAAATTCACCGCGATTTCGGCGCATATCATAGGAAATAAGTGCATCTACACATTAGCAGGCGCTTGGGCAGATTCTATTAACAAGATGGAGCAAATCTGAAGAGAAAATCTACACAAAATTGAAATTGACAGCATAAGAAAGACATTTGAGTGACGTACCTTCGATGTGTCAGTCAGACATCAAAAGCGACGAAGTTAGATTATGGCGGCGGGGCTGCTATACAACAACGCTATGCACTGATTGACATACGTCACGTGAATCATGAATGATGCAGCAGTTCCTCATGTTTAATTAATTTTGGGCGGAGTCTGGACCATCGTATTATTAAAGAGGGATGCTACTCAATATTTTATGTGAACTTGATGATATTTTTTCAACAAATATAAAATCAATGGAATGCGAGTAACCAAAAGAGTAAAGAAATATAGATATGTAAATTATTGAGGGATATGAATGCAATCAAATTTATGTGAATGTAGGAGCAGGTAAAATATCACCCTGTTTTAGTTTGGAATAATCCTGACGTCACGTTCACCTGTACTCGAGCAGCAGGTGAATTTCGCAGAGAGAACATTATATCCCACCCGCTTGCACCAACACGGGAAAGGAGGGAAAATATGTGCAAACTTTGCTTTTCTTGACTACTTGAATACCAGGGGAGCAAGGGTGGGCGCTTTGGGGGAAAAAAGAAAATAACATAAAACATCAAGAATAAGAACTTACCCTTAAATTCGTGGATTATGAATCCTGAGAGGCAAACAGCTGGCATGGATGGAATCATATTCAGTCCTGCATTTTAGTCTATGATAATATTACAGTTTTTAGTCAAACATAGTTCAGCAGTAAAGACAAGTTATTTTTGTGTCGTTTGTTGTTACGGCTGGGGCAGGATATCGTGAAATTTCAATTTCTTGGAATCTAGACTTGTTGCTTGATAAACACATGGTGGGTTAAGGGAATGCAAAAAGAAAAGTGGAACACGGAAGGATTTTTTTTTTTTTAAGGCAATGAGGACTACACTAGTATCCACTCATCTTTTCTTCTTCTCTTTTTTTAACTTCTAACGTTTGCGTTGATCCCTATCAGGGCAATTACCCCCACCGCCTCCCGTGGACAATTATTCCCCGGCTAAATGCCAGTTAGTGATACAGTTAGAGTAAATATCAAGGTTAGGGTTAGAGTTTAGGTTAGGGTTAGGATTAGATTCAGGATTAGGATTGGGGTTAGGGTAAGGGGAAAGATCTGGGGTAAAATTGTCCAGGGGATAATTATCCTAGAACCGGGATGATTCCATGTACTGCCCTCTCTCGACAGAATCTCTTACGACAATCGTGATGTCACAGCAGTGGGAAGATAATTGAAGGAAAATAATATCAAGTGCATGGAATTCTCAAATCTTTACATTTTTACGTGAGAAGTACACATTCATTAAAACTTTGCTTTAAATTTTTTTTTGGCCTCTTTTGACCATAACTTCAAAGATGTACTTTTATTGTAGTGACCAATATATAACTTAAAAGATATTATTTTGTACTTTATGACAGAGACCGTACTTCAAAATCTTCAAAAATGGACTTATCGGTTTTTGCGAACAAACTCTTCATATATATGTGAATATATAAATATATATATATACATATATATATATATATATATATATATACTACGTGTTTTCCCATCTTTACATGTAAAATATGCACTCTATGAAAATACCACACAAAATGGCAGTCACTGCACTTTTTACATAATTTTCCAGTTACACTGTCGTTTGGTTCGAATAGTTTAATATGTATATTCGGTGCTTGTTCATTTTTCTCTTACACTTTCAAATCTAATTCATAACTTTATTTTGTATCACAATGATCTTTTTTTATTTTTTATTTATTTTTTTGGGGTAGGCCTAAATGGTATATGTGAATGTTATCTTGAAAATAAAATGCGAATCGAATAGAAACATTTAATTGTTGTTAATACGAATGTTATTGTTTTCATTTGTCATTTTTTTAAGAATGATATGAAAGAAAACATTTTCATATACATGTACTGTGCAAAAGTATGATTTGATTAGAAAAACTCTACAGACTGGTTTAATAACATCGAACTGTTTTTGTACATTTTTCAAAATTGTATAATTCGGCCTGCTTATTCATATTATCATTCCTCACACAAATCACTTTTGTCATAAACTTGATATCAAAGATTACTGATCCTGCCAATTTGATATTGCACATTACATTGTTGTTGTTGTTGTTGTTGTTGTTGTTGTTATTATTGTTGCTGGTGTTGCTCTTTGTGAATGGGTAGCTTCCAGATTTTTATCCCACTGTTTTAATCTAAAGAGATATATTCAACAAATTATATAAAATAATATTACATATTTGTATATGAGCGGCTTCTTGTATAATATAACCATGACGCCTTTCAATACTTTCTTCTTCTATGACCCATTAATACCAAACTTTTCTATATATTATTGCATCAGTATATTTTTTTTTGGTGCACTAGTTTTATATATATAGTATAAATGTGGATATATGTATAATGTATATATATATATATACATATATATATATATATACTCTATTTATATATATACATACATTGTACAAAACTAGCGCACAAAAAAAAAAACCATACAGATGCAATATACAGAAAGTTTGGTATCAATGAGTCTAGAATAAAAAAATATTGAAAGGCGTCATGTAAACAACAAGAAGACGCTCATTTGTATATTTTCTGATTTTGGTTACGACATGCATATGAGTAGATACAGTGCAAATCGTATAAGAAATAATATTGTAACCTATTACAGGTGTTCAGTAGTCCCTGAAAAAGTTTTACAACAGAAATAAACTTTGGACAAAAATAGTACGTCCCAAACAGAAAAAATGATGCGGTAATTTCTGTATGCACATGAGAAAGTGTATTTTTTATTGACTGTCAATACGTTTCATGAGCTTTGTTTTGTTTTGTTTGTTTGTTTGTTTGTTTGTTTTTTGTCGTTCATAATCTGATTCATCAATCCAACGCAGATTAAAGATATCATAATATCATGGAACCTTATAAAATCTCGAAATCCGTATAGGAGTTTAACCAATCATTTCTCATCCACTCAATCCTCATTTGCATCAAGATTATTTTGTACATGTCTTATTTAGTTCCCATAATTCGTATCTGATCTTTTTGTCACCATGAACACGTCATTATCACTTTGTTCCCTATGACTGTAAAAAAAAAAAATAATAATACCTATACAGTCACACAGCTCTGATCTATCATTATTGAACTAGTGACAGATACAAGGGGGAGTGCACCGGGCACGCGCCCCCTGCTTTTTTTTTCTTTCTTTTTTTTTGGTTAAAACAAAGAAATAAAAATTTTTGAAAAATATTGATTTTGTAAGGGCATCCCCTCTTTACGGAATTCCCGGATCCGCCCCTGATTGAACACATGATTTCGTTCCATATTCATACAAATTATATTATTATCATTAGGAAGATTGATATAAGTTTGGACCCTATAATGAAGACCTTGTAATCCACAAAGGCACAATGTAGCCTCTTCTTTTGTGAAAAAAAAAAATACATCAGTGAGAAAATGAGTAGTGCTAAAATGCACAGCAAAAATGTGATGAATAGTTGAAAACTTGAACGAAACCAACCTGCTTGTTCACTAATACCCCAGAACTTTAAATTAGTCAGCAAGAGGAGAATCAATTACAGTATTGCTGACGTAATTTTCAAGATTACTTAGTGATGTAATGCAGAGAGCGATATTTTCAGGGTCATCAACAGATTGAACCCTTGGGGTTGCGGTGAGGGTGTAACCTACCCCCCGCTTTTTTTCTTTTTTTTTGTAATTATTTTTTGTCAACACCCACAGCTAATATGCAGTTTCTTCAGCAAGGCATCAATTACTCTTCAGGTTAAAGCATTAGATTTATTTTTTATTCATTCATTTGTCTTTCTTTTTCTTTCTTTTTTAAGAATGAGAACTCTCTCTTTCTTTCTCTTGCATGGGTCAAGTTACTTCTTTCTTCCTTGGTATCTACTGCAGTATCGTCACACTTTTGACTTAAGTTCCGGAGGTGACCCATAGAGCCCTGTAATGATACACAGTAAGAGCACCCATTTTTTTTAAATACTATGTTGTTGTTTTTTTAATGATAATCCAATACTCTTTTGGTTCGCACTCGTCTTTTCGAAGGACTTCAGCTGACCGCGAAGATTCGTAAAATATCACCACCGAGTCTTCCTTATACTGGAACACTAAACTTTCTAGCCTCTACTTTTAGTAGGCCTTATACTCAATAGCACCAGCTGATTTCATTTTACACAATCTGCCGCTTTCGACAAGCAGTGATATCGTGCAATTCCTCTCTTCTTTGTTTGTTGTTTGTTTTGATTATTTATCACCTATGTGTCTAATCATTGATTTATTCTTTGAGTACAAGTACTGTGTCTTGCTTGTTTGTTTGCTATTCTAAATACAATGTACCGTTTGCGCAGGTCTGGACAAGATTTGCATGACTGCAATGTCTAGCGCCAACTAACATTGGAGATTGACCAATTTATCTCGCGAAATGCGATACACTTCAGTCTCGTGCATTGCGATAATCGGTCTTTTCTCCCTATCACAGACAAGCAAGGTACGGAAAGGAAATACTTGTGCTGAGAAGAGTGTTAATTTTTGAAGATTTTCAAAGCCAAACGGAAATTTTAAAAAGATCACGTATTACATTACTTGATCCCCATCATTTAATTGGTTGATGCAGATCCCAAGAATTGTGTTAAAGAGTGTAATTTGCCACCTATTACTGACCGTAGCATGTCCCGTTGTATCACATGGGAAGACTTGCACCATGTGTTATAACCTATGGCCGATGGATGCCACGCGCGGTAATGCCGTACATGAGTAGGCTTACTGCTGCACTACAACAATGCACAATTCATAATGCTATCCTCAGAATTAGGATTTTCTGTGGTATGATGCGCTGTGTGTACGAACTTTAGATTTCTGGAACTCTACACTCACTTTATTGGGATTACCTCTAGCAAGAAGGGAGTTATGTTTTCATTGTTTTCGTTGGCGTTTATTTGTCTGTGTGCAAAGTAACTCGAAAAAGGTTGTGGAAGGATTTGACTTTACCCTGAATTTATCTTGAAGTGCCACACCTCCATCTTCACGTAGATTGTAAGTGTGGCAGGGTTTAGGGAGCTTTGTAGCCCATTAGCATGATTAGTAACCCAATTGTTAGACAATTTCTTTTTGAAAGGTGAGGAGTGTCTGTGAACCTGTGATTGGATGACATCTTCTGGGAGTTTGTTCCACTTCCAGCTATCTGGGAATGTCCTACGACTCCTAGACCTAGTTCTAACTCAGTCCGGGAAACCCACTCATGAGGACCGCTCCCGCGTACGAGGACTGCCCCGCCTCATGAGGACCGCCCCCACGCCTCATGAGGCCCCCTATTCACTTCTTATTCATCTCTTATCTGACGTATAAATTGTCGCAACTTTGCACGGTGATTTTTTGTTTTTCCGCACCTAGCGGTAATACTTCGGATCAGGCCGCTAGGTGCGGCAGTCTTGCATTGTGCGAACACGCTGGCGCCCTTGTTTTGATGGGCGCTCTGCATCGGTTGATTAAAACTCGATTTTTGAAAAAAAAAAAAAACAGGATTTTTTCTTCTTTTCATCATGGATAGTGGACATGTGTGTGTAACAAAAAATCACCGTGCAAAGTTGCGACAATTTATACGTCAGATGTGAGATGAATAAGAAGTGAATAGGGGGCCTCATGAGGCGTTCCCCCCGGGCCTCATGAGGCGTGGGGGCGGTCCTCATGAGGCGGGGCAGTCCTCGTACGCGGGAGCAGTCCTCATGAGCGGGTTTCTCGGACTGAACTTGTTAGATTTCCTTGACCTTGATATGTTGCTTTCTGGAAGATGGAATTTAAGTTGATGTTGTCTAGATCCTATCTGTGCAAAGATGCGGTACGCTTTGAATAAGGTCACCCGTCTTCCTTGAATGAAACTTGCAGGAGCAGGAAAAATTGATGATACCGGTAATGACACAAGCAAGGAACAGGTGGATGTGATCCGGGAATTTTTATGGATTTTTGAAGGATTTTTCATCTTTTTGCAGATACGGTCAATGAACTTGAGAGGTCAAACTGCGTGTATTTGAGGTTTGCATAATATTATGCTCTATACTTCAGTTTCCGATTGTACAGGCAGACCAATTAAGGGCATCAAGTAGTGAATATTCCATTTGTACTCGAAAGCAACCTTTTATATGTCAAATTTGAGAAGGTATTTTGAGGGTTGTGCATTTTGCATAGGACACGTAAAGTTTCGTTATGCCGAACATTTAAGGGTATGTGCATTCATCCTATTCCATACCTGCCAACTGTTCAGTTTTAATCTGAATATTCAAATTTTTCACTGAAAGAAAATGCATTAATTTTAGTGTGTTCTGATTTTTTTGAAATATCTGTTAATATTAAAGTATATGGAATTTATGAAAGTTTTGTAACAGAATTTTAAATAACTTTTCTTTGTTCAGATTTATTAAGTCCCAGGATTGGCAGGTATGCTATTCTGTTTGTTTCTTAAGTGAGGGATTTTTATACAGCTTGAGAGCATGGAGAATTGATGATACATTTATTTTGAGTTGCCAGTACTCATTTTGAGAGAAGCATACTGTAAACGTCAATATTTTCGGGCAATTTTTCGTGCTAAGATGAGCTGCTCAACAACATATTTGCGGGTTCTTCAATTCGCGTTGTGCTATTGTCGACCCATTCACAAGGTGCAGAGAAAATCTTGAAGATGTTTTCGCGGTTTTAGAATTCCCGCAAGCCAAAAGTAGCACCAAGTACCCAAAAATAAATGTACCACAAAAACTTCAGCCGTTACGGTAGTCCATTGACATATGGAACCACACAAAAAATGATTTTGTTTCTTGTTTCAATTTTCCAGATGCCTGGAGGAGGTACTACCGTGAAGGACGTTGACCAGCAGGAGTTTGTGATGGCGCTTGCTGCCTTCTTCAAGAAGTCTGGCAAGATGAAGGTCCCCGAGTGGGTGGACATCGTCAAGACTGGAACACACAAGGAACTGGCCCCGGTAGACCAGGACTGGTTCTACACAAGGGCAGGTAGGTGATTCCATCCTCAGCTACTAGTACCTTGATGTTAGACTTGAAACTTAGTCTTCGTAGCAAGGGATCTATAATACAGCTAGGCGCTTTAAGTTGCAGTGGTCTTTTTTTTGGGGGGGGGGAAGGGGAAGCAACAGACAATGTGAGAGATGCAATATCCTTAAAATGTGACCCGCTGCAACAAAATGATCCTAAAGTCGGGCGCGTCGATTATTTGAAAATTGCATGACATAATTTCCTAATCTTTCTGCTTTAAATTGATATATAACACATCTTATAAAAATAATCGGCTGCGGAGATATTGATGTTTAAAAGAGAGCATGTCGAGATGTCTGAGAAATCACTGTTTCGAGAAAAGCGCCCTAAAAGTTTTCCTTTCGACGCAATCGCGATCAAGGGACACGCAAGTCAGTTTTCAGCTCCGGACAATAGAAGGTAAGCCCTAGCAACCCCCAAAGAGTTCATTCAAGCACAGCGTCGGCGGTCTCCTCACCGACCAATCAATGACCAGGATGTGAGAAGCGGCTGAGCATAGCGCACTCCGCCCGCACGCACCAGTCGACTGGGCAGTGTGCGAGCTTCACGCTTCGGTTAGCAGGAAGCAGCAAACTGACCGATGAGATCACTCTGGTCGTTGTTACGGGCGGAGCCTATCTGTGGCGCTCAATCCAAATTTTCAAACCAGTTTCTGCTTTGTTGAAACGCCAAAAAACATGGCTCAGAAAAACGCTATTTTTTGGTCTTTCCTTTCATCATTTTGCTTCAAGATTTCGACAGATGATAGAAGACATGTCAGACTCCAATAATATGTCAAAATCAGAAAATCATAAATTTTGACCAATTTTAATGCTCTGACTTCAAACTCGATTTTCACGGCTTCGACCATGCGCGACTTTAGGACCTTTTTGTTGTAGCGGGTCACAAATATGTTTTTCAAAACATAGAACTCAATGATCCATCTCACCATTGGCAAATGATGGATAACATTTTTCATGGCAGGTGTATGATATTACAATTTTTTTTTTTTTAATGTGAAATTGCATGCTCATTGATATGCTTTGGAAATGCCGATGGACTCTGTCGTCGGAATCTGAGCTTTGCTGGTTTGCCCCCTCTTTCCTCCTGAACATTGAAACGTTAAAACTGTCCATAGATTCACATTTTAGCGATGAGGACAATCAGCTGATGTCATGCCGTAGACATTGTAGATTTCTGCTGCTGTAGATATTCCAAAATATGAATGTGTTTCTGGTTTGTTTTATTTCGTTTTTGTTTTTGTTTTTCATTTGCATCCTTTTCCTCCCATGCATGGCATTAAAAATTGTGGAAGAGGTGTATAACTTGAAAGAATTGAGATTGTCCCATGCAAAAATATACACATGTGTGTTCTGCTCAAGTTCCAGTGCTTGCATATTCACATATGACTTGGCAAAAAGGGTTGAAGGGATGCAGGTGAAATGTATAGATGAGATGAGATTCAATCTGAACGGATTCACAGTCGCTCTGTAGACCGATTCTGTTACGCGCTATGTGTATTTTTGGCATGGGCAGCGCCATTAACGAGGTGTCTCAGCCGACCCCCCCTCCTCTCTCCCCCACCCCCTTCCGCGCGTGGAATGAAAAACTGATGCATGGTTGCTTCAGCCAATGGGCGTCTCGTACTGAGTGCGCGAATGCTTGCTTAGTGCACGAACCTTTGTTACATGTGCGCGATAAACATGTTAACCATAGGGTGGGGGGAGAGGAGGGGGGGTCGGCTAAGACACCTCATGGCTGCGCCCAGTGCCACAAAATGTCTGCTGCCCTCAACGAACCCGAATCGGTCTATAAAAAAAAGTTTCCAAATTGTCAACGAGTTGTAATGTTAATGCACATCTTCAACAAGACTGTCTTGATTTGTGTCAAATAAAAAACCTATCTCGTCATGTTCCCTCATGAGAAATTCTCAGAAAGACCATACTTCAAAGGCAAAATATAGAGCTGACTCTAGTAAACACAAAGAACTAAGTCTTAGTAAAACAACGAATGCTGAGAAAACCATGGATTTATGTTTGTGCCTTCCCCAGCTTCTACAGCCCGTCATCTGTACTACCGAGGTGGCGTCGGTGTTAATGCAATTGCAAGGATCTACGGAGGTAAGATCACACTTGGTTTGGGCATGATTTCCATTTCGTAAAGCAGTTCCCACCAATTGCAACTTAAGTAATCACAGTTATCCAAAGACAAACAACAGCTGTGAGTACTTAATGTCTAACATTTTGGTGGCTCAATTACAGGAAATCCTCAAACTTTCCTGACTGACAGATGTCTGACAGTGTTTAAGTGGATGAAATATCACTATCACAACAAAGCCAAAAAAAGCCTGGCCTGATTTGGGTTAAAACAAATTTAGCTCTAACCAGGCTGGGCTTTTTGGGGTGTTCTGTGGCCGGGGAGGGGTTGATTCAACCAACCCCCCCCCCCCCCCCCCCCCGAGATCTCGGACGTTGATCACGCAATCGCCATGAAATTTGGCACGTGCATTTGGCGTAATCTACCAAGCTATACAAAAAGAAATGGAAATTTTCGTCATAATAATTAATTATGCTAATATATGCATAAAATCACACATTTTGCTCTAAATCAGAAATTAGAGCTCCTAGAATCCTAATTTTTGGTGAAAACATTCTTTGTAGCATTCCTAACAATGTACTTGAAAAAAAAAATTTGGTATCAAAATCAATTTCTTATGTATTATATTGTTTTATGAATTTCTTATGTATTTCATTGTTTTTTCGACCTTTTGTTTTATCATTTTTTTCCGCAAAATTTATGACAGAACCTATTTCAAGCGTAATTATGCTAAAATTAATTAATTTCAGCCTATGAAAGTGAAAATAATCATGTCTTTATGAATAAGAAGAGAAAACTCCATTTGCATTACACTTTATACACAAAATCACGTTTTTTGAGCCATTTTCGGTCTGACAGGCATGTATAAAACGTTATGCAGCGTCGTAATGGTATGCACAATTTTCGCGAAAATGGTGTCAAAAGATGCGCGAGACTTGAAAGTAAAAAGTCAGCGAACGGTGCGATCAAAAAAAATCGCACGGTGGAGTAGTCGTGAAAAATGTCGAGGGGGGGTTGATTAACCCCCTCCCCCCCCCCCCCCACCCTTTTTAGAGTTAAACGTTGCATGTCAAAAAAAAGAAGAGAAATACATGAGAAAAAAATATTAGTAATAGAAAATGTATACAAAAAAAAAGTACAAGAAAAGTATTCAGATATTATGAGTGCATGACTGCCGTTTGTGCAGTGTTGACCAATTTACAAGCCACTGTGTTGGTACTTACAGATTTCAAAAATTGACATATTGAGGTATTGCCAAGTATGAGAAAATATATGTTGCATTATGAAGAGTGAATAAGATATGAAAATCTGTAATCATTACTAAAGCACATCTTACCCTATTCCTAATATGTTAATCCTTAGACATGCCAAGATTTGTCTTCAAAGAGGCAACTGCTGGGAGATACCCAGCAGAATTCCCCAACTTCCTTGGCCTATTTAGGATTAAAATCAGACTTATCAGACTTTCTTGCTAATGGGATCTCAGTCATGGTAATTGTACATTTATCTAATATGTGGTAGCTCAAGATCATTTCTGGAGATGTAAACATGAAATGAGCAATTAATCTTGAGACAACTTGATCATTGATTTCCAATTTGTGATACAATCAGATGTCAATCTGAAGCAATTTCTGTGAACAATTTAGTGAACTGAGGAAAAGTTTGCAACTTTTGTACTACATCTTATTTCAAGCAAATTGTCATTGCATTTGCATTTATTGGTATCATTGTTTCAACTGGAATCAACTTGAAAGAAGCATTGATTTATCTTGAAAATCAACCCTTCAAGGATAGTTGGTGTAAGTGCATATGCCACTGACTTGCTGTATTCCCTCTTCACTTTTGCTGTCCAAAAGGTCGCAAGCGCCGCGGAACCAGGCCGAGCCACTTCAACCGCGGCTCGACGTCTGTGGCCCGGAAGGTGCTGCAGGCCTTGGAGGGCCTCAACATCATCGAGAAGGACACCAACTGTGGTCGCCGTCTCACCAGCCAGGGCCAGCGCGACCTCGACAGGATAGCCGCCCAGGTCAAGTCGAAGCAGAGCAGGAAGTGAAGACCCCATAGGTCCCAGCTTGTCATGTGACCAGCACTGAAGTCATGTGACATCCTCTCCAACAGAATCTTCTCAAACTCACCACACTCACTCGACAATAGAACTCTATCAACAGGACATGACCTCCGCCTTCTTCATGAATTCCCCCAGCCCACAGGGAGCCGTTTTGCTTTGGCCCGCCCTCCACGAACCCGTCTGTTGATTAATGGAGGATCACGCATGTCAAAGGAAATGTGTTGAATAAAATGCATTTTACACCCAGCAGTCAAAGTCAGTCTGAAAATTGCTCTTCTGTTTGGCTCAAAGTCTTAGTTGTTAGTGTTTTTTCTTTTCAAACTTCATACACCTGTAGCTGGATTTGCCTCTTGTAGAGCTGCCAACTGGTACATTTTTACCAGGTTTACCCTGTTGTTTCTTCATTCAAAAGGAGAAAGCATGTTTTTTAGTGAAAAATATCATTTGTCTGATATGAATCTTTCTCCCGTATTTGGACCATAATGTGCTTACTTTGGCAAGGTTTGTTTTTTTTTGCTGCTAGAATGCTTTTAGCATGCATCGGTCTGTCCTTTGGATTGAAAAGGTTGGCAGCCCTGCTCGTGTACTGTATACGTCGTATATTTTGCATGGTGTTTATTATAGCGAATCTCACAATTCAGGTGCTATTTTCAAATATAAAAAACAACAAAAACAGTAACTCTTACCTCGACATGAATGTGACATGCACACATACATTTCTTTGTTCAGTACCGTGTACTCCCGTTACAACCACACAGTTGTAACAAAATTCCATTTACAACAAAGTAAAAATTCAGGCTGCAACTTTGTTCGCTGTATGTATTTCATTGTTTATTTGTTCGGTTATAATTAAATTTTGATAAAACGAAAGAAAACCGCCAGTCCTAAGGGACTTGTTATGATGGGAGTCCACTGTGCTCCACGATCGCAAAATACGGTAAAACAAGGAATGTCTGCATGCATTTTAATTTCGCGAGAGCTAAGTTTCACAAAATTAAAATGCACATGAGAGTTCTTGTCTACACTATACACATTGAATGTTAGAGGCAACTCGCGGAAATTACATGCCGCGAATAAGGCCGTCGGCTCCAATCGTGAAAATTTCATGCTGCGAGAATATCTTGTTTAACAGTAGTCTGGGAAATCCCAGATTCATGAAAAATTAGACTTGCTAAATATATGGCGTATACATTATCTCGTGTATACAGCTTAAAGTTGAAATTTGGATGTGTGTGTGTGTGTGTGTGTGTGTGTGCACACAAGTGTAATAGTACATGTATACAAATAATGAATGTTAATATGTGCAATGGACAATATTTCATGAGGTGAAAAATGAAATGATCCATTCAAGAGGCGCAGCCGAGTTGAATGGACTAATAATTTCATCTTTCACCGAATGAAATATTCTGTCCATTGCACAAATGAAAGACATTTATTAGTTGTTTTATGTAACACCTAAAATAAATCCTTGTCATTTGATGTTTTATGAATTTAGAAACAAGAGAGAATGTGTGGGATCTGAGATTGAGAGAGTGTTCACCATGTACTTAACGCTAGCACACTGTCGCGTACACATGGCACTGCAAACACAGGCGTTTTACATGCGTAGTGTGCCGAGCTATCAGCGTGCATGCAATGGAGCAAATCGTATGGATCCAAGATTGCACGATAAATTGAGCCACAATTGCACAAATGATGCCAAAATAGTAAAGTGGGATGAATGATCAATAGCACACAACCAATCAAATGGCAAGAATCTATCTGGGTGTTACATAATAAACGTATACGAATACTGAATGGTCATAAGTGCGATGGTACCGAGATTTTTCATGAGATGGAAGGTAGAGGTGCTCTATTCAATGAGGCGAGCCAAGTTGAATATTGCACCTCATTTTTCACAAGTTCTAAAATTCTAAGAAAATTTAGAAGCACAGGACATTCCATATTCATGAACATTATTGCTAGTGTGAATTTTTATCACGTCTGCTGGTTCGCCAAGTTAAACTCACAGCACAAAACACAGCAAGTGCACAATACATACAGTTAGAGGGAGATAAGAGGAAGAGAGAAAGAAATTGTAGTGTATTGAGCTTTGGAGCACAGTAAAAACCTATGACTGCTTTCTATGGAATTGAAAGTTTTGTTTGGGTTTTTTTTTTTCACCCACTGGTAGTATAATATCCAGTATATTACAGGTAAGCATTGGTGTGTAAACAAAACCATAATACCATCCAGTGATACATGAAGATCTTTCATGAAGACTTTAAAGATATTATTTGTCAGATGTATAAATCAAATAGTGGACAATAAATCATGATGAAGACGACACAGCGCTATCCCAATTCAACACTCGAACCCAAAATACAGGTATGCTGGAGAAGTCACGTACAGTAACATGAGCACATCGTTTGTTGGCGGGATTCCGAAGGACACGAATACATACATGTTTACATTGACCCTTTCGACAACATCGCCTTGGTTCCACAAATGTAGGAAGGTACTCTAAGTGTTCTTGAAACGAGAGCAGTTAGGAAAAAGCTGTTGTAAAAAAAAAAAAAAATGTCAAAAAGTAAAATTTGTAATTGGAAGAATGGAGAGGAGTTTGAAGCTAGGTTTACTGCTACAGTTAACCTTGCTTAAGTCTACCTTACATAAAATCGAATGATTGCCTAAGTCGACGGTCTTCTAAAAATATCCCTTTATGTTCTATTGATTTTAATGCCTCATAAGTCAAATTTTCTCTACGTCAAAGCTATTTCTTCAGTCCAAATAGTTTCGACATGGGCAAGGCTGATGTTTATTTTGTTTTCTAGTTTCATTCTGATTAAAAGAACTCATCTTTGCAGAATCAAGAATGAAAACAGACAACAAAAACAGCCAATAGTCAACCTTTTCTATAATATACCCCACATTTGCAGGGGTTTTATTTTCATGAATTTTGCACGTTGGTCGCTAACTGCAAATTTGACAATGCATGAAAATATTAAAGGGTGTTTACAGTTCTGGTTGAGGTGAGGATTTCGCTTTTAAAGTTTTGTGAGATATTCAGAATCCACTCTATGAGATGTCAAAAGAGCATGCAATTCCAAGGGGTATCAAAAGTTTATTTGATGAAAATCGGTTTGGAAATGGCTGAGATATCCAAAAACAAGGTGAAACAAAGAGATCCTAATAAAAAGCGTGGCCTGTCGCCTTATATTATCACTTTTTTCTTGAATATCTCAGCCATTTGAAAAGCAATTTTCATCAAATAAACATTGAATCCTTCTTAAAATTACATGCTCTTTCACATTTCATACGAGGTTTCTCAATATCTCACTTAAGAATGTTCAAAACATGAATCCCAACCTCAACCAGTACTGTACAGTCCCTTAAACTCTGATCCCCACATAAATGTGAAGTGTACGCGTACACATTTCACCATTCATCACTGCACTCTGCAATCACAAATTCTTGTGTGAAATAGTAGGCAAGTCCCGATTCACTAAAAATTAGGCTCACTAGCTGTGTACGACGTACAGTAAAAGTGGAAATTTTCACACATTTCAGGGAACCAGAAGCTAGCGTGGAAATAACAGCACAGGGATATTTTTGCATGCCATGTTCCAGTAATTCGTGTCCTGATTCCGCAGAATAAAAAAAGAATATATATATATATATATATATATATATATATATATATATATATATATATATATATATATATACATATATATATATATATACCGGGTGTCCCAAAAAAAGCGGAACGGTGGATTTTCAGTACCTTGCGTTCTAAAAGTGATATATTTTTTGACATCATTAGAGAGAGCATCTTCCGCAAAAGACTATGATACCAAAATCATTAAATTTGGTTCAGTACTTTTTATTCTACGCCAATTTCTGTAATTGCAGTCATTTTCAATTTTTTGCGACTTATGAGATAATAACTTGGGCGCAACACGTGTTCCATACGGTGAATTGTGTAAACTCGTTGATCCATGTCAACAAAAGATAACGCTTTCATAGCTTTCATATTGGGAGCGCGCGCACACACACACACACACACACACACACACACACACACACACACACACACTGCTTTTTCCTGGCCCGTGCCCAATGTGAAAGCTGTATCTTTTGTTGACATGGATCACCGAGCTTACACAATATTCACCGTATGGATCGCGTGTCGCACTCAAATTATTATCTCGTAAGTCGCAAAAATCCGGTGAAATTTGACAATGACTGCATTTTCAGAAACTGGCGTAGAATAAAAAGTACTGAACCAAATTGAATGATTTTGGTATCATAGTCTTCTGCCGAAGATGCTCTTTGTAATAATGTCAAAAGATATATAACTTTTAGACCGCAAGGTACTGAAAATCCACCGTTCCGCTTTTTTTGGGACACCCGGTATATACATTGTATATATATATACATTATATATATATATATATATATATAATATATATATATATATACATAAAATAAAGTATATATATCTTATATATTAGCGAAAATATCAACTTTTACAGTATACAGTTTATAATCCTCTTCCTCTCTTCTCTCTCACCCACACACAGTTGGCAACATACTCTGAACATGATATCGACATTTCTCTGATTTCACAAGTCTCACTAACTTGTTCCCACCCATAATACAAATGCTCTGTATACCATCTCAAAGTTGGGAAAAATCACTTAACTTCTTGAAAAGGGACATTACTCTCTGTAACTCTGGTTCTAGATTTTGCATTCAACCACTTGTAAAGCTGTCATGCAAGTCACAATTTACTACGTGCATGCGTTACAATAACAGAATACAGTGTATATAGATGGCTCATAATTAAAGTACAGTTGTACCTTGATACAGTACATCAGATAGAAATATGAACAATCATATTGCATTTGTTGTTGTTTTATTTTCATCATTTTCTCACAATGAAATGTGACAATGCAGAAAGAACGAGAGCTTAACATTTTTTTAGTCAAACTGAAGTCTTGGCCAACGGTATACATTAGGATATGAAGACACAGAAACAAATCCCACTACAGAATGGCCGTTACTCTTCTTGAGTAAATACATTGTGAGTGTTCTCTAACTCTGCATGTTTTTGTACAACATTTCTTGTATGAAACATTCTTTAATACCATGCAAAGAAATTACATGTATTTCAATATATGTACACAAGGTTACAGCAGAGTGACATGTTATTCATATCTTGCTCTCGCTCTCATACAACCTGTCTTGGATAATTATTTGCAACAGCTTTACCTGATGCATGCAATTAAGGCACCAATTTAGAACTCCGACATTGAAGGTGTACATCAACAGGACAATACAATTGCAGTATGCAGACCTCACAACCTTTCTGACTTCAAGATAGTGATGATCTGGCTCAAAAGTAGGAAAGGAAGAGAAGAAGAGCAGACAGTGTAGTAAAATTATTACGAAAAATTAGAAACTCCTATTGAAACAAGTGCCTGGAATGGTCAAAATTCAGATTCTTTCCTCCAAATTCAGAATGGTTGGGAGGTCTGAGTTATGCTAATGAATTATTGACGATGGTGTGTGTTCAAGAGTGGCACCAACCAATCACAGGTGAATGCCTAAGTGGGCGGGATTTTGGATACCGAATATTCATGACTTCTATGTTGCCATGACAACACAATGATATGTGTGGATTACTGGCTCCAGAACAACATTAATCTTCACTTCCATACACTTTGTGTGGCACATTGCAGTACGATATTTGAAAACATAAAAATAGCAAGTAGTAATGTTGAAAAGACAATAATTCTCCTCTCTCGGTCAGTTTAGTCACAAGGTGTAGACAAAACAATAATACTTCATGAAAATAATGTTGCAAGCATTGATTAGTTACTTTCCATTGCTATTCAGGGGAACATCAAAATAACATATCGCCCAAAAATGCATGACAAGCATTTTACTGTTCTTGCCAAGAAAATAATTGCCTATTGTCAGCTGCCATAAATCATGGAGGGCTGATTAATAATCCTGGGATGCCAATTGGGCACTCATTTGGTAATGCATATAGAAATACGTTTGCATTGTAACATGGAATATTTTACGTGGAACTTCCCCCAAAACATGAGGGATCATCAGCATTTGCCTGATGACTATCAGGCATTGATCTACAAGTACTGTCTCCCTAGAAACTTGTAGATGGTAACATGGAATGTGTCTGTATGGATTTATGATTTTGTGGCATTTGTTTGAGGCTCAGCATCTCCACAACGCAGCATTAATTGATAAAATCACTGCTCTTTTTCAGCTTATTAAAAAAAAAAAATGAAACAAAACATATGACAAATTGAACATAATCTCCTCTTTCCCCAAGTCCCTCTACTCGAGCACAAGTACAGTTAAATTCTGATGACAAAAGAAAAATTCATCTCTATTATAATATTCAAAATGAGATATTCAAACCTGATAGTACTGTATCAGTAGGAAAAAGGTTTCAAGGCACACATGTGATCATTCACATTCTAAATTTCAATACAATATCTTTGGAAAGTACAATGACGTCTTACAGCAATGTGTATGCCAGTATGTGATTTTGCACGGCACTAATATCTGTGCAAATGTACTGTCTAGTAATAATCACATATCATTATGAATTTTAAACAGAAGATAAAGTATAATGCAAACCATGTATTAAGCTGATTAATACTACTCAAAGAAAGCACCAAATTTGGACTACACTATCAGATGAATCGTCATCAAAATTAAAATGTTGCACACTAACACTTCCCTTTTCCCCCATTTACTGTAGCTATGAAATTTCATGCATCTGGCTAATGTGTTCACTTGTTTGTACACTTTGCTTGACGGAAGAGAACTTAAAAATTCAATCTCTTGCATGTCCCATATTGTGAAAGAAATTGCACATATTACAGACATTTAACTTACATAGCAATCATATGTACAAATATGTGCAACAGAACAACAAAAAAGAAATAAAGAAAACCCTGTTTAAGTTGCATACACTTATTAAAAAAAAAACACCAAACATTTCGTGTAGAAAAGCATTCAGCAAATGAATTTTCATCCCTTATATATCTGCATTATCTCAGCTGTACAAAACGTCTTACTTGTCTTCCGTTTCTAAAGAACTGTTCATGAAATATTTCATATTTCTCTTTACCAGAGATGTCTATATGTACCACAATGTAATGTCTTGATTACACGGAATTAAAAACCGCAAAATTCATCTTACTCCGCCGAGTGTGAAAAATTTCTCGCCAGAAAATATAAACTTTTACAGTAATTAAAATTGTATCCTTCTGCATGCAGTTGTTTTGTTTGCGCAAAGGAACGAGGAAGTATATGACAACTCCTCCATCTCTTTTTGGTCCCTCTTTCGAATAGCACTTCGAATATTCTACATCTAAGCCAGGTCGTGAGTAAAAACATTCATCAACCAACAAATACCCAGAAGCCAATACATCAAGAAAGTGTATACAAATAAACTATGGAGTAAATTCAAATCACTCGCAAAATCATTTTCAAAACCTTATTTGCAAAATACATGTATGATACTCGCAAACTGTATGGCGCACAGAGTATTGCTCCGATGTTGACATAAGTGATGGGATACATTTAGCTAATGAACATAAAATTGCACATTCAGCTCACTGAGTATTGTGATGACACATTGTACCCAACAACGGATGAACATTTTTTCTCTCTCTCTTCTACAATTCTGTCATCAACCTTTTCTCCTCATATGTAAAATTCAAATTATTTCATTCCATTTCTCAGTATTCAGGTCAAGCATGTTCCAACTCATCAACAACACAAGCTTGCAAGTTGTGTAGTTAAATTCACTACATCATGTAACATGAATTAAGAAATTTTTAATGCAAAATCTGAAGACAGCAACAACACTACATGATTTACAGAATATATACATCACAGCTGCAAAAGAATTTTAACAATCTTTAACAGTAACTTTTGTGACCCTCAAGAGTACAAGTCAGTGTATGCAAATGTAAGAACTTTAATGCCAGGACGCATTCTAAGAATCTAGACAGTCTAACATTTCCTCATATTGGCAGAAAAAGGGGTTAAAAATGAGAAAGTGGGGAAAACTTGTTCCTGATTGTCCTTTGGTATGTAACAAGGCCTTGCGGGTTTGACTTATGACAAAAAATACGGCAGCAGAGCTAGACCTGAAAGTTCCAACAGACGTGCATGACATCATCAGTTCTGTGCATGTGTTTTATCATCTGCAACTACAAATCAGTGACCAAATGGGAAACTATACCTAGTGGAAGGTCAGTAGTTACTGAAGGTTACAATAAAATGCAGATATCATCATCACTTGCTGTCCACAAGAAAATATTTCAGTTCATCAACAATAAATATGTGGGTTCTGAATCAATTTTATGCCTTTGTCATGCGGACGCCAGAGACAACATCTTTTTACGTTTCCATTTGAAATCAGCACAGGTATTGTGATGTCATCTCTATGATTATCACTGCATGAACACAAACTCATTAATATGTGATGTCACTGGATTTTTGTTTTCTGTTCTTATGTGGAAAGCGATGCTGCTTTGAGCAAAAATGGGGGGGGGGGGGGACAATCAGAAGAAAAAGCGCCCTCTTTGTCTGAGATCAACCATCTGTGACTGGACAGGTGCGGCTCCTATGATTCCGACACTGCAGCTATCACCAAGTTCAGTCTCTGGATGCAGGCGATCATTTCTGGAGCAGCGCTGGACATCTCTTCGATTCTGAATTTGGAAAAGAAAAAGGGAGAAAAAAAAGAAGAAGAGAAAAAACAAGAAATACCAGTAGGTGAGACACAGTCAGAGATGAAACAGAATTGAGATTACCATTACTGCTGTAAATGGCTAGTTAAGGACTACAGTTTCTGCTTCACAGACTACATATTGTACATGTACATTGTACAATGCAATTCCTCACAAAGTTCAAACTTAATACAGTCAAACCTGTCCATCGTGGCCACGCAAGGGAGATGAAAAAAGTGGCCGCTGTGGACAGGTGGATGCTACAGACAGGGTCATTAACATGGGGAAAATTGTGTTTAGTGGTCGCATATGGCAGGTGGTAGCTATAGACAGGTTAGACTGTACATTAGGGTGAAGAAACAGAGTACAGGAGTTTAATAGAACACTGGACCAGAAGTAGGAAATCTATGAAATCTAACACTTCGACGTGACTCAGGCAGTAGCATACAGTATCTATTGGGTGCAGGTGCGGGTTTGAACTCAAGTGAGTCTTAGCAGTGTTTGTATGTTACCATGCTGTCCCATCTAGAAAAGGCAAAGCCTTGTCCCTTGGATAGGACATAAAATGGAGGTCCTGTTGTGTCAGAGAGTAACAGCCCACGCACGTAAAAAATCCAGCTTCATTCATTTGTCCCAAAGAGCAGGTGGGGGCATAACCCACTATAAATGGTCTGTCCCATGTATACATAATTTGTACACACAACTGAATCCCATGGACGACCAGCTGGTGTAGCTGAATTATTGGACTATCCAGCCATCTTGTCAGATGAAAAACGAAAATAAACATTTTCAGAAAAAAGATGATGCACCCAAAGTAACCACATGTTCACCATGGAGAAGGTGAAGATACCACGACATCATACCTCTCCCATTGACCTACAGTACATTGACCTTCACTTAATTCCACCTCACTGATATAAAGTGCACTCCCGTTTTAACTAACATGGTTATAACGAAATTCCAGTTACAACAAAGTAAAAATTCAGGCCGCAACATTATTCGCTCTATGTCTTTTATTGTTTGTTTGGATATAATGAAATTTCGATATAACTGCCGGTCCCGAAGACTTTGTTATAACAGGAGTCCACTGTACTTCTTATCCTCACTTCATGACTAACATAAATCCCATAAACCCCATATGACTCCTGTCTGACAATCAGGAGGTGAAGGGTTTCAGTCCCGACCACCCAGTATGCGTGCCCACAATTTTCATCATGATGGCTATTACTCAAACACTGATTGATTGCTGTTAATCTATGCCAATGAATGACAGTTTGTCAATCAGTTGCAATTACAGTAAACCTTTGAAGCAAATTACGCCTATGAAAATTATCAAAATATCATTTACTGTGTGTGATGATTGACACATTTTGTAAGATTAATCCAAAAATCTATGGTCACTTCCTTGTAGTATTATATCAAATAACTTTGTAATCAGTTGCTAACTAGTATTTGTATCTTCATCAATATCAGAGTTTTAAGTTGATATACAATAGAACAATGAAGCCATTTCTAAAGAATAAGATTAAATAATTCTTCATTAGGAGATTGGATGAGTTCATACTGATAGATTGATATACGTCTCGAGCTCAGCTGTAATGAAAGACATTTTTTTCCTGACAGTTTGAAAATTTCACACAATTACCTGTAATCAGTGGATGACAATACCCGAAACACTTCAATTACAACGCTTCACACTGGCACTAGTCCGATGGGCCATGACCAGTAAAAATCACTGTCACACAAGTAACTTTTTCAGGAGTGGACCAGTAAAGAATGGAAAAACTGGATACCTACTGGTCTGACAGACAGGCCAGACCAGTAGAAAAAAAATGGGTTAGTGTGCAGCCCTGCTAAATGGCTGTTCCTCTCTTAACAGCACACTCACCTTGGTTTCCATTCTTCAAGCACCTCCCGGCTGAAGTCTCCCTTCCGCAAAGCCTCCACACACACGGCTGCGAGTCCCTGGTAACATGTGACCTTTAACCTGTTGTGGGCGGGGCACTCCCACCTGTAAGGAAATCAGGAAGAAATACAATTCCAATCAACTTATTCATGTACTTTAAAAATAATGAACAAATAGATAAAATATGAGGGGTTTCACACTTACAGCAGAACTTGCTCCTAATCATGTTTTCTCAAATGTGTTTCCAAACAAGTATAGAGTTCTAGAATGTTAAGACGTTCAGACATGTAAGATTAGTGTGCTTGTTGACCTATAGGGGCAATTAGTATTCCATACAACCTTGTCACACATTCCATATATAACCTGTCAATCAAAGAGGCTTCAGTTAACAGACCCATTTCAGAAAACAAGCAGTGCACACGTCTAAGTTCATGATGTTTTAGTGGGGATGCAGTGCACTCGTGTATTCACAATGTTGCAGCATTGTAAATACTCTCGAGCGCGCGCATCTACACCAGAGCACACTCTCGCCTGTGCGCCATTTTGTAGGCTATGTCATACAGAGGGACAAACAGCCTGTTGACTTAAGCTCAGAGTAAGAAAAAAAAACATCATCATCATCATCATAATAGTAATAATAATTTCTTATTTTTCATCTTCACTGTTCTATTTATTTTTGATGTCTAATACATGTGTGTAATGATTTTTGTATCATAATTCACTTTTTCTAACTACGCCTTGAGCACATTAGTCATGTGGAATTGGCGCATTATACACTTGTAAGCACGGAGGTACCTCCTTGCTTGTAAGTGCCCTGTATTATTATTATCATTACAAAAATAGTTTGCTGATAGTTTTGCTCATGCTTAGTAGTTGCGGAATATGCTTCACACTTGTTTTTCTGCAAGGAAAGATCACTGCTGTCCTTAAATGTTGAATGAATACTAAGCTGAATTCCCTATTGAAGTACAAACCATGGGGGGGGGGGAACAATAACCCCACCTCGCACAATGGACTACACTTGGCTTTGTAACCTGATGAATACCCAAAACAGCAGTGCCCATCCCTGCTTACCCTATACAACTTTTTCTTGGTCTAGTGGGTCTGGACCAACCCATGAAACAATTAATTCAACCACACAGAAGCTAAGAACCATAATCCCCTTTGCAACCCCTCTTATCCAGGCATTGGCAAAGTCTTTCTTTGCAGCTATGGCATGCTTCTCTGTTGTTGTCTGATGTTTTTCTTGTTGTTCTAGTCTTCTTTCTTTTATCTTACAAGGTTTTCACCACGTAACATTTCATTCAAGTGCCTGACCACTCTACTTAATATTGCCCTGGTGGCTGGAATCCAAGACCACACCTATAGCGCAAGCAATCTACTTCATTCTTTGGGAGTATTTCAGCTAAGCAGACATGTATACAGTGCACACACATTTGATGATAATGCACACTCTTTCATAATGGCACAAGTGCCAGAACTAGGCTTGAACCCAAGACCTGTTTACGTTCAGTGCAGTATGCAATCCATCCTTTAAGAATTTTACACTAAATTTTACTTTAGTATGCAATCCAAAATGCTTCACAGCCCACAATAGCAATGCTACAATGCATACTTGACAGCTGGCTGTCATACTGGAAAAGTGGAAATTTTTCGCGGTGTTGAAATTTTTGCACATTTCACGCAACCAGAAACTAGCGCAAAAATAAAAGCACGTGAGTATTTTTGCTTGCCATATGTTCCAGATGTTGATGTCTTGATTCCACGGAATCAAAAACATGTGAAACTCTTCTTACCCGGCTGAGCGCTAAAAAATATCCACTTTTACAGTATATAATGTCATGTCTTCATGTTCAGCAGAAGCACCCCTACACACATAGATCAATAACAGCACTGTTTTACAACAAATTAAAAAGGTTAATAAACTTCATTAGCAATGACCTCTGACTTACACAGGAAGTTTATGGACGTGTCGCCAGGCAACCAGGACGTACTTGATGGCCGCATCCCAGGCTCGGCAATGAAGAAAATGTCGGCCATGTTGAACACACTCTTTCTGTTAATTATTAAGAGGAACAAACAAAATAAACAACACGATAATGATACAAAAGGTAGGATTTTGTGTTTTGTCTGTCTTTCTAGCAAGTAAACAAAATAGCACAACCATTTCCAAACTCAAAATGTATCAACTGCTTTGAAAATTGCAAGTATTTTAAGGGAGATTGACTTGAGAAGATAAAAGAATGCCTTTTAGTTCCAAGTTTGAAGCAATTTTGAAAACGAAAATTTGAAGGAGAAATATTCAAACATTGGTAATTCTCCACATACGCAATTTTTTAAATTGTCACAAGTATTTTGAAAGATTAAATCTCTAATATTTCAGCAATGTAACTTGACAAACTTAACTGACAAATTACAACAAATAACCATCCTGCACTTGACCATTCTTGACCATCTATAGTCATCTTTGGTCACCCTCTTTAAACATTCCCAAGGCCTTAGTCATCTCTGTCTCAAAACTCAGCAACCCTTCTCCCCAGTTTCCTAGAACTCCACAATGGGATTAATCCAACCAAACAGCAGCCTTGTACTCCACCCCCACCCCCTTGCTCACTCCCTTGCTCTAACACTGAGTGCTCAAAAGAACAATACATGGATTACACATGAACTAGCCAGTCAAACACTTATCCCCACTCCCTAACCAGTCCCATCACACAAAAGAGAAGCCTAGGTTGTGTAGGCACAATACAGGTAAAGCCAGGGTAAAGTGAGTTACTGCATTGTGGGGAACATGTAGGGGCTTGCACCCCTCGTAATCCGTTACAGGACAATGTATTACAGCAGAATTGATGGAATTACAGAGTACAATGCAATTAACCACTCTGACAGTATTGACACAAACATTGAGTACAGTCCCACAACTGGGGTTTCTTCACTGGTGCTCCAGGAAGGTAAATCATGGGCTTGTTATACAGATGCATTAGACCAGACTGCAAACTGCACAAGAAGTGCACATGGATGTGGCCATTGTCAATGTGTGGTGCTAATAGAGTTTTCGTAATCATGGTCATTCAACACTCACATTTTCATGTATGAAATTCCTTAAAGGGATTTAACTCGCAAACTTTCCTTATAAAGTAAATAGTGATTGTTAATTGAAAATCATAATATTCACTTACAAACACATAGAAACACTATTTGGGAACATGGATAATACACTGTTTACAATGGCAAAACCTGTGAATATTAATATCTAAGAACTGAAAACATGTCATTACTATGTCAATTTGATTGATAATGTAGTGTGAATAACATGCATGTTATGAGGCCTTAGCCAGCACTTACATAGTCCCACATACAACCATTTATGTTATGGACATGAAAAAAAGGTGTGTCTGTTTCTTTGTACCTTGAATTTAATGATGTGTAGCCGAACACGGCGATAGTGGAAGGCACTTCGGGAAGAGCTCAGTCTCTGTCGCGGCATGGCGCGGTAGACACTGTGTAAGAGGTCGCATATCTTCTCCTCGTAGCTGGAAACGTCTGGTTCTGGAATGATTTCTTGCAGGTCCTGATATAAATGATGTCCACGAAAACAAGAGAGGATGAATTAGAAATAGCTAATCCTCATATCAGGGCAGTTAGTAACTCAGACTTTAGTAAGTCATCAGACAGAATATTGATAAGGTAGTGAGAGAGATGTATTTTGTGGAACTAATTGATAAAAAGATGACCAAGGATATGATGAACATCCTTGGGTTGAAGGAATCAGTAAAATGGCTAGCAAGGGCAAACAGATTACGCTGGTATGGGTACCCAGTACTGTAAATGTAGATATTTTTGCCTGAGTAGTTTATCCCACTCAGCTGCGTAAGATGAATTTCACGTTTTTAATTCTGCGGAATCAGGACATTCATTCCTGATAGGGAAAGATTCCAAAACAAGGCATGCAAAAATATTTGCTTACACTTTTAGTTTTGCGCTAGTGCTTCTAGTTGCGCAAAATGTAGGAAAATTTCCACAACGTGAAAACTTCCACTTTTACTGTACATGTATGTGTTGAGGAAGAATGATGATGAAGCTCTGAGGAAAGTAACAGCATTTAGAGAGAATGAGCCCCAAAAGTGAGGACAACTGAAGAAGACGTTGAAGACACAGGTGGAGGAGGAGCTTGGGAAGGCTTGCTCACAAGGAAGGAGGATGCCCTGAATCGGGTGAGGTGAAGAGAAAGTGTGACAGCAGTTGCTGTTCAGAGTGAAGTAAATCTGGCCACCCCCGTTATCTGTGACAAACCTGAATCAAAACTGGATGATGAGGATGATGATGACGATCTAATATGCTGGGTGGCCTGATAGCAGTAAATGTTAAAATCACGAATGGATCAAGGAGGTGAGTTACACAATGGCAACATCAGGCAAGAGATGCAAACATTAGAGAGAAATTATTTCATCATGTAAACTAGATATATCGCTACGGCTACTGATATGCCTCCGCCATAATGCATGGTTCTGGTCTATAGTACAATGTCTTGACAATGTGTGATGACAGTTTCACACAATTGGCAAAATATTAAAATGACAGGTTTGACACAAATGTGCTGAATGATCACTTTCCTAGAACTAGGTTCAATTGGATGAATGATTAAAATGTCAGAGTGCAGGTATTTGGGGAACTGATGATTTTTACTTGACTTTTGACCCTTTTATAAGTTTATGCATTGAGTAATTTTCAAGGTATTGAGAAAAAGTATAATTTCAGTATCAAATGGGAAAATAGCATTATCTAAACCTGGCCTTTCATCATTGACCTCACAGTTCCCAAGAGAATCACTGTTAGGTTGAACATGCATGAATATGTAAGTTTCATGATGATACCTCGAGTTACTTTCGAGATATGGAGGAAAAAGTGCAATTTAGCACTTTCACTTGACCTTTGACCTTTTGACCTTTGACCTTTTGGCAAGAAACTTCCCCAAAAATATACATTGGGTATTACATGCCATACAAATGTACATCAAGTTTTTTTTTTTTTTAAAAAAACCTTCAGGCATATTGCATTTTAAGGAAAGTAGTGATATTTTGAGGAGTTGACCTTGACCTTTGACCCCCTGACCTTTGACCCATGACCCCCAACTTCCCTAGATAATCACTGCCCATCGGTACAAGCATATATACTAAGTTCCATGAAGATACCTTGAACCATTTGCGAGATATGGAGAAAAACATGAAATTTCAATTTTTTTTTCACAAAATAACCTGTGACCTTTGACCTTTGACCCTGTGAACCTAAAATCCACACAAAGTATCATCCCCCAAGGATATACCCTCATACCAAGTTTGATGTAAAACCACCACACGGTTCTTGAGATATTGACAAAAACAAAACGGGACGGACGTACGGACGGACGGACGGACGGACGACCCGAAAACATAATGCCTCCGGCCACTTCGTTGCGGAGGCATAAAAAAATAGATTCCTGAAGAGTGTGTGTTAATTAAAAACTAGTGAAGTACCTTCCACAATAGATTATGGATAGCAGAGTGGAGTCTGCTGTTGGAAAATCTAAATCTAAGAAACCCCTGGAACAAGTATTCTTCTGGGAGTGTTTTTAAAATTACGAAGAACAAGACAGTTTACAATGTCAAAAACAAATATCAAACAAAATATCCCAAAAATACAATGGTTACCAAGTGAAGATTATGGCACGAGAACTTTCTAATTTAGAAAACAGACCTCTTCTAAGTCAGGGTGCTTGCGGACGAGATCTGATATGACCGTAACAAGCTGGTCAGCTGTGAGGGCCTGCAGCCTCTTGGTCAGTTCACTGGATGACTCACGCCTCTCTAGCCGCGCTTTCTTGGCCCGCCTTAGCCACGACACACTCTCCTCTAGTATGGCTTCCTCAGGTGACCCCGGGTGGCTGAAATAGTCCGACGTCTGCGTCCAGTGGCGTTTCCGCGCTGACTGGAGGGTCCTTGATTGGGATCTGTGTGGTGTGGATGGTCCAGGCGTGCTTGCATACTGTGGCGTGAAGTCTTCAAACGTTGGTGTTACTGGGCGCTCAGCATCTGAACATCAACAAGTGATAAACATTTCACAGGATTAAACATATTTATTTCAAGAACATGACAGACTCACAAAGTGCACTCATGTGGTAGATAAACGATACACTGTATGTAAGATATTAAAAATATAAGTGCAGGATAATTTTCTAAGGATGATTAAAGCGTTAACCCCTTATTACTTCCCCTAAGGGAGGAGGTTATGTTTTCATTTTCATTGGTTTGTTGGTTGGTTTGGTAATTAGTAAGTTTGTTTGTTTGTTTGTGTGTTTGTTTGTTTGTCTATGTGCAAAAACAACTCATAAGGTTGTGAACGGATTTGGATTAAACTTACAGGAAAGGTTGAGAAAGACACAAGTAATAGATCTATGATTAAATTTTGGTGGTGATCCGGGAATTCCTATGGATTTTACAAAGGATTTTCAATATTTTGGCAGGTAGGGTCTATGAACTTGGAAGTTCAAGCAGACCATATTTGAGGTTAGCATGCGTGCACTAGTTTCTGCTTAGGCGTGGCGCTGCGCAGCTGAAAGTTAATGACGTAACAAAAGGCTTCTATATTGGGAGAGTGAGCAATTTCAGCATGCATTACTGAGTGGATATCACCGATCTCCATGGAAGAACAAAATCAGTGGTGGAAAAACCCGCTTGGCACTCTCAGAGTGCTTTTCTAGTTTGAGGTCCCCCCCCCCCCCCCCCCCCCCCCCCCCCCATCTTGGTATTACAGTAAAATGAACAATTCTCAGGATAGGATGCCAGTAGTGTAATACAGTCTTCAGGAAATACAAGTCCACTTTTACAGTAATGGTGTTGCAAGTTTTCCATCATAGAGAGTGAGGCAAGCTAGAACTTTTGTTGTGAGCAGATCAGATGGACCTCGCCTCTGGGCTTAAAAACATTTCCCATCCCGAACCCACTCATTTCCCCATTCCACCACAACCAGCACAGACATGCAATACTGAGCGAGAGTACACCATCACATGCATTACTGACTTGTATGCATGCATTTATAATCACATTGCCTCTTAATGTCTCTGTCTCGGTACCTGGTACATGAAGTTTTAACATCTGACCAGGTACAAGCATCTTCACACAGCTACGTCACTAGATTTGTTCTCTTAATAATGTTGTGGGAAAAGGTGACCCAATCAAGGTTTGAAACCAGAAAGCTGCAAGCTTTGCTGTGAAGTAAATCTTACAACAAAGCTATGGTCATGATGCTTCCAGTGTACAGTATACTGTGGCAAAGTTAATCCATTATTCCAGGTAAATCAGGTAACTGTTGGACTGCAATTCTAATACAATTGTATCTGTGAGGAAAAATTTTCAAAAACCCCTGGCACACATCAATCTAAGATCTGTGATTTTTTGGTATGAAAGCAACCACCATCTGTAATCTGAAACAGCCTGGGGTCAAAGGCTAGCTCATCTCATGTACCTATGCCCAGCTCCAGCCGTCTCCTTGTTCTGCCGGTGGAGTACACATACTGGACGGGGGAGCAGAAGGGGCCATCTCCCCCTCCTCCTGTGGTGTGGATCGGAACCAGTGGGGGTCCCTCGGGGCTCAGGGCCAAGGTCATGGCACTGGCAGATCGGAGACTTCGTCCAATGTTGGCATCACTGTCAACTGCAGTAAAATAGAGCACACAAACTTAAAGTATGTACATATACATATTGCACATCATGTAAAGGTACATGGGCATAATTAATCAAGAATTAAACAGATTTTTTCTTCTTTTCATTTTTCTTTTTACAAAGACACTACCTAACAATTCATTTTATGTTGACTCGTGAATGACATTCTGAATGAACATTTTACTTAGATTCAGCTTAAAATGTGCAAGGTAAACAAAGGCATGGGACATAATTATGTTACTTGGTGAATGTCAAACACAATCGCATTACAAGGGGGCCACAGAAGGGGGGGGGGGGGGCAGTTAGGCAGGGTTACCATTGACCCTTTAACACCCACACTGAAAATATACCCGCAGCCCGACTAGCCTTTACCCTGGGTCCCAAAAGGTTTAGTCAGAACTAGTCACTAGTTCCGACTAAACCTTTTGGGACCCAGGGTAAAGGCTTTATAAAAATGTAATCCTCTCTCCATAAAAGGAACTGGAATACATAATGACATATGGTTACATCTTTGCATATCCCATAAACTGCTCAGGGTATTTTAAATAGCATTCCTAGTTTTTGGGCCACATAAATAATAGAGGGTAAAAGGGACTGTTTAGTTGCAACAACAAAATTTGTGTCGAGCTGGGGTCACCTTCCTGTTGGAGCCATTACACATATCTTACTGTACCGTATCGCCTACAACCCGGCCCTGCATAAATGAAAGTAGCCAGAGGTACTGGTACATGTTCTGCAGCATGTCATTTACGATGTCAAATTACACACGATTGTTGTGGCGCTTGATATCAGTAAAGCAAGCCGGCCATAGTTTGACCGTAACATGGTCCAAATTCGACCACTGGCTACATGTAGAAACCTACGCTTTTGCGTGCAGTCAAACCCAATTGGTGCGAATTTTTTAACCTACCATATACATTTATGTGGGTCGGGGTCCACAACTTGAAATTTGAGCATATTGCAAGCTCTGAATGTGAGAATATCATGGAATTGTATTTGCGTGGAGTACACATTACGAGTGTGCACAATATTTCACAATCACGGTCAAGCAGACAACGCGCAAGTCAAGCAAGCTGTAGGATTTCCAGAGTGAGCTCGCCCACGCATGGGAGGAGATTTCTGTACATGGCATTTTATTGCATGGCTTGTGTGCTGTCTGCGCTGGATGCCACGGAATGCTTGCATGAAAGGCGGCAAAAGGATGGTGGACGGCGGAATCACAAAGAAAGTAAACCCGTAATACCTGCAAAGTGATTAGTTTGCTCACAAATTGAAGTACCCACCTACTCTATCAGTGTGGAGTACCAAAACGTACAGTATAACTTCGGAATAGAACCTAGGCCTACATGCACAAGATCAGGTTAGTACAGATTTTATTTTCTCTTTACAAATATTTGTAAAATGATGTCAGACTTCCATTTCATGTAGCTGATTCATGCATGGAGAGGCAAGAGCCGCAGAAAAAAAAGCATAAAAATTTTGAGTCGAATCAGGCCAAGGTGCTGCAGCCCTGCATCTAACTGTGAAACACAGCCCGAACGCCGAATGCGAAGGAGCGCCCCGGGGTTACCCTGCATCATGATCAAACTCACTGGCACCCGTGTTCTGGTGGGTCGCTGCATGTACATCGATTGATTAAAACTCAATTTTTGTCAAAAAACGCAGAGAATTTTCCCTCTTTTCATCATATGGAGACTGGACACGTGTGTGAAACAAAACAAAAAAAAAAAACTCACGGAGCAAACTTGCGAAAATTTGTATGTCATAGCCTAACGTTAATAATAATGGATAATAGCCTATAGACCTTATGCATATGACGTACGTCACACAGTCTTAGCAACTGAAGGGCGCCCTCCCTCAGAGGGCTTTTATACGCGAGGTACATCATGCATTTACACACAGCATCAGTGTTTCTTTTACTGTCTTTTCTATTGCATCTAATTCACAGCCCTAGATCGGCAAATTCAAACTTGTAAGTTGTATAGCAAAACCAAAATTTCAGGTTACATGCATTGCACTCACCAGATTAATTATATATCCAACATTTTGGTAGAATTTTCATGAAAAAAGATGCAACTATACCAGCGGTTGGAACAACTCTTCAACATATGAATCCGTTAGCCAATCACATGCGAGGTAGATTTCTATGTGTTTTTTATTAAAACACGTACCTCGCACGTGATTGGCTAACGGATTCAAAATGGCGACTTACAGCTAGCGAACGGCGATGTTGCGATATGGATACAAATTTCTGCGATATAACCTAGGAATACTCTAGTTACTGAATACTGTGAGTATTTCGATTGCACAATGTTAGAAAGTTACCCCAAATATTGCTGCATAATGTGTCATGTCATGTCAAACTTGTTTGAATGTAATAAAAAGCTAGGTCTGAAATTTGGTTTGTCGTAACGTTTGATCTGTGTGCGCAACAGCTGGCAGCGCATCCTACAGGAGCCAGCATCATTGCCTTCGGTCTGTATAGGTCAACTCCACTACATATTTTGACAGTTTTGACATAGTAGCCATTCTGTCCCTGTTTTTTTTTTTTTTTTCCTCTTTGATTTGTAGAGACGAACAACGAAACATAAAGACCGCACTGCAACTGGCCTGGGGACGAATGGTGGCGAGTGAGGCGCCGGCGATCGCCGGAAACGCGCATAAGAAAAGCATATAGCTAGCTGCACGCGTGCGTTGTCAAGGACTTCGCTTATCCCTCTAGAGTCTAAGATGGCGTCGCGATTAGTTGTCAAGCGAGTGATGATGTCATTGCATAAGGTCTATTTAAAGTGAACAGGGGGTCTTGTCAGCATCTCGCTCCAATGGCCTCATGAGCACTCCTGGCCCTGCCATGAGCATGACAAGGAGGGATCCCTATGACTCTAACCGTTAAGAGTAGATGCCCCCCTCATGAGCGGGTTTCCCCCCGGACTGATCTTAGTCTACTATGTATCAAATTGATTGACTGACTGAGCTGACCATGGCATGCCTAGCGAGAGATGACAAGATCCCGAGATACAATGTATTTGCCCCTGAACCAAATTAAATCAAAGGCAAGGGGAAGAAGGTCTGTGTAGTAATTTACTGTACAAGACTGTAACGTTATAGCGAGAAGAAAATCTACATTTTTGCCAAAAATTAGGTGCAAGCACAAGATATTGAATTTGAAGACTTCATCTAATACTGTTTAATAGTAATAGTTGACGCAATTGTTACATCAATAACAGTCATCATACACATGTAGTAATGTACATGTACCTGGCTTAAATTCGTCAATATAGACCGTTCTAGATATTGACTAGAATCTATGGCATGAAGATTTTTGTCAGATCTCATCAGGATTGTTGATTGCTAGGTGCCAAGGTGGCTTCTCAAACTAATTATCAACTCTGTAAACCGCATTGTGTATTCTTTATCATCTCATTTAGTCATAATTTGATAATGAAGACGCCATTCTGATACTAGGACATCAGCTAGACGTTGTTCTACTCGTTTTTTACTCACTGCTTGAGACCGGCAGCTCCCGCAAAACATCTTCATGTCTGAACGACCTCGATCGAAACATTTTGAAGAAATGAGACGCAACAAGGATGAGTTGTTGAGCCTGAAGCATCAAGAGCAGCTGCACGGTACGTAGATGTTCAAACGTCCTTGCAGTTTTTCGTCATAATATTGGGATCTACTTCCGCAGAATTAACTAAAAGCTGCTACAATACAAAATCGAGCGTGACCGATTTCTGAATCTGAGGTCAGATCAGTTCGGTCGTGTAGAAACTCGATCTCGTCTGCAGTATGCGCTCAGGTCATCTCAGCGCACAGCACAGGAACCACGGAACCACTGGATCGCTAAATTACGGAACGCTGCACTTCCAGGTTTGCCAGCCAGGCCAAGTCGACGCTGATGAGATGTGGACCTGCCAGCTAATCGAGCCGATCATTATCTGTTGGAAATCCAAAACAATACTGAAGTTACTAGGTTGGCTTTTCTCAACCTTCTGTTAAATGCACGAACCAGGTAACCTGGAAAATATTCGTTTTTCAGGTGCTCGTTAGCACATCCAAGCGATCGGTCGAGGTCAGCATTCACAAATTAAATGCTCTTTTGTGTGCAGAGTGCAAGTGTACCGTACCCGGTACGGTGCCGCTGACCAATTTGGGAGTAGGAGGTCCAGGCTCGGCGTCAGCATAATTGACGCGCGACAATGCTAGAATTTCGCGCGGGAGTAAACAGATCATTGATTGGTTAGATTTTTTAAGCAAATATGAATATTCAATAGTTCTCTCGCTCAACTACCTTCGTGCACTGCTACTAGTATTCTGGCCATTTTTTCCCGCACGAATTCGCTTACTTTTGATGAGGAGTTTCCTAGGAAATTGTGTAATGGGGGAAAAATATCTCTACCTTGATAAAATCTGAGAAAAAGCTACCAACTGCTTTACAAATTATCGATAACATCCCGACAATTTTAACCGTGTAGATGATAATCTGAGTATATGAATAAACATGAGTTAAAGAGCCCTTGTGAATATCAGGAGGCGTGGTCTGTAACCAACTGCTGACCTGAAATTTCGCGCGCGAGCAAAGCTACTAGACACTACACTATCGTACTGCTCATACTGGATTATCATAATCATTCATGGTATTGACCGTAATACTCTTGCTTCAAATATATAGGACATATAGGCCTACATGCTGCGATTTCCCTTATTTCATTCAATTTTTTTCATTTAATTTCATTTCCATCAATACAAAACATTTACATACATTAGGCCTATATAGTGAAAAAAAAGTATTGTGAATTAAAGGGAACATAAACCCAAAGAGCAATGTTGATCGAGTAAAAGCAGTAACATTAGTAGAACACATCAGTGAAAATTTGAGGAAAATCGGACAATCGATGCAAAAGTTATGAATTTCTTAAGTTTTGGTGCTGGAACCGCTGGATGAGGAGACTACTAGAGGTTATGACACTGATCTCCTCAGTGGGTTATGACGTATGAGTGGACAATAATATAAAGAAAATATAAAAGAAATTCCACAAATTCACTTTTCTAGCAAAATGAAAGAGTACTTGACTAGCCGCTCTTAGAAAGCGGGGGGAATAAGTGCTACCCCTAACATATGTCAGTATCAAGTTGATGGAATATGTAATTTTCATGAAAAATGAATTTTTATTGAATTCCCTTTATATTTTCTTTATATTGTAGTCCACTCATACGTCATAACCTCTAGTAGTCTCCTTACCCAGCAGTTCCAACACCAAAACTTTAAAAATTCATAACTTTTGCATCGATTGCCCAATTTTCCTCAAACTTTCACTGATGTGTTCTACTAATATTACTACTTTCACTCAATCCACATTGCTCTTTGGGTTTACGTTCCCCGTATAGGTCCTACTGCGCATCACTTTCTGATGATATCGATTTAAAATTGAAATTGCCGGCAATGGAGGAGGAGGACCTTAACTAGGGGGGTTCAGAACCCCCCCCCCCCTTTTGAAAAAAAAATGAAAGGGGCTTTGTAGTTGCACCAGAAAATTGCGTTAGTGACACGTTTTGTTTTTTTTTTTTTTTTTGTTTAGTTTTAGTTTTTGTTTTTGTGTTTTGGTTTTGTTTTTGTTGGTTTGTTTGCTTGTTTTGTGTTTTTGTTTGTTTGTTTGTTTGTTTGTTTGTTTTTGCTTGTCAGCTGATTAAACCTAGATATACGGACCTGAGGAGACATGCTAAAAAGCCAAGCTTGTATTTTGCAGTCTCCTCGTGGACATCCCCCCCCCCCCCAAAAAAAAGTAGGCCCTATCGTACATGCAAGCATTGTGAAGGCAGATTTAAGCCTCAGTGGCGGCAGAAATCTTTAGGCCCCTGTATGCCATCATTAGCGTATTGACAATTTTAAAATCTTTTATAGTGTGTTGCCATGCAATTACTATCAGATAATGATGACGAGTTAGCAGTGCTTATATAGCGCATTACACATGCATAGGGCTTAAATGTCCCTGTATGCACTCAAGAAAAAGAAAGACTACACAAGAAAAGACCTATAGAATGACAATGGCATCGAATTTCATGTTTGTTTACACTGTGAAAAATATGCGTTTTCAAAGCAGACTTTCTGGGGTAGCTATTCCATACCTTTATACCCAGATGATTAAAAAAAAAAATGAGTTTGTTCGCAAAAACCGATAAGACCATATTTGCCAAATGGAGATATTTGCGAATAAAAGTCAAGAAAAATAAAGAAAATAATAAGAAAATTTTTGCTTCTTTTGACCATAACTTCAAAAATGTACCTTTATTATTATGTAATGACCATGAATCATTTAAAAGGTATTATTTTGTACTTTATGACAGAGACCGTACTTCAAAATCTTCAAAAATGGACTTATCGGTTTTTGCGAACAAACTCTTCAAATGTTCACTCTCCGCATAAAATCTGGTTCTTCTGTTCGGAATAAATCATAAGTCTTTGTTTTTTGTACGAAGGTCGTTCCTCTCTGATTATGTAGACTTGAAGTAGTTCTTTTAATAGGACGGAACAAACAATTCAATAGATAGGCCTATAATATTCAAAAGCTAAATAATATTTTATCATCTTATAAGACTTTTGACTGGAAATAAGTATACAACCCATGAAATTTTGTTAATGATTCTTGCTTTTGAAGACTACTCGTGCATCAAAGTTTTGGATAGCTGCTTGTAATCAATACACGGCATGACCGAATTCACAACTTTAATCCATTACAAAATCAACAATCAGACATAAATCTAGTAATTAAGAGTTTTTATTCCGCAATAACCAACATAATCAGTAACGTGAAAACAACAAAGAGTTCAAGAAAGAGTTATTTTTGACACTTTTGAAATCATCAAAACACTCCTTAAATCCTAAAAATCATGTTGTTTGGAAATCATGGTAAACAGTTGCCGCATTAACCCGAAATGAATTATGTTGTTTTCTATACTTTGATTTGATTATGGTTTTTACAAATATCAAAACTAAACAAAATACCAAAATTTCCAGTCGAGCAAACAGTGAGAATGCCATGTTGGCATTATTAGAACATCAAACGAAACTGATGGGTCTTTTGTAATAAGTTTGGCTATGATCAGCGCCCGTTGACGTACCACCCGCATCAGATTGCTTTGCTAGCTCCAACAACTCCAGCTCCTCCCAAGAGCATTTACGAGCCACTGGTGTCGACCCATAGAGCTATATTATGAATCCAACTCTATGTGTCGACCACACCTTCACCCAACTGGGCCACCTCGGCTAAGCTGTCTGCTGCCATCTACTGCCGTTACGATTCAGTTCGTCGGTCTTGCGCCCATATCAGTGTCATGCACCTGACTGGAAAGCAATGTGGGCATTTCATTGGCCTGGAGACATGACACAGAGTTAGATGGCGACCTGGGCCCTGTTTCATAAAGCTGTTCGTAAAGTTACGAACAACTTACGAGCGACTGGTGATCAGTTCTGATCTGCTATACTTGTCAGAATTTCCATAATTTAGCACAAGAACTGATCACCAGTCGCTCGTAAGTCGTTCGTAACTTTACGAACAGCTTTAGGAACTTACACTCCCCTGGTGTCTACTCGAGCCTGGTAGTCTGCTGGATGCCGTGTGGTTCCATCGACGTCTCTGCGACTTCTTCGGAGACTATAGCCGGAGAAGTCGCAAGAGAATCAACCATGTTCGATCTTTTCTTTCTTTCTTTCTTTCTTTTTTAAAGACTTTCTCTATATAGTCTCCGGCTGGTCTCCGAAACATCTCCGTAACGCATGTCTCCGCGACGTTTCCGTCAGTCGCAGCCACATTGCGGAAGCTACTTTTGTCCGCAATGTCCGTCCGCTACGTCCGTCCGCGATTTTTTATACAACTTCGAGCAATCTTTTCAACAGAGTTAACACTTGCGTGGTAATCCTTTACCAGGACCACAAAATTAAATCTTACCCTCCACTTAAATTCTGTCACATATTCATGCCTTTTAGACACACTACTGAAATTATCAGTGTTCTTATTTATACCCCCATCTCGCTAGACGGCGATTCCGCTACGATCATCAAAAATCGACAAAGCGCGGCGGATCGTGGCTTGATCTCCATCGTATCTTCAGCGGTTCAGAAGCGCGGAGAGTCACCACCATCGCCATGGTCGGCGACCTCGCTACAGAAGTTTTGAACATGTCCAAAACTTCCGTAGCGAGGTCGCCGTGGTTTTAGAGCGTATCATAATCGCCTCACGAGCGCATTAAAAGCGCCACATTCGTAACTCATCGACGGGGTAGCAACGCGTAAAGTGTAACTCAAGCGCATCGAAAGCGGCCCCCATCGCCCATGAAAATTACCACTTTTACAGTATTACGTAACAGGAACCAATCATGCGCGATAGAAAGTGATGCACAGACCAGGAAGGTGGACATGGAGAGAAACGTATAAAATTCCTTTTTCCAGGTACACTCAGTAGGAATCTACTCTGTTTATCAAATTGTTTGTCATATACCATTGCCAGTCAATGAAAGTAAATTAAGTTGTAATCTTTTCAAATATATGAAGAGTTTGTTTGCAAAAACCGATAAGTCCATTTTTGAAGATTTTGAAGTATAGGGTCTCTGTCAAAAAGTACAAAATAATTTCTTTGAAATGATATATTGGTCACCACATATAAAGGTACATTTTTGAAGTTATGATCAAAATAAGCAAAAAGTTTCTTATTATTCTCTCTATTTTTCTTGACCTTTAAAGGGAATATACAGTTCTGGTTGATACCTAATTTCAGGTTTCTAACATTTTTTTGGTGAGGTAATGAGAAACCTCTTATGATGAAAGAGCATGTAATTCTATGATCAATTCAACGTTTATTAGATGAAAATTGGTTTTGAAATGGCGGAGATATCCAAAAAAGAGCAATTCTCATAAAGTGTGGGACCCACACTTTATTACGATAGCTTTGTTTTACTTTGTTTTTGGATGTTTCAGTCATTCCAAACCCGATTTTCATCAAATAAACTTTGAATTCCTCTTAAAATGGTATGCTCTGTACTACATCATAAGTGTTTTCTTGGTATCTCACAAAAAGTTAAAAGCACAATTCTCATCTCCACCAATACTGTACTATCCCTTTAATCGCAAATATCTCCATTTGACAAAATTAATATGGACTTATCGGTTTTTGCAAACAAGCTCTTTATATCTTCATAATTATTATAATCGTCTCATTGTAGGATACGATTTGTAGTTTGCTTTATTGTAAGCCGGCTCCTTAATATTATATACACATTTTTACCCTTTTAATTGAATAGATGACTTAACTAATAGTGTGATTTCTCATCAGGTTCTAACTGGTGTGTTCTACAGTGCTACGATGTAAGGGTAAAACCATATTATACAAGTCATATCCATGTTGGTTTGACAGTGACATCTGCCTGAAGAAATCCAATCATGAAACCCATTTTATACCCCGATCGCTTCAGATCGTAGCATGAGCCCGGCGTAAACGTATTACTGTCGCTCCGATCGTATCACTGTTGTAGCGCGGTCTTGATAAGCGTACGAATATCGCAATACAGTCGGTTTGATCTCAGAAGAAGCGCGTCTCGTCGGCCTGGAAATGCGGCAACAACGTGGCAGAGTCGTATTGTCATCGTGGCGCTATCGCCTATATAGCGCAGGTTGAGCGTGGAGAAACCGTATTGTAATCGCCTCGGAGGCCAAAAATGGAGACGGACGGCGATCGCGCCACGATTTGTTAAATCGTCACAGATCGCCAGGTCGCCATGGCCGCCTTCCTAGTGAGATGGGGGCCTAAGAACAGAAAATCTAGTCTTATACGGTTGATATAAAAGCTAGAGTTCAGATGATAATAAATCGCGAAACTTTGATAAAAATGAAACGAAAATAATCATAATGGGGGTACATCGAATGCCCTAACCAATGCGTTGTTCGAAATAGCCGTGTTGGTAACGCGATTTCATAAACTACATTAGCGTAATGAACAGAGCGACAGAAAGAAAATCCGCCTTCTTATGAAAGTTATGACATCCTCTGTCTCGTAGAATGTCAAGAACAAGGTTGTGTGGATATTACATCTTTGACAGTATAAGGAAAATATAAAAGTTGTCCAAGTGGTTTCTTGTTATTTCTACAACGTTCTTCAGGATCTGACTCAACTCGTGGCTGAAGAATGCGTTAGCCTGTATTGGATAGGGTCTGATTCTTTTTCCACCTTGTCAACATCAAAAGAGTTTGACAGAAAAACAAAAACAAAATAAAACTGAAGGTGAACTTGTTTTCTGCAGATTTGGATTGTTATCTACCATTTTTGCGAAAAGTGGCCGTAAAGAAAAATATGCATGCCTTGCATTATGCCATGCATTTATTCGAGTTTTTCAGACGAATCAGAGTAGACAGGGCAGAGCCAGGCAAAAACTGCCTTTTTTTCCAGTCAAGGTTTTCTCACTTAATTCTGGTACTTTAGACCATATTTAACAAAATAAGCTTCTGCGCCATCTTGAAATCTGTCCCAAATCCAAGATGGCCGCCAAAAATCCAAAATGGCCGCCAGAGGACCTAAAACGTGCCTTCTGTGGTTAAGATTTGTCTGGGGATGGGTTTTTTTAAACTCTATTTGATGATAAATGGTAAGAGAAATAAGATTCAGTGGATTAAAATTAGAATCAGTTTCTTTTTTATTGCAAAAATCCAACATGGCCGCCAGACGCAGCTCCCGAAATTAATAAATGTCATAATAACCGGAGGGCCAAATCCTAAAAACTCGCTTACTTAACGAGTGAGTTCCACTCTCTCTACAAACTAAGTAGACCATGCCTATTTTCAAATTTCTATTGTAACAAACAACATACCACTGGTCTACCTCAAAAAATTTGTTGCGAAAGCCTCCAAATCCAAAATGGCGTCCAAGATGGCCGCCATATCTACTGAATTTGCTATTTGAAATATAGAATTTGATAGAAACATCAGATTTCAACAAATGTGATGTCATATGAAAGAGAATAAAATTTCCTACAAGTTGATACCATTTTTGTGGGAGATTGCTATAACTGGATTGAGATTTTAAGGAAAAATACTCATTTTTTGATATTTTTCTGAAAAAAGGGAAAATCATGAAAATGCTTGATTCAGCATAAATCAGAAAAAGACTGAAGGATTATCTTGAAACGTTTTAAGAATTTTGTTTAACATATAATTAATATTTGGAGAAAATTAGGGGTCAGTACCATATGCGGTTCAGGAGTTATAATGTCTCAAACTTGAAAACTCACTATGTAAAAATTTCCACTTTAGCTGTGACAAGACCTTGTTGGTCGTAAAGAGCGTCTGCACGCGCCAAGACTACTACACGCACCACTGGCACTGACGCTTGTAGCAGTGCCAGTGGTGCGTGTAGTAGTCTTGGTGCGCGCAGACTTTTTTTGACAAACAAGAGTTTGTGCCTGCAAACTAACTTTTCATACCAAGTGGTAGCTCAGGTGACGCCGATCGCTATCATTTCAAAGTAGATTGTTCTGGAGCAGATGAGATGAAGCAAAAAATGTCTTTCAAATAGAGGTACAAGCTTGAAACAACCATGCTATAGAAAGTTTAAAACAAAATTTGGATCAATCACTCAAAAACTTCAAGATTGCAGGCCATCTAAGCTGACATAGTTTATTGCGCCAAATTAAATGTATTCTTTTAATTTTGGTACAATTTTGTCTGTTGTGCTATCTATTTATAGTTTTTATATATTTTGAACATTGTAGTGCTATTTCAAACCGTCATGGGTTTTTATGGAGATATTTTTAAAACCAGTGATATTCTACTCCGAAAAAGAAAAAAAATCGAGTGGAAGTTTCATTTTTGAAGGAGTTAGTAATGGAAATCTGTAAATTTAAAGTAAAATTGGAGTGAATTTTGAGTGAAAATTCTCATTTTCACTGATTTTAGAGTGACCTTAGGGATCACTCGTCACTCTTTGAGTGATCCCTGAGATCACTCTAAAAGGAATGAAAATGAACAAATAGAGGGACATGACCATAAAATTTCAATTTGGTTTTTTCCTTGATTTTTGTGTTTGACTTCAGAAAGAACACATTGATAATTCAGGAAAAACTTTTTTTTCAGGGTATCTTGATAGTTTTAGGTATTGAATTAAACCAATTTTGAACAAGTAAACTTTCAGATTGAATTTCATCAGCAAAATCTCTATAATGGCAAAGAAGATAGCTAGTCAAGTTAAATGCCATTTTCTAGCCACAAATATTGAATTCATAGAGGCAATGCAGTGCTTTCATGGATAAATTAAGTAAAATCAACTTACATGTCTTCAAAATGCAAACATGTGTGCATTTCCCCAACCATCGAACAGTCATGTAACGTTACTAACCAAAAGGTGAAATTATTTACCTCCAGAGAGTATAAAGTGTCTATGAATGATAATATTTCAATTTTTCCTGCTGTGTCCAATGACTAACATAAATATAAAAATAAGTATTACTAATCATTATAGAAGCTAGAAATAACAGCAGTCAAAATGTGTAACGTTACTAACCACGTAACGTTACTAACCACAGTCTGTGCGTATTGTAACATTACTAACCATGAAATAAGTGAATAAGACTCCAATGGACAGGTCCTGGTCTGGTAAAATTTTGCCTGATGATAGAGCCAGATGTCAACTACAAGATTATGTGGTCATACAGTAAAAAGATATTGGCTTCTTTTTTTAGTAAATTAATTATGCAAATTTACGCATGAAATCATATTTTCACCTATAACTCCATAAAAAAGACTGAAGGATTGCTAAATTTTAGTGTAAGAGTTCCTCAAGACACATCAAACAATTTTCTTGCAAAAAAAATAGCAAAATCAAAATTAGTTTTTTTTGTCTTTTATTGTTTTGTTAATTTCTTATGTATTTTAATTTTTTTTACCTTTTGTTTTCTATTTTTTTTATTGCCAAAATTTGTTGCAGGCACTTTTTCAAGCTTATCTACATTACAATTGATTAATTTCACTGGTCAAAGGTTGAAACAATCTAATTAATATCAAATTAACGAAAAAACACAATTTGCATTGGATTTGCACACGATGTCATGAATTTGAGCTGTTTTCAGGTCGACATGCATTTATGCAAAACATTACATAATTGTAGAACGGTGTACCCGGACATCGCAAATTTGGTCTCAAAATATGGGGGAGACTTCATTGAAAAAAGTCATGAGACGATGCGGCAAAATCTTTGCGCGTTGCGGAATCATGGCGGGAAATGTTGGGGGGGGGGGGGTCTACAGCATTTGCATCACTAAAGAAGGCTCACAAGGTGCACATTGAGCGATTTTTTTTTTTTAAACCACTTCCCATGGGAAGAGGCAATTGATGGAATCTGTGGGCCAGCAGAGCATTTTGTGTGGAAAGTAGTGTTAAAAACAATTGAGGCCGTCAATTCAAATTTTCTGTCCCAATTTGAAATTATCATACAATAGTTTGTCGGGGTTAATTATGCTTCAGGTACAGCGAACAGACTTTTGTTTTCAGAACAATGCAGAGATTTGACATTCAAACTGGTCTAAAAGAAAATAAAAACACATGTCTCTAGACTTGAATAAACATGAATTCAACTAATACACTGTATTATTTGAGTTAATGTCATATGACTTAAACTACTTTCACAATAATACACAACATTGCATTATGCTGGATTCCTATTGTGCAATGACTACGCACACCACAATTGGCCATACACTGTACATACTACATACAGGTACATTAGTTTTTGCTCTTTGATTTCTTTCCCCTTTGTTAAAGGTACTGTTGATAAGGGACACATTAACTGTTTTGCTCAATAAAACAGGCTGTTTTTGTGAATTACTGTGAGTCATGGTGAACAGTGATTGGCAAAGTTATGAAACTGTGGATATCACTTGACCTAGTCTTTAAAAGTGGTACTTTTTTTTAAAGTTTGTAATTTATGAAAACTTTTTTCTAGTCTTTTTTAACATGTACAAGTACAATGGTACTATACTGCATGAGTTTGATGATTGAAATAAGAGTTTCATGTCTTATCTGATGTTTCTTAGCTTTAACTTTGCATTCTCATGAGGAAACATGTAATGATTTGAGTTAACACACAATTCTGTAAAAACTGGACAAGCCGTAACGTTACTAACCGTAACGTTACTAACCACGATTTTTGTACTTAATTTTCAAACAAAGTTATAATGAGAAAGGATATTTGGGGCAGATATTGCCCTTAAAGCTAGAAATGAAAAATAAGTGTTGATATATTTCAAGCTATACCAGTTTTAGCAAACTTTTTGTTCAAAGATGCTCATCAATTTTTTATGTCCTTTTTTTGTAACGTTACTAACTGGCATTAAAAGCAGACCTTTCTTCTAAAATAATTCATGAAATGATTTCATTCTTTGCTCTGTTCTAGGTCTACACTAGAATGATCTCTGGTGACATTAATGAGACTTCACATCCACAGATAGAGAAATGAGTCTAATCTAAATCATGAGAATGTCCCTATAATGTAACGTTACTAACCACGGAATTGCCCATTTCCACTCTCGAGTGATCCTGATATCTAAAATGTGAACACATCTACCAATGGCATTTAGTTCAATTCAATTTTGACACTATAACCCACATGAAATCAGCCTAAAACGATTGAAGAAAAATCTATTCACAGTGAATACACTTTCAGCATGCTTATTTGTAAATTCAATTCAATTCAATTCAATTCAATTCAATTCAATTCAATTCGATGTTTTATTTCATTTTTCGACAAGAACATATAAACATCACTTCTTCTTTTTTGGTAACAGAAAATCAGGTGCTCAAAACTATGTAGGATGAAAAGAATACAATAATTGTAGCACCTTACAATCATTACAGATTATCATAAAATTCGAGTGATTTGAAGTACCGGTAAGTAAACATTGTGGATAATTCGAAAAATGGAAGGACCCACTAAAAAGACAAGTCTTGTAGAATGTGGGCCCCTCAGAAATGTGAATATACAGCATGAATAATCATTTTGGACAGTGTTATTTGAACAACATACTGAAAAGTAATTTCGCACAACACATTTAAAAGCAACTTTGAGAAATTGCCGCCATGTCGGATTTTTCGGGGGGGGGGGGTGCTCGGATCAGAAGGGTTTTCAACGACATGTACGGATCAGATATTATTACACATATGCCATCATCATTCACGTTTCTACAACTGCAGAGTAACATACAAGTACAAAAGCATATCTTTGATACAGAAGCATTTCTTTTTTAAATCAAAGATCGGGCCTTACCCAAACACTAAAAGGAGCTCCACCCCCCTCCCCCCCCCCAAAAAAAAAAATAAACCCTCAATATGGTTTAAACAAGGACAATATATATGATAGACAGCAATACAAGAAATTCTAAAAATCTGACGCAACACACTAAAGGTATCCTTTACCGTTGGAAGAGATATCACATTCGATTTATATGTGCAGGTTAGTTGTATCAAAAAACATTCTACCATGTAAATAAAAATATATATATATATATATAATGAAGCCTAAAACATACGAAAATATCACCATTTCTTTTCAAGAAACCGTAACATTGATAACTGTTGACAGCTTAGTACAAAAAACTAGAAATGTCGCTACGGCGACTGGTATGCCTCCGCCATAATGCATGGTTCTCCTAGTAGGTCTATAGTACAATGTCTTGGCAATGTGTGATGACAGTTTCACACAATTGGCAAAATATTTAAATGACAGGTTTGCCACAAATGTGCTGAATGTTCACTTTCCTGGAACTAGGTTCAATTGGATGAATGATTAAAACGTCAGAGTGCAGGTATTTGGGGAACTGATGATTTTTACTTGACTTTTGACCCTTTCATTAGTTTATGCATTGAGTAATTTTCAGGGTATTGAGAAAAAGTATAATTTCAGTATCAAATGGTAAAATAGCATTATCTAAACCTTGCCTTTGACCTTTAACCTCACAGTTCCAAAGAGAATCACTGTCAGGTAGAACATGCAAAAATATGTAAGTTTCATGATGATACCTTGAGTTACTTTCGAGATATGGAGGAAAAAGTGCAATAAAGCACTTTCACTTGACCTTTGATCTTTTGACTTTTGACCTTTTGGCAAAAACTTCCCACAGAATATATATTTGGTAATACATGCATACATCAAGTTAAAAAAACAAACCTTCAGGCATTGCATAAATATAAGTAGTGATATTTTGAGGAGTTGAACTTGACCTTTGACCCCCACCTGACCTTTGACCCATGACCCCCAACTTTCCTAGATAATCACTGCCCATCGGTACAAGCATATATATACTAAGTTCCATGAAGATACCTTTAGCCATTTGCGAGATATGGAGAAAAACATGAAATTTCAACCTTTTTTCACAAAATAACCTGTGGTCTTTGACCTTTGACCCCATTACCCTAAAATCCAAACAAAGTATTATCCCCCAGGATATACCCTCATACCAAGTTTGATGTAAAACCACCACACGGTTCTTGAGATATCGACAAAAACAAAACGGGACGGACATCCGGATGTACGGACGACCCGAAAACATAATGCCTTCGGCCACTTCGTTGGCGGAGGCATAAAAACATATCAGAATGATCTACAGCTGTACTTTGAAATAATAACGATCAGCGTCACCTGAGCTACCACTTGGTATGAAAAGTTAGTTTGCAGGCACAAACTCTTTGTTTGTCAAAAAAAGTCTGCGCGCACCAAGACTACTACACGCACCACTGGCACTGCTGCAAGCGTCAGTGCCAGTGGTGCGTGTAGTACTCTTGGCGTGTGCAGACTCTCTTTACGACCAACAGGGTCTTGTCACAGCTAAAGTGGAAATTTTTACATAGTGAGTTTTCAAGTTTGAAACATTATAACTCCTGAACCGCAAATGGTACTGACCCCTAATTTTCTCCAAATATTAATTATATGTTAAGCAAAATTCTTGAAAACGTTTCAAGATAATCCTTCAGTCTTTTTTCTGATTTATGCTGAATCAAGAATTTTCATGATTTTCCTTTTTTCAGAAAAATATCAAAAAATGAGTGTTTTTCTTTCATATCACAATTCAGTTATCACAATCGCCCACAAAAATGGTATCAACTTGTAGGAAATTTTATTCTCTTTCATATGACATCACATTTGTTGAAATCTGATGTTTCTATCAAATTCTATCTTTCAAATAGCAAATTCAGTAAATATGGCGGCCATCTTGGACGCCATTTTGGATTTGGAGGCTTTCGTAACAAATTTTTTGAGGTAGACCAGTGGAATGTTGTTTGTTACAATAAAAATTTGAAAATAGGCATGGTCTACTTAGTTTGTAGAGAGAGTGGAACTCACTTGTGAAGTAAGCAAGTTTTTAGGGTTTGGCCCTCCGGTTATTATGACATTTATTAATTTCGGGAGCTGCGTCTGGCAGCTATGTTGGATTTTCGCAATAAAAAAGAAACTGATTTTAATCTTAATTCACTGAATCTTATTCCTCTTACCATTTATCATCAAATAGAGTAAAAAAAAACCCATTTCCAGACAAATCTTAACCACAGAAGGCACTTTTTAGGTCCTCTGGCGGCCATTTTGGATTTTTGGCGGCCATCTTGGATTTGGGACAGATTTCAAGATGGCGCAGAAGCTTATTTTGTTAAGTATGGTCTAAATTACCAGAATCAAGCGAGAAAACCTTGACTGGAAAAAAAGGCAGTTTTTGCCTGGCTCTGCCCTGTCTAGAGCCTTCTACAACAAGAAGGCTCCGAGACGAATCAGTGCCGTATATCAATCTTTATATGGCACTAAGACGAATGCTATAAGTGCGCCATCTACCGGCAATGGATCGAAATGTTGCAGCAATCCCCGTGACCTGGCAGTTAGACCACCCAATACTGCGCACTGCATGACCAACCATAATTGTATAAGCTTTTACAACGGACGGATTTTCCTTTGCCTTTTCTTCACAGTATTTCATATCAAATTAAACGAGAATGACTAAAACAAAAGCGACCAAAATAAGGACAATAAACAACAAAATAGGTGGCCATCATTAATCTGAATAGCATTTATAAAGTTAACGAAAAACCTCGAGTTCGTATATAAGTTTCTGTACCATGCCCGTAAAACGAAATTGGCTCTATGTGAGAATGAAAAGATAGGTGGACAAACATTATCACTAATAAATATATGGGATAAGTAAATAAATGCATAAAATTGATAGAAATATGCGGCGAGTAATCATTATAATTAATGCACATTTATCTTTAAAAAAGAAGAAGAAGATATTTGCGTACAAACCACCTCTGGAGAAAACAAAGGGAGGTATCGTAACAAAGTAACTTAACGTTTAGTGTTCATGTATCAAATATTCTGCTTTCGGATTACCTCTTCTTTCATGTTGCCATTGTCTTTCCTATTATGATAATTTGTGCTAATCTCTTATTTTGTAAATAAACAATAAGGTTTCTACACAGTGTTAAATGCGACTTATGTTGTAAAATCAAATTAGATGAATACGGTATAATCATTAAAAGCAGACGTAAGTAAATTTCGGAATCTTTAAATTTCACGCAGTTACAGAATTCGTGTAAAAAAAAAGGAGTTGGTGATCAACGTATCGTGAATCTCACTGTTGTTTTGTATACACACCAGCAAAGTGGTAATGCTTACAAAATTAATTGGGTCGAGAATTTCGCAAAATTCTATATACTGTAACCTCTTCCTATCGTAGCTATTATTATAGTGGCTATTACAGAACGACGTAGACTGATATATCGCATTCTTGTTGAGTTTATTTCAAACAAAAAATATCAAAGATTTGTTCACAGTTCAACAGAAAATACTTAATGTGTTGACTCTGCGATTCATTCTGTCTATTTGAGTACGGATGTGGATCCGACGAATGCCATTGTGGTAAAATAGGTCTTACACTGCAACAAGTAAATATGAAACACCGAGCTGGTGTTAAATATTCGGTGCTCATTTCTGGTGTTAGATTGACACCAGTTCCTCCAGGTGTCATTTCAAAATATAAAATTGTTTTTTGAAGAGTTTCTTGGTAACTGCACTTCTTGTTGATTTTCAACTTTAACAAGACGATCAAGAATTTTCCGATAAAGTACTTGATTTTTGAAATAATGTGTAAACACATTTACACCCCAGTAACACCAGTTGGTGTGGTCTCCTATTGAAGCTGGACGGGTGTTATACCATTGACATTAACACCAGCAATACCAAATCAACACCATGCGGTGTCAGCATTGAACTAACACCAGCACACTACAGGTGTCAAAAATATCACCAGCTACTGTGTCAAATTAACACCACGAAGTGCCAGGTGAACTTTTCAACACCATCACAATACATTTTCTACACCTGTGGGTGTGGTCCTCTATCAACACTTGATCGGTGTTGAATTCAACACCCATGGTGTTAAATCTAATACCGATGTTTTTACAGTGTACTTTTCATTTTCATGTCCGATTTTGATAATTGCACTTTTCTTCTGCTTTGTCTGATTGTGCTCTTTTCTTTTACACCAACAGACACATGGTGTCAAACTGCATTTGCATGATATTGGCCTAAAAGTGTAAAGACAGAAGTCCTTGAATATTTACGTTGAAGAAAATAATGTGTGTCAACGATCATGAAGGACTGGAATGTTCAGTAAATAGGCGTATACCAATTCCAAATCGGTAGAATACCCAGTATACTGTGAAATTTACGGACTGGAACACTGCCTTCTAAAACTCTCATTTTGAATTCAAACAAGATTTTTTATACCAAAATAGTACAAAATGTAATCGCTATCCCTGTGAAATTGAATACAAATCCCTATAGACCTTATCACAATAAATATTTTACCGCACAGATACACCCATTGTGAGATAAACACAGGTAAATTATATCGTCAATTCGTAGTCATAAACGTCCGTAGCTGTACGCTGAGTCGATAAATCTGGGGATCACCGGGTATATACTGGTAGTCCGATTTTGGTTTAGCAAGTTGTTGAGGCCTGTCTTCATCAGCCCGAAGTTTCAAAACAGATAATGAAAACATTCTGACCGTCCATTTGCAGACACACATCGCACCACATTTTAGTGCAAGTTTATCATCATCAGGGCACATTCACTATGTAACCACACGCCAGCAAGGAAACGGACAAAGTGAGAGATATTACTGTGCATTTAAAAAGGCAAGGCAAGGCAAGGCAAAATGAAACCTTGAAAATACCCGATATCACGTGCTATACGGTATAACGGCTAAAACTCGTAGTCAATATATTTCAAATCAATTTGTTATCATTATAAAACTATAGACCTACATCGTCCAAACCGAGTCCGACACGTTCAAAATTATGATTTCGTTGTCACGTAAAAATATAAATCTCAGCACATATTAATAGATAAACACATAATATTATATAAAAACTGATATTATGCAGTAAAACGAATTGATGTAAAAACGTTTTTGATATATGCACATGGATCTATACACAGTGAACTTATTTGGGCTTGTGTAGGCCCTATGTCCTTAATGGGATACATCTTATCTTGAAATCTGGTCCATCCATATTACTATACACGATGCTGCCAGAAATCAAAGTTTTATAAATTGCACAGGGGTGCTGAATGCCCACCTCCTCCTACCAATATATTTTAGCTGGACCAGAAGAACAATAATGTGATACATTATGCGAATATTGCGTGAGTGAGTCGCCAAATTTGGCTTCTTTCCGACAGGTTTTTTTCTTTGCCTGTGTTTATGGTTTGTTTCAAACAATCTATTTCTTTAAACAATCCGACCCAATTTTCGAAGTATTTTTGCGCTTATTTTTCCCCCAAAAATTGAAAATGGAAACCGTCCTACAATTATGATTTTGTGCAATCACACCCCTGTCACACCATATAGAGGCGTCTGCTTCATATTCCCTGACGATCCCGGCCTGACTTACACCCGTTACCTCCGCGATGGTATTAGTTCACCGTATGATGCGTGACACACTCAAAATATAACATTCTGGCCCAGTGAAAAGTTATATGTGAAAAAAAAAAGAGAGCAGAATTTAACAAGTATACACAATAATGAGAATTTGACCAAAACTGATATAAAAGATACATTGAAGTTATGAAATTGTGAAGTTTAGCTAACTTTCATGCAAAAAGCAAAATTATGTGAGTTGATGATGTCATCCCCTCACAACCTGCCATAACTCTTGTACAGATAATAATCTTTATGATGTTGAATTTCCAGTTTTTAGTTCAAACTCAATTCATGATCCAGTCTCGAATCTCAATAGAGTTAGGCCTATTTAGTCAAGTTATGTAACAGCATTTTCATTCTTTTATATACCGTTCAGCCGAAGAATTCATATCAATTTTTTGACACAATGGGAAATTGCGAGGTGATGACATCATCTCCCTTATTTGCATATTCATATTAACTGGTCGAGAAATGTTTTGTAAATCTTAATATCATAACTTCTTTTTTTTTATTCCGTTTTCTGTAAATTTTCATTGTTGTGCTTGTGAATTATTTGTCTTTTCTTTTAGTTAGAATCAAGTTATTACTGGTCCAGAATTATATTTCAAAGAAAACCAAAACCCAAGTATCTGAATGTGAATTGAGAGAAAGTAGCAATAGAGTAGAACACGTCAGTGAAAGTTTGAGGAAAATCACACAATCCGTTCAAAAGCTATGAATTTCCAACGTTTTGATGCCGCCATTGGGCTTGAAAAGGAGACTATTGCACCTCGTGACGTCATTGTATAATTTTATGGACTACAATATAAGCAAAATATAACGTGAGTTCCACAAAAAAACCACGTATTTTTCGTAAAAGGTTCACATTGAAAATGTTAAGACTAATATTATTCCCCCTGCTTTCCGAAAGAGTTAAGTCTAGTGCTCTTTCATGAAGCTAGAAATGTGAAAATACCGGTATGTTGAATTTTCTTAATAATTTCTTTATATTGTTGTGCATATCATGACGTCATAAAGTGTGTAGTAGGCTCCTTATCCATCAGTGATGATGGCACCGAAATGTGAAAAAAAAAATCGTTACGCTTGATTCGATTGTCCGATTTTCCTCAAACTTTCATGAATGTGTTCTATACTAATATTGCGGCTTTCATTCATTCCACATTTATATCTGGGCTTTGGTTTTCTTTAATTGTGAAAACATCATTGATTTGGGATCAATTTACGAATTTGTGAGTAGAAAGTGGGCACAAAGGTAATAAAACAACCCCTCATAGTATATTCACGTTATTGTCATACACCAATGATTATGTGTTTGAATGGCATTACTGACTACGTTTGAACTGTATTTTGTGGCAAGTTTATCAAAATATCTTTATCTTTTCATCATTCTGCAAAGACGTAAAGTTTATTGACACTCCTCCAAAACATGTGGCAAGCAAAGTCGTTTCATGCGAAAACTGATCGCGAGAGTCAACATAAAATATAAGATTTCATCGGCGATTATGCTACGCACAACACGTGTGTACAACTTTGTGTGTGGAATTCCTGTCTAACGTTTGTTTGTCTGCCTCCTATATCAACCTTATAACACTTCTGTCTCGGAATGTATCACCCGAACATATATCAGTCAATGATATATCACAATACCAATATATTTTCAAATTAATGATCACCCAAAGCACACAAACATGAAAGAATTTGAAATATTTGATGCCATATGCTGCTTGTTTTTGCTCCTCTGTCTCGATCATCCGACGTTTTTTTTTTTCGTAGATGCACTGCTGCCTTTGTTTGGATCTAATTGAAACTGTGTTTACTTTCTTTCATATCTTTCTATATCAACAATATGCTTATATTCACCAAAATCATTTGTTTATACGTATACATGCATGTACATAGCAAAATTCATAATTATAGACAACTACATAAAACAGCTCTCTTCGTATACTGTCACTTTGTGCAAGGATCGTGATAACACCTTTCATATCGTCATTATCTTCACTGCCACAGTGAAATTCTTCCATTTTTATATGTTTATTACGATTGATGTAGTCCTATATCATTGATCTATTGTGTGTATGTTTACAAATAGAATGTCTTATGACCTTGAATTTTAATCATTATCATTATCATTATCATTATCATTATCATCGTCGTCATCATCATCATCATCATCACCAATATCATTATCATTATCATCGCCACTTAGGTTCCTTTTCAAAGCATTAGTCACTGCCGTCACTGCGTGCACTTCATTATGATCACATCATCGCTGTCACCCAATATCGCCATGGTTTATCACCAGCCTCACAGCTGCAACATCTCTACTACAACAACCTCTAACAACAGTTACCGCTACCACCACCACCACCAACAACAACAACGCTATACCACCGCCGCCACTTGGCCTGCATCAAGCAAGCACCCCTACCAAGCGTCACCAATCAACCATCTTGTACCCATTTCTGCCAACGATCTTTTCACTCTTTCCACGCACGTCATCAGAAGAACAGAGTGATACCAACCTAGTCCTGCTAAATAAAGTTGGAGAAATTCATGTTCATACTTCACCAATAAGCATCCATACAATCGATGTTACAATGAAAATATTTAATACACTGCCTTCACAAAATTCTACAAGAAAAGGGAACGGAGAAAAGTTTGACCGCTAGAAGTCGACGGAGAAACCGTGCGGTGCATGGTGGGATACATGTATGGATTTTTTGAGCCACCAGCCGCATCGCAGCACACACTCTCTACCAGCGCAACGAGAACCGGAGTGCGTTGCTGAGATTGGGGTTTGGTAGAAGTGGAGTTACGGGAAAACTTCCCAATAGTTTTTGTGTGCGACAGCTAGGCCAGTGCTGTCCGCTCGTTCACAACGGAGCAGCACCCTACCCTTGTTGCTGGAGATTGGGTAGCTGAAGCGGGTGAATGGTATAGGTCATGCAGTGGTATGTGTATGCGTGGTCACTTTTCGGAGCGTTGATGCCCATTCGATCTGTTTCTTCATCAGTGTTTGATGCTTGGTGGACTTAAATATCGACAAATATAAAAGGTGAGCGATATTTGGTTATAGCATGTACTGCCCTTCGTGTTAGTAGCAGACATGTACTTTGGTACATCGTCATCTTACGCCTACCAGTGTTAGATCACCAACATTATCTGTTGCCCTTGGGTTTGATGTATAACTGCTGCCCCTAAATTCGCCGTGCATTGTTATGGACTGGAGCTAAGCAAGGACTTCGGTACACACTTAATACTAGAAGACGATGTTGCTGTAGTGGCTTGGACCCACGCATTGAAAGAGAGGTGGGTTTCCACAAAGACGATTTATAACGACCGTCTTCTTCTTTCATTAATTTCAATTTTGTTCAAAAGAAGAGTATTTCTGTAGGTGGGTGACAGCTGATTCATGTTAGAGGCTAGTAGAGCTCATGTCAACAATTTACATGATCAACTATCTTGAGTGCTGTACTATGTCATTTAATGTAGTTATAGAAGTTCACATACTCTCTAAAAAAAATCGAGTGAAAATTTTCACTCTAAAAAGAGTGAATACAAAAAAGAGTGAATTTCGAGTGAAATTGGAGTGAATTTTGAGTGAAAATGCTCATTTTCACTCATTTTGGAGTGACGTCAGGGATCACTCCAAAATCTTCGAGTGATCCCTGACGTCACTCCAAAATGAGTGAAAATGAGCATTTTCACTCAAAATTCACTCCAATTTCACTCGAAATTCACTCTTTTTTGTATTCACTCTTTTTAGAGTGAAAATTTTCACTCGATTTTTTCTAAGAGAGTAGGCCTACAAATGTACCTATTTAATATAGCAATCTTAATGAAATGACATCTGATATCTGTTTAGGTAGTCATTGTCATTGTCTTGACCCTTTGTTGATGTATGAAAGTGCAGGTGATGGAAATATCACATTTATACCAAATTAACAGAGTACATGTTGATGCTCTTTCATATATGTTTTTATTCATTTCTCTGATTGTTTATCTGCCATTGCTGTCCATCTATTGAATACAGAACTTTTATTTCATTTTCAAAGATCAATACAACTTTATAAGTGAATGAATATTATTGATTATCAATACCTTGGACAAGACTAGTACACACTTTAAGTATTTCAAAACAGAGGAATTAAACCAGGCCTGCATTTCATTAACAAGAAGAGTGATGGAGAGCTAGCTATGTAGGCCTATGTACCATCAGAGAGCAAATATATTGATTGTGTTTATATAATTATGTATGCATGATACATACATGTACATGCACATAAGTACATTGTATACATATAAAGGCCTACAAATGTACAAGTGTACATATTTAATACCTATACACACATATATTACATGTGTATGAAGGCAGAGACCTGCCAAAAGTTGCATGCATTCATAGGCATGAGACTCATGCTGCAGGGGTGTTTTAAAATGATATTCATTTGCCTGACAAACTTTTCTGATGCCTCATTGAAAAACAAACATCCAAACAAACAAACAAACAAACAAACAAGCAAACAAAACAGCAACAAAAACAAAAACAAAGCCCCAAAGTGCATTTCCACCCACAAAAAAAGAGTTGCAATTTGAGACAATATTTCTTTTTAAAAGCCAAAATAACGTATTTCAAATTATATGAACCAGATTGCATGATTTACACTTGTACAGCTTAAAAACTCTAATGTTCTTTTTAGCTCACCTCTCCCTCTGGCGGCACTGATTTTCCCCCACAGAATCTCATGCCTAGCTGCACTCTGGACTTGGCATCTCTGGTATACACAATAATTGCTGACTGGAAAACTTAATAAATGTCAGTATTCCTGAGGCATAGGGGTAGGTTATTATAAAAAGGGATAGGATATAAGTTTGGGTTTTATTAAACTATGTATAGTAGGTCATGAAAAGGTCAATTTGTGTGGGTGGGTGGAACATGTTTCACCCCCTTTCCAAGTAGATAGGCAGAAAATTACAAACAAAATCATCAACAAACCTACTGTACCTGCCTGAATGAATATTGGGACTAGTGTCCTGTAAACATACAGAAGCTTCCAGTGTAACATTTCAACCATGTTACATAATATTATAATGTGCATCAATGCACATTAGATGCATGAAAACATGTGTATTATATGCAAATACATGCTTATAGTTAAATTTTCATTTACACCTGCAGTTTGGTTAAAGCTTGAACGTCCAATTTACCAGTATGTAAATGTTAATAAAGTGCATGATGATACACCTAATTTTTCAAACTTCAAAACATTGTAACACAGATGTGAGGTTAATGAAAACCATACCATATGTTTTGTTTGAGTGTCATTTCTTTTTCATTAACAATATATGCAATTTGTACAAATTTTGTGGGTCACAATGTGGATACTCAAAGAAACCTCTTGCATCAAAATATCTTGGCATGTTTTTTACACATTTGGAATAACAACACAAAATTTGAGGTGATAAACTTTCTGCTGAATCAAGGTTTTTTTCACTGTAATCTAATCAGGAATAATCCGGGGATGATTAACTGGCTTATCCGCAATATATGGATATTCTTGGATATTGTACAACCAGTTCTTTTGTACATCTATCTTTCTTTCAAATTCAAACTCAAACCTCAAAGTCCACAAGTTGTCCTTCATATGCAATCATTGCCACTTGATTGAAAGGCAGCATCTACTTTAAAACTCATTTGAGCAGTAGATTACTAAATCCTACAATCTTGGCTCTTTGCATTTTTCAGATTCAAATAAAGTCATGAGGCCCATTTTATACAGGAAAAATGAATCTTCTGCTGAATTTCCCGTATGTGCCAACAGCCCTAGATTTCTGATGTATTCAGTATTTGTCCCCCCCCCCCCATGACTTAATATCTTTGAACTTTCTTCGAGAAGAACTACAAAGGTAGTAGATGAAATCTAAATGAGATTTGAAGCTATGATCTTTTTTATTTATCAGAAGTTCTACATATGGTATCTAGCAGTTCACAACATGACTGTGCTCTGCAACAGTCTCACACATTTCATGCTACTGAGCCTTAGTGGTAACTATGAAAATATAGGCTTGTAAGTTTTTATAAATTTGACTGTGTTTTGCTGCAACTAGAGGCATTCCTTTTTTTTAATGAATTTGCTTTTATTGTGAGTGGTTCCTCTTTATTCACAACCTCTCCAAGGTTTTGACTGTGCTGAGAATACAAAATCAGCGCCTCTTATACAGTATGTCATTGATATGGGTGTCTGAGTTGTTGAAGCTAAGGTTTTGGCGTTTGGAACATTTAACACTCCAATCCCATCAGATTACTGCATTCTGAGATCGAACATTCTGTAATGGTGAAGGCTTCCAGTACGTTTATTTGAGTCTTTACATCTAGTGCATTTGTTCCATGCCTCCTTCTGTTACTTTTGTCAATGGATTTGTTGTAAAAGGATCAGTTCTGGAGTTCCTGGGCTTTGTCGTAATTAGCCCAACTCCTCCCCCTCTCACCCCCCACCCCCCCCCAAAAAAAAAAGAAAGAAAGAAAGAAAGAAGAAGAGATGATATATAAAGAAGAAGAAGATAATGATGATGAAGAAAAAGAAAGAATTAAATGATGCAGAGCTTTTCAACAATCCTATTCAGGTGTCAACCTTTCAAGAGAACATACTTACTGCAAGACACACTTTCTTGATCCCCGCTTCATGTTCTCAGGGATTATTTTGTTATGAAGAACACATCTATCCCGAGTGGAAAACAGACTGGGGCAGATTTTAAAACCTACTAAGCTCCTTCATAAACAGGTTTCCCAGCTGTGAAGCTTTAAATTTCCCTTTTCATATTCTTTTTTTTTTTCCTTCGGGCCAAAGAGCAAAGGGTACAATGTATGTCTGTGGCAGAGATGCAAACACATTGTCCATTTCGGACATGAAGTGGGGATTATCTCCACAATGTGGCACACATTATCGGCCAGTAGGCTGTTGAATCTTCAACCCACTCGCAATGTTGATTTTTTTCTTTTTACTACACTGTATGTATCTCATTCTATCCTTATACAGTGTACACCCAGTCTAATGGTATTTTTTCATGTTTGTTCCTCCCTCCCAATGTTGCATTTTTAAAACTTCTTTTTTGGCTTTGGTACAATTCTGCAGAGGAAGACAGGAGGCACTTTAGAATTGTGGATTACAGATTTAATGAGCTTTTGCCCAAATCTGCAATATCCCTCTTAGCGATGGAAAAGGAGATGTTGCGGTTGTCTTTCCGAGGTGTGAGGAACTTGCAACTGAAACAATGAGTATCAATGGGTTTGGAGGTGTGTCCTCAGTATTCACAGCTTTCTTTCAACTAATTCTGGATTGTTCATCTCACTATTGGGTGCAGGAAGAGGCTCCTTTTTTTATTGTTTTTTTGTTCTGTGTTGTCATGCTGTGTCTGGCCCATGATCTGATCGCATCAAGTGCCTTAATACTTCCGTCAATCTAGCCCTTGATACAATTTGATACACAATAAGAATCATCTTCCCTCGGGAGCACATTGAATAGACTTTAACTCAAGGAGAAAGTTGCCTCAAGTGAAAGCTCCGTCACTTGAAAATAGCAGATCATTGAAAATCTGCAAGGTATCACACAATTTCAGACATGCAGCAGTCATCCAAATGATATCATTTTATCATTTGTAATGTGTCCGAATGTGAGGTTTAACTTTGTTGCCAATGGCAACCAGTGTGTTCACAAAATAGATGACTCTTTGAAATGGCAGTTCAGAGAAGTTGTAGTGGCCACCCTGGGTGCACTGATTATGAAGTCTTTTTACAAATCTTACTCTCTTTCTCAATGTGAAAGATTATCAAATGCATTGTATGGGATTTTTCCTTGAAGAGCGATGTGACTCCCTCCATCTTGCACAAGATTGAGAACTAGGAGTGAGAAATAATATGGGAAGAATCCTTAGAAAATACTCAGATTGAGGCAAAATTGAAATGAGAGACATTCTCTGCTCAAAGCGAGATTGCTGCAAATCCAGTCTCAGAACCACCTGACTTCAGTGGCAGTTTGATAAAGCAATCAGATGTAAGGTTGCTGTGAATTAGGAACATTGGAATATCGATGCAGATTCTAATTCATCCAAGTAGTATGTACATAATTACATCTGTTTGACTGGACTTGCTTGTGAAAAATCACAAGTAATACATGTTGAACAGATTTACATTTAAGTACCATAGAACTTCTCTGCATGTATGACCTGTGTAGTTTTGCCTAAGTTGTTAATGGTGCATCTTGCTGAATTTGGTCCATTTGTATCATTAGTTTTAATTCTGCATAACTTTAACAGCTCAAAGAATATTGGCTCTTGCCAGTTGGTATCACAAGTATATACCGTAAACTGGGGGGACATTGGACAGGCGGGTGACTTTGGACAGTTTAGAAAAAAAAGATTGTTTCACTTACATTTGTTTTGCTGTTGGTTTTTCTGAAAATATTTTTGTAGGTTATGAAAGGGGGATATGTGAATATTTGAATGACTGCACTTCTCTTGTATATTGCATTACCTTATATGTTTTTTGGACTTTTCTTTGCAGGGTCCATGGAATGCTTGAATTTTGTGGCCGTCGAACTTTTGGTACTCTAGGAATACAGAACTATGGAAGCTCAAGCCTATTTGTTGGATAGTGAACATGAAGTGGTCATGAACCCACCTGTATACTCAGGATACCTGATCACCCTTACAAATTTCAAAATAGGTCATGTCCAATTTCACCCCTGGATTTGGGGTCACTTACGGGGTGACTTTGGACACCACAAAAGTATCCAAATGTTCGACGGCTATGCAATGTTTTTTCTTTCTTTTACAGATGAAATAGTTACTTATTATGGGGAGATCATGTAAAAGACGATCTAGGTCAAGAGACTATAGAAACTCTTCAGAAGAAAGCATGAAAAATGCTGTGAAAGCTTGCAAAAATGAAATGTCGATCAGGAAAGCATGCGCAGAATTTAACGTTAAAAGAGGGACTTTGTGTAACAGACTGAACAATTGGCACACAGGCACACAAGATTTCCAGTAGACATTGGTTTTCATTTTGTGAACCTAGGTCCAAGAATTTGAGCAAATATTTCTTGTATTTGGTTTTACTTTTGTGATTCCTAGGGCGAGGAAAACCTTGTATTTCCAGTAGACATGGGTTTTAGATTTGTGATAACTAGGGCCAATAAAAACCTTGTGTTTCTAGACAAAATTTTGTTCTTTCTTTCCAAAGGCATTTAAAAAAAAGAATGAAAATGTGTTATTTTGCAAACATTTCAAACTGACCTAAAGGTACAATGAACAACATTCAAAGAAAATTACGAAATTTTCTTGTAGAACTACATACCCCGGTACTTGAATCTGGCCAACCTCATGTGTACATGTATTTCTTGGGGTAAAACCCCAAATTATTCTTTAAAATGACATGAAAATGATCCATGACCCATTTAAATAGTAGTTTACCTTATTAACATCTGTAGAATTTGACAACTCAATAATGGTACATGTACATTGTACAATACCTCACTTATCCATGTGATCAAAGTTGCTTACTATCCTACATTGTAATTGCAAGAAAATTCATGCAGTGCCTTGTTTAAGTAGCATCCTTTTTCATTTTTGTTCTAAACTATAATAAATATTCGGGTTTTTGAAAATTCAGATTTTCAAATGTAGGGGTACCAGTAATTCTAGTATTAGTATCTTGAAAAAATTGTGCAAGCAAATATCTGTGAATGCCTCTTTAAACTGAAATTCTTCACATGTTCATTACTGCAGAATTTTGCTTCTAAGTAACCACCATACAACGATACACAATGTATAATTCATTAATGTGTATTTTGTAAATCATATTTGCTGGCTGTTATGAAACATTTCAACATATTAGAGTTGTTAAAACTTTCTCAAAAACTTGTTAGTAGTCAAAACTACCCCCATAGGGAGTTTATCCTTGGACACTCAACAGTCCTGCAGGGTATATTGACAAGGTGTCTATAGTTGTCCAAAGTTGCCCCGAACCCCGGGGGCACTTTGGACAAACTTTGACCAAAAAAAATTAACATAAAATAGGATAAACTGAAGAAGTCTCTATATGGCATGATATCCTCTTTATTAGTACTTGTTAACCCCCACACTAACCCCAGAATTCCTTTGTTCTTAATGAAGATATTAATAAAAATAGTTCAAATTTGTCCAAAGCCACCCCTGTTTACGGTACTTTACAGAAATATATTTTGGGAAAGACAAAGTGAGATATGAAAATAGCCCTAAAATTTGTTTTCTTATTTTGATTCAAGTCATCTTTTATGCCACAGTTATTATTTGAAGAATTGTGGACCATGGGGTCAAAGGGCAAGTGTCAATAAGTCAAGTAAAAATGCTCAAATTCCAAATGCTTGTTCTCTTAAACAGTATTAGCCATCCATCCAAATAAAACCTACAGTACATGTAGTTCAAGAAAGTAAACACTCCACACATTTGTCATGAACATGTCATTTCAATTCTTTTTTTGTCAATTATGTGAAACTGGTATCTTGCATTGTCAAAACGTACTTTAGACCTACATTGTATTGGGAGGACCATGTGGTAAGGCAGAGGCATGCAGTCACCATAGCAACATTTCCAGTTACTTTTCAAACAATATTGTCATTGCTCATAAAGTGTCTTTTTTAAATTCCCATATCAAAACCTTCATATTGTGCCTTTTGTGCATAGTAGATAAGTCACATGTTTTCTGATGCATGATGAAAAAATGTTTCCCCTTAATTGTGTAAAGTTACAATGCATAATGAAATCTACATAATTATGTACATACAGTGGAAATGTACCAGTAGATCACACTTTACTGGAGAGCATGAGCTTCAGTAAACCTCTTATGAAGACATGAAGAGTTTGTTTGCAAAAACCGATAAGTCCATATTTGCCAAATGGAGATATTTGTGATTAAAGGTCAAGAAAAATAAAGAGAATGATAAGAAAAATTTTGTTTCTTTTGACCATAACTTCAAAAATGCACCTTGTAGTCACCAATATATCATTTTAAAGGTATTATTTTGTACTTTATGACAGAGACCGTACTTCAAAATGATTTTATTATCATCATTATTCTTATTATCATTCCTGCTAGAAGTGGTGATATTATTATCGATGCCCTTATCTTTACTGTTCATTCATTCAATCACATGGCGTAATGTTCCTGGTTGATGCCGGTTTACTGTAGGCCTACTCACTAACTATTAGTCACCTACAAAGTGTAAGCTGATTTTCTGAACCACAAGGGGTTGGCATCATTTGCCCATTTTCTTGTGTGGGTGGGTAGGGGGGCTACTTCACCGTGTTGGCACCTTGCTCATTACGATGAATGAGTGGAGTACAATTTGTACATGGGATCTTTCACATGCGTGAGTCGTGGCTATACTCACACATGGGACCTCCACTTAATGTCCTATCCAAGAGACATAGTGTTTTGCCTCTTTCTAGAGGGAACAAAACACTTTAGGGTTTTTTACACTTGCAAATTTTTGCTTAGTCCCGTACCAACGGTGGGGCTAAGGGGGGGGGGGGGGGGTCCTTAGACCCACCATTGGTACCGGACTTTCCTTAGCCCACTTTCTGTTTACACTTGTTTTTGCCAAAGTGGGCTAGCCCCACCGATAATCCTGTACTATCTGGCCCTGCAAAAGAGCAGGGTTACCACCGCAATTGCGGTGCTAACCCCACAGTTGTGGTGCCAAGCAAGTAAGTGTAAACAGAACAAAGAAATAATCCGGGGCTAAGCAACGGAGACGAAGTCAGACCCTCACTGACCAATCAGAAATGAGGTAATCAAGTGCTGCCGATGCGTGCGTGTACTTGTACAGTGCACAGCGTAATCATGAATATTCATGTGGTTTGGGAAGTACGAGACTAAGAAATACGAGTGTAAAAAAGGTCAGTTTTCTCTTTAGCCCAGGACAAGAGCTTAGTATGGGATTTAATGGCGAGTGTAAAAAGCTGAAAAATTGGTACGGGATTAACGATAGTCCTGGGTCAGAGAAAGTACGGGGTTAAGAAAAACAAGTGTAAAAAGGGCTCTACAAACACTATTGCTCAAAGAGACTAGGGAATCGAACCCGGTACCCTTGAGTCTAAGGGTAAACATGCTACCTACAATACATCTGTACTAGAGTCATATCACTGCCCCTGCCTCCAAAGTACAGTAGCTGGATTGTAGGCACATGCCACAACGCCTGGCCACCATTACTGTTATTATCACCATCATCATCATCGCTGTCATTACTATCATTCTAGCTTCACTTTGTCAGATACAATGTACTGTAGGGACGTAAATGTTTTTAGATTTCTTGCATCGCTAGTGATGGTTGAGCAAAGCTCCCTCTAAGATCAAAGACACATTGTATCTTTAGTCCCGACATTTTGCCACTCCTTAAGATGAAACAGAGGCCATCATGGCGGGTAGTTGCTATGTCAGGCTCAATCATATCCACGAAGAAGGTGTTAAATCGTCAAGGGCAACACTGTGGTGACAGACTTCTCGTCGCAAAGGTCAACTTGTAAACAAGTCACCCTGACCAGTGCTGGGACTAATTCGCTGTTGGGGAAGGAGAAACAAGCCAACTCTAGAGAGTCTTTCTCAAATGAAAAAGTAAAAGAAAAATAGACAGAAAAAGAAAGGAAAAAAGAGAGAAAGAAGTGAAGCAAAAGATCTTCAGAAGGTACGTTGTTGTTTGGAAGGATGCATGATGGGTTGTAAAAAGAGCGGGCAAGATTAGTGAACAAAGGCGTTTGACAGGGAGCACAATGGGAGTGTTAAAAAGCGCACTGAATAGAAACTGTGGGTGGCATCGATGGCAGGGATTTTGCCCCGGGCCGGGAGAGGAGCGATCAGTTAGTTCAGTCTTTTGCAGGGAATCTCGGTCATCACATTGCTTTCATTTTGCTCCATCAAGGAATTGGAAACACACTGTAGATCTTTCTTTCCATTCAAACAGCATGTCTCTTGTCATCATTAAGAATCAAGTGATGGATTTGATTCGATAATTTCATGTTTGAGCCTTGGAAGTTTTTGAATGGCTTTAGGAGAAAACTGTGTTAGCAGATGTTATCACATACAGTACACTCAATGTACTTTTGTTAGCAATGATAAATTGTGATGATCATCATAATTTTTCTTCTTCTACATTGTATGTCTGTCACCACCATTATTTATTTTTTTTAATGATTGTTGCCACCATAATAATCATGTGTAGCAGCAACAGGACCATTTCTACTATGGATTTTGCTGACTAGATCATTATTTTAGGAGTGATGGTGAGAATTATTGCTGCTGTTTTATGTTTTTATAATGTTCTCTAACAGTATCATACATATATGTAAATCATGGACTTGTCATCAGAATATTACTCACATGTATTTTATTTCTATCAAGGATTTATGTCAGCCACATTATGGTGATTTCTTTTTTCTAAAGATTTGAATGGTAAACTCTACTAGTTTTCCTGTTTTCAGTTGATAGCAGGTCAAAGAGGCATGATGGTTGTCAAAGAACCAACATTCAGAGAAATTGATTGAATGACGAAGTGATAAAATGTCTTGTAAATAATCTAAGGTTACAAACAAAGACAGAGCATTAACTACTAAAATGAATTGAGTCCCAAACTTCAGCAAACACACATGTACTGTGCAGTCCTGGGGAACATTAGGAACCAAGAAGTTCAGGGATTCATTGGTCTATGTAGCTGAATGGTCTTTACTTCAGACGTAAGGGCTTTTTACACTTGTAAAATTTTGCTTAGCCCCGGACCAACGGTGGGGCTAAGGGGGGGCCTTAGCCCCACCGTTGGTACGGGACTATCCTTAGCCCACTTTCTGTTTACACTCGTTTTTGCCAAAGTGGGCTAGCCCCACCGATAGTACGGTACTATCTGGCCCTGCAAAATAGCAGGGGTTAGCACATCAATTGCGGTGCCAAGCAAGTGAGTGTAAACAGAACGAAAAAATAATCCTGGGCTAAGCGACGGAGACGAAGTCCGACCCTCACTGACCAATCAGAAACGAGGTAATCAAGTGCTGGCGGTGCGTGCGTGTACGTGTACAGTACACAGCGTAATTATGAATATTCATGTGGTTTGGAAAGTCCGGGGCTAAGAAATACGAGTGTAAAAAGGTGAGTTTTCTCCTTAGCCCCGGACAAGAGATAGTACGGGACTAATTGGCGAGTGTAAAAAGCTGAAAAAATTGGTACGGGACTAACGATAGTCCTGGGTCAGAGAAAGTCCGGGGTTAAGAAACACAAGTGTAAAAAGCCCTTTAGTGATTGAAATATTTTGGGAACTTGCCAACACATCATCTTACAACCTAATGAACCATCTGTTATTTGAATGTTTGTGCATTTGACCATGGAATCGTGCCAGTCCATGTTCTCGTTTTTTCCTCTTTTATGCCGAAATGATGTTCACATTCATTTGAATTGCCCTAGAGGAAGATACAGAATTTGAAAAAAAAAAAGAAAGGAGCATACAGTTGTACATGTGTAGGAGGGAAATTGATGATTGGAACTATAGGACTGCCAACTCTGAACTGATTCCAATAAAGGTGGTATAAGACATTTTTCACTGACTTTGTATGAACAAAAACAAATTAATTTTGTTCTATGTATAATATATATGATGCATTAGAATATCTACATCTACTTATCTATTTACGGCATCTGGCTCTTTTAATTACACTTACATGTACAATATGTACATGTACATGTGCATGTAGGCTGTCTGACTATCTGCCCATCTAGATCTAGTCATCTATCTTACTATCTTTTGTCTTGTATTCATTTATCAGTCATTTCTATTTTTGGGGGCTGTGTGTGAGTGGTGCCAAATAAAATCAAATTTCACGTTGTGATAAAAAACTGATAATTCCTGTGTGGGAGTACAGCTTCTGTGTCTGATTTTAGTCTATTTAATCATGACCTAGCAAAAAAATGAATTTAATGTAGTGTGGTATTGCATTTTATTTAGTAATCTGAAATCTCTACCAGTGGTGTGCACTTAAACCCACTGAGGACAAGTCCCGAGTATACTCGGGCAAGTGTCTATGGGAAATGCGTGTTGTAGCAAAATCAGCCAGTCCTCAATGGGGTAATATGCAGCTACTTATATACAACGTACTACACTTCGGGCGCTAAATTAGTTACAATAAAGTTGTTCTCTGTTTGTTTTGTAGGGGGGGGGGGTGGAGTTGGTGGAGTTTCTTACTTGTGATTGGTGTTTCAATGCCCCAATCACAACTGAGAACCAGTCCTGATATGTTTCATGCTTTTGTCTCCTTCATTCCCCACCCCCCTTTCACCAACCCAAAATTTCAGAAGACTTCCCAGGTTCATACTTGTAAACCCTACTGGCCCTTTTGTGAGGGTGTCTGCGGTCTGCCATAGTGCTATAGTAATGAATTATGTTTGTAGAGCAGTAATGAGGTTGAAATGTTCCCCCCTTGTCAAAGGAGAACTCTGTACAATGTGCACTAAGCCACAATAAAAACAGCTTTGCGAGGGGAACCAGTTCTTGACACTTTATGTGCACAGACCCATGAGCAAATGCTCTGTCCATGAAACATAGTACTCTCGTCCCCATGACCTTTATCGGAAATTTTTTAGTTCGTGAATACGAGAAAGAAAACATCCTGTGTGTGAAATCGTCGTTTATATTATCCCTCCCTCTAGCCATGGATCACCCCAGAGCAGTCTGATTTTGACTATACTTGATGTACATCACAAAGCCAGCATAAAAGTCATTGCAATATTAGGCATTCAAAGACGAGATTCACAAAATTTCTAAAATGATAAATAACTCATGATCATATATTCCTTAATATTATGATATCAATGATAAGAAGTTTACTCTATTGAATGTAGCTTCTTCATTTCAAGATAAAGGGCCTTGAAGTGTTTTTAAGGGACTGTTTTACTGCACTGATTTACTTTTACAGTATGTGTGTGAAATGAGAAATCAATGAAAAAAAATCCATATCACTGTAATTTTCATAAGAATAAAGCTGAAAGATGGCATTATTATGAAGTGCAGTCGGTTTATAATCATCATGAATCAAGAAAATTTCTGACTGCTTGTGAAGTTTCTGTAGGATGTTTAATGCATACATTCACTGCCCTCATCAGGCGAAAACAAAAATAACCAAATTCATAACTCATGGGCATAGTTTGTAAAAAGTATTAAAGGGCTTCCTATACCAGTAACTAGAAATAAGCACTGAGAGGGAGCGCAGACCTCCGCCAAGCCACGCATTTTCACCCATACGCACATGCTTAAAATCGCCCTATTTCCCATTTAGGAGGCTTGTGTTTACCTTGAATCCTGATGCACAGTGCCTGCTGCAGAGCTCTCGCTTTAATGTGCTTAGAAATGCAAACCTCAGATATGTGTGCAGCTTGAACTCCTAAGTTCATTGACTTTTTTTTTTTTGGCAAACATAAGAAATCCTTCAAAAATTGATAAAAATTCCCAGTTCACTACCAAACTTTATTCATCTGTTCCTTGTGTTATTTCCAATGTTTCCTGTAAGTTTCATCTTAATCTGTTCCCAACTTTCTCAGTTATTTTGCAAACAGACAAACAAACCAATGCTAACAAACAAGAAACCAACCTCCTTGGAGGAGCTAGTAACCTATTTTTTAAACTTAAAGGGATAGCACAGTATTGGTGGAGATGAGAATTGGGCTTTTAACTTTTTGCGGGATACCAAGAAAACACTTATGAAATAGTATAGAGCATACCATTCAAAGAGGGATTCAAAGTTTATTTGCTGAAGATTGGGTTTGGAATGACTAAAACATCAAAAAAAAAACAAAAACAAAGTAAAACAAAGCAATCGTGAAAAAGTGTGGGTCCCACACTTTATTAGAATTGCTCTATTTTTGGATATCTCAGCCATTTCAAAACCACTGTTCATCAAATAAATGTTGAATTCCTCATGGATTTACATGCTCTTTCATATTTCATAAGAGGTTTCTCAGTATCTCACCAAAAAATGTTAGAAATCTGAAATTAGGTCTCGACCAAAACTATACGATCCCTTTAAGCTCCAGTAGTACAAGGTTATTAAAGTTGACCCACGCAACTTTTGTGAGTTGCGTGGTGTATGGTTGCATTGAAGGTACAAATGTAGGAATATAAAATTCTTTATACTTTCTCCTTAAACTGTTCTCACAGCACAAAAAGAGCATGCTCGTTGTGTCCCCAATCTGTATGTGGTTAATTACTCCCTGTAACGTGAGAGGTAGGTATAGGCCATTGGGTCAAAGGTCAAGTGCACTCGAGGTTCAGAATAATAGTGTTGTACTTGAACGATGCTATTTGAAGCATGTATACACTTTTAGAACATGTCTACCACACACAGAGAATATGTTTTAATGCGTGAGTGAATGAGAGGGATAGATAGATAAATAGTTAGATAGGGAGAGATATAAAACAGACATGTAGAGAAAGTAACGAGATAGTTGAAAGAGGAGAGGTATATAACATAGTATCAATTTCAGTAAATTGAATTTTGTCAACCTCTGGTTCAGTCTGTTTTTAGTAATCTACTACTGGCGATGAAATGGATTCAGACTGTTTACATACCGGTACTGTGAGTTCTGTGACAACATGCTTTATATAGTGAAGTTCAATGCCATTTCATGTTCAAATAACTTTGATGAATTCAGATTCAGATTCAGATTCAGATTCATTTATTTTCCATTTAGGAAATTCCTTTTGTTGGCATATAGGCATACACATTGGAATATCTACATACATACATACATGTACATACATACATACAATTGTATACAAATATTCATGTACATATTATACGCAAATACAATTTTCAATTTATTCACAATTATACGAACATAATTCATACTCACAATACAATAAGCACATACATCAGTACAAGTTTATAATTTATTATACACGTAATTCATTAGATTTACTGATCAACAATGACAATAAGCTTAGATCAAGCAGAACAGCCAAAATTCTGCAGAAATCAGATTTTTAAAGGACAAGTTCACCTTCATAAACATAAGGATTGAGAGAATGTAGCAATATTAGTAGAACACATCAGTGAAAGTTTGAGGAAAATCAGACAATCCGTTCAAAAGTTATGAATTTTTGAAGTTTTTGTGCAGTAACCGCTGGATGAGAAGACTACTGCAGTGTATGTATAACTTAGATGTCACATGTGTACAACAATATAAGGAAAATATAAAGAGAATTTCACAAAACTCCATCTTTTGAAAAAAGTGCACATTCCCCTGACTCGTTACCGACAAATGTTATGGGTAATATTATTCCCCCCGCCTTTAGAAAGAAGCAAGTCAAGTACTCTTTAGGGCTTTTTACACTTGTGTTTCTTAACCCCGGACTTTCTCTGACCCAGGACTATCGTTAGTCCCGTACCAATTTTTTCAGCTTTTTACACTCGCCAATTAGTCCCGTACTATCTCTTGTCCGGGGCTAAGGAGAAAACTGACCTTTTTACACTCGTATTTCTTAGCCCCGGACTTTCCAAACCACATGAATATTCATAATTACGCTGTGTACTGTACACGTACACGCACGCACCGGCAGCAATTGATTACCTCGTTTCTGATTGGTCAGTGAGGGTCGGACTTCGTCTCCGTCGCTTAGCCCAGGATTATTTTTTCGTTCTGTTTACACTCACTTGCTTGGCACCGCAATTGCGGTGCTAGCACCGCAATTGTGGTGCTAACCCCTGCTATTTTGCAGGGCCAGATAGTACCGTACTATCGGTGGGGCTAGCCCACTTTGGCAAAAACGAGTGTAAACAGAAAGTGGGCTAAGGATAGTCCCGTACCAACGGTGGGGCTAAGGCCCCCCCTTAGCCCCACCGTTGGTCCGGGGCTAAGCAAAAATTTACAAGTGTAAAAAGCCCTTTTTATTATGCGAAAAAAGTGAAAATATGTTGAATTTTCTTTTACATTTTCTTTATACTGTTGTACGCATATGACTCACATGCTGTAGTAGTCTCCTCATCCAGCGGTTCCAACACAAAAATTTTAAAACTTCATAACTTTTGCATCGATTGTCCAATTTTCCTCAAACTTTCACTGATGTGTTCTACTATTATTGTTGCATTCTCTCAATCCTTATGTTTATGAAGGTGAACTTGTCCTTTAACAATAAGGCAGTTATACGGTGTAATTTCACATTTACGCAGGGTATGTTATCACACACAGGGTGCTGCACTGAAAATGGTGCAGGCGAGGCAGCGATATAAAATAGTGGTAATGTAATATCTTCATCTTACCCAAGTCACCTATCATCTGTAAAATCAAACCTACTTTTTTGGTTTTGTTTTTTCAATGCTGGAATGAATAAGAAATTGTCCTGCCTGTAGGCCTACCATTCAATCATCTGAGCTAAATGACTTGAGCTGACTTCATATGGACCAACTTTGAAATTGGTTACTGCTCTTAATTGCTCTCCATGATGTACAGTAATAACCACAGAACATGCATCCTGAAATTGTTTCTTGTTCTGTATTGTAGGATAGCTGCCACATGAACTCTCATTTTTATTAGTATTCATGTGTATTTATATTAGTAACCTCAATATGCAAATAGCTGCCTGGTTTAGTAGACCAATATGATTCAAATATCAAGTAACAGATATCAAGAGCTGTGGCAATGATTATTCTATAATGTATGATGTGGCGATACAACATTTGCTGCTGTGATAATTTCTCTAGTCATATTTTCCCCAAGGACTCAGGATGAGTGTTAGGGCTGTGATAGGGTTTTAGGTTTCGTTTGATGTGAGGATTAGAATTAGGATTAGGGTTATGTTTTTGGGTAGGTTTCGTGTTTGGCTTATAGCGTGCAGGTTTTTCACTTGAGCAATTGTCGCAGGAGCAAATGTCGTGGAACCGTACAACTTTGAAGATCTGCCAAAACACATGGTGTGTGATTGCCCTCTCTTTATGATGGGAGAGGGCTATGTAAGCTGCTAAACAAAAATTGTCTAAACACTACATCTGAGAAGTCCTCATGCATATTCCAAATGAAGAATGCAAGGTGGAAGCAACTTGGAAGTTATGATAACTGCTAGACAGCATTTTGTCCCTTTTTTGGAAGCATTTTCCCCTTCAAAAGTAAACAACTTGCACGCTGAAACCAGACAGTAGTGTTGTATTGACGCTACTGTGATGTAAAGCATGTGCTGACTTTACCAGAGGTGTTGAAGCGTAAATGGTTGATTTTTATGTGTGTTGGTACACCCCCAAAAAGGGTTAAATTTTATGTATATATTTTTTTTATACCTTACCCTCTTCAGTTTGGGGGTCTTTTGTACGATGTGGCCATTGTCAGGTTCAAAGTCATCTGAGCGTGATAGAGTGAGTAATTGTTGACAATGGCCGCGGTAATCCATGTTTTCGTTGCCTCTCTCAATTTTGACAAATTGGAGCGGAGCTGATGAAAAGAAGAGTGCGGCCCAATTGTGGTGCACCCTGCAAAGACGAGCTCGCGCCTTTGTGGCACATGTGCCAATCAAAAGTTTGTCACAATCGGGTAGACTCCTGTTAGACAAAAAAAAAAGTTAACAAAAAATGAAAAATGAAGAAATTTTGAACAGAGCGCTTTGGGGAGACAGTGGGAGTAAGGAAATGTCATGTTGGTCACCTTGTCAATATGCAGTGTAGAGTAATTGCTGTAATAGAAAAACTGAGCAGTAATGGGAGCTGATAACAGAATTTTACGTGCTTGTTGTCTGCTTATGATAAGATATTGCAACTCCTCTGAGGAGCTTGAATGTACAAATGTAGCTTAAAATTGATTTTGAAGCATTAAAAAAAATTGTTCCAAAACAAAACAAAAATATATGCACATTGTATTAAAGCATTGCACTTTCACAATTCCTTGTAGCTGTGCTGTCTAGCCATTGTGTTGTATTAAGACACAATTTCAATTGCATTGCTTTGGCACAAGTGTGTGATAAAGTCATCATAGTCATTGCGTTTGAAACAAGTGTCATTTCTTGTAATTGTTTGGATTGATACTTGTTCCACTTGTTTAATGCCTTTATTTCAGTTTTGTTTTGACAAAGAACCTTCTTTCTCAGGTTTGTGAATTTCTTGTATTTATAAGGATATGATATGTAGGCCCATGTGTTCAAATACCCTTTAGTGAAATACTCCATGAGTTGGAACTGGACTAGAGTTTTGCACAGTGATGGCAATATTTGAAGAGTATTATTGCAAAATGAGCTACGTAAGAGCCATTTTTAAACATTTCAAAGTAAAATCCATGATCAGATAGAGCAAAATTAAACCTTTCCAGGACCTCCTTTGTGACATGGCAAGGAATATTTTAGAAGTTGTGATTAAAAATATCCTGTATTTTTTTATTATTTTCTTTGTTTTTAGCAGTTTTAATCACAAATATCTCAACTTCACAAGAATGGAGTTAGCTCGTTTTGCGATAAAACTCTTCATTGTCCCCGCCGAACGAGTTCGAGCAGGGGACTATGAAACGGGCTCCGTACGTGTGTGTGTCCGTGTGTCCGTCCGTCCGTCTGTCCGTCCGTGTGTCCGTGTGTCCGTGTGTGCGTCCGTGTGTGATCAAAATCTTCAATTTGCTACTTCTCTGTCATTTATGAGCCAATTTTGATTCTGTTTGCTTTATATGATAGCACTACATGGGAGCTTTGAAACTTCTACACAGAATTTCAGTCGTGACCTTTGACCTTGACCTTTGACCTATATTGTACATTTTGCTACAAAATGCTACTCCTTCGCCATTTCTAACCCGATTTCGATTCCGTTTGCTTTATGTGATGGCACTAGGTGAGGGCTTCAAAACTTCTACACAGAATTTTGACCTTTGACTTCTTTGACCTTTGACCTTGATTTTTTGACCTATATTGTACATTTTGCTACAAAATGCTACTCCTTCGCCATTTCTAACCCGATTTCGATTCCGTTTGCTTTATGTGATGGCACTAGGTGAGGGCTTCAAAACTTCTACACAGAATTTTGACCTTTGACTTCTTTGACCTTTGACCTTGATTTTTTACCTATATTGTACATTTTGCTACGAAATGCTACTCCTTCGCCATTTTTAACCCGATTTCGATTCCGTTTGCTTTATATGATGGCACTAGTTGAGGGCTTCAAAACTTCTACACAGAATTTTGACCTTTGACTTCTTTGACCTTTGACCTTGATTTTTGACCTATATTGTGCATTTTGCTACAGAATGCTACTCCTTCGCCATTTCTAACCCGATTTCGATTCCGTTTGCTTTATGTGATAGCACTAGGTGAGGGCTTCAAAACTTCTACACAGAATTTTGACCTTTGTCTTCTTTGACCTTTGACCTTGATTTTTGACCTATATTGTACATTGGCTACAAAATGCTACTCCTTCGCCATTTCTAACCCAATTTCGATTCCATTTGCTTTATGTGATGGCACTAGGTGAGGGCTTCAAAACTTCTACACAGAATTTTGACCTTTGACTTCTTTGACCTTTGACCTTGATTTTTTACCTATATTGCACATTTTGTTACAAAATGCTACTTCCGGCGGGGACATATGTTACGCACCGCGTAATTTCTACTTTTCCTTGTTTTCTAAGAGTTGCAGGCGATACAAAATTGAATTTCAATCGAATGATTGGAAACACCTCTTTTCCCAGTGTGACATACAAATTTCTATTCCACTGTAATTGAGGTACACATACAGTGTATGTGTGGTAGTGTTCTTTTGTTAACCTCGTTAAAGGACAAGTTCACCTTCATATACATTTGGAATGAGAGAGTGCAGCAATATCATCAGAACACATCAGTGAAAGTTTGGGGAAAATCAGACAATCCGTTCACAAGTTATGAATTTTTAAAGTGTCTGCTTAGTCACTGCTGGATTATGAGAAGACTACTACAGTGTGTGATGTCACATGCATACAACAATATAAGGAAAATATAAAGAGAATTTCACATATCTTTATTTTTTGGAAAAAAAGTGGACATTTCCTTGACTTTCACTGACATATGTTAAGGATAATATTATTCCCCCTGCCTTCTGAAAGAGGCAAGTCAAGCATTCTTTTATTATACAAGAAAAGTGAAAATATGTTGAATTTTCTTTATGTTTTCTTTATCTCGTTGTACACATGTGACATCACAAGCTGTAGTAGTCTTCTCATCCAGCAGTGACTGAGCAGAAACTTCATAAATTCATAACTTTTGAACGGGTAGTCCAATTTTCCTCGAACTCTCACTGATGTGTTCTACAAATATTGCTGCATTCGCTCAATCCTCATGTTTATGAAGATGGACTTGTCCTTTAAGAAATGTATCATGCAGTACACTTGTGCATGTACAAATTGTAGTGTATGTGTGTGTGTGTGTGTGTGTGTGTGTGTGTGTGTGTGTGTGTGTGTGTGTGAGAGCGTGAGCATCGATATTTCATGCTGTTCTTTTTCGTTTTATTGTGAGATAAATATTTATGTCGAAACCGACATAATGCATGATGTATAGTAGACATGCATCTCCAAGTGCTAGTACTTGTACCCTGGAATAAGAAAATATCAATCAATGTTGTTCAAACACTCTCCACACTTCATTAGCAGAAGCCAGTGCTTATTTATAAACAATGTCTAATGTGTCTCACCCTCCACCAGTCTGGATAATAGTCCCCTATGACCTTGGCATTCCCCTTGTAGGTCAAAGCCAAGCTGACCTTTGACCTCCAGAGCCACCCCCAAGGCTTGAGCCTTGCTCGGTCATACCTCCAAGGCTTTTCCTGACATGCAGGGCCATTATCAGTCTGGGGGTGCGATACTGTCCTCTCTGCAAAGCTGGAATGCATCGTGATGGCTGGAATTCCAGTAAATCTGCTTTAGCTTGGGTCATGAAGAGATTTCAGGGACATCACCAAGTACATGTAGGCCCATGAATCTGTACACATATGAAAGAAACTATTTAAAGAGTTCATATCTCTGAAAAGAAGAAACTTCATAGTATGGTAATAGCAGCTACATGGATGTACAATATATATAGGGCCTACATGTATGATCAAAAGACCTTCACTAACATTTACATTATGCCTAAACTTACCCATCAATAGTACTATAAAACTGGAAATTTTCGTGCAATTCTCGCAACCAGAAACTAGTGCGAAAATAAAAGCACATGAATATTTCTGATTGCCATATGTTCCAGTGTGATGTCTGGAGTTGCATGGTATTAAAAACATGCAAAATTCATCTTACCCGACGAAGCATGAGAAATTGCTCATGTGAAAATATCTCCTTTTACAGTATGCAGTCATCTTGGAGGAGTTTTTTACCTTTAGGACCCATAGACCCGAATTCACAAAGGTGGTACAAATGAAACTATGGTTTAAACCATGGACAAAAACCATGGAGCACCAAGTGTCGCACGGAATATTTCGTTACGAAATTGGTCATTTCGTCAACAAAATGACTGTTTCGTTAACGATATTATCATTTCGTGGACGAAATTTTCATTTAGTTACAAAATGCTGTCATTTCGTTACAAAACATAATCATTTCATCGATGAAATGACTGATTTCGTAACAAAATATTCCATGCGACACTTGGCGCTCCATGGTTTTTGTCCATGGTTTAAACCACGGTTTCATTTGTACCACCTTCGTGAATTTGGGCCATACTGTTCTCTCTCATATGATACAGAAATGAATATAGGATTTGGCAAGCCTGAAAGATACACTTGTAGCATCAGCAGCAAAGGAATGAATGTTTCCTAAAGCAGTGCCATGATTATTAACACACTGACAGTATTTGAAGAATTTGAATGAAAAAAACAAACAGATAATGCCATTTTCAAAGATTTCCTTAATAACATCATCAAATAGAGGAAAATAAAGTCTTTTCAGCAATACTGCACTCATTACCACCATAAACATGACTAGACTATCTTTAAAGATATTATCAAAATTATCACATATATTTGTCATGTTGCCATGGTTTCCCGAAGTGAGGTAGGAGAAAACAATCGTTTCATACTGTATACTGTATGAGCTGAAATTTTCGTGGTGGTTTTATTTTCGTGAATTTCGCGAATCGCCTTTGAACCGCGAAAATAACAATGCGCAAATAATAAGTTCAGTTAGACCCTCGCAACCACGAAATTAACAACACGCGAAAATGTCCTCCAAGTGGCAATTCGCGAAAATATCTGTACGCGAAAATTTCAGCTCGTACAGTACTTTATTTTATGCCCCTATTTGTGTTGTGAGTGTGTGTGTACAGGTATGTCTCTCTCTCTCTCTCTGTGCGTATGTTTTACAAGATACCATTACCAAGTGTTTCTGGTGGGGACGGTATCTCCTGCGACATACATCCATCAAAGCCTTGTGGTGTGAAGTGTAAGGCTCAACTCCAGTGAATACCTTGCATGCAGACATGTACGGGAGGTGGCTCAGTCTTTTGTAGTGCAAGTAGACCTCACATGTGTGCATACGATGATGTGTAAGACAGAATTTTTAGGCCCATGTCAAAACTGGAAGACGACTCTCCTACATTGTACATGTAAACTTAAAATTGAAAAAAAAAAGGAATGGGGGGGTGGGGGAGAGGGGGGAGGACTTCATTCAATCTTGGAGACTGTTTTCTTTATTTTGTTTCGTAAACTTATAAATTAAAACTGTCATGGGGAGGGGGCTATAGTATGCAAAGATTTTTGAGATGGTGTGCATGTTAAACTACAACTGTAGCTGAAACTGGCAAATTATGGGAGACAACTTTCCATTTTGTTTTGTTTTTTTTCAGGGGGGGGGGGGGGCGGAGGTAGAGAGGGTGAACAACATCCAAGCTTGAAGACTTAAAAAAACAACAACAATTGTCTCACATATAATTCATGAATTAAAATGGTGGTGGTGGTGGGGGGGTCTACAGCTGTATACCAAACCTGAGATTGTGTGGCTGTTAACTGAAAGTGCCATTTTCCACCTTTTTGGGCTGGGGGCTGGGGGAGCTCATTAGAGCTTGCATACTACAAAATGTACTTTCTTGCATGTACGCCCGAATATTTGTAAACTGAAAATGTACTTGGTGGGGGGGGGGGGGGGGATGACTCTACAGTACATAATACAAGTGAATGTCAAAGCTGCGAAAGTCATATTTTTCCTGCATGAAAATGTGAAAGATGTCTGGTAATTGGGCCTACATAATATTATAACATCATGCAAGTTGAATATTAACTACTACAGAGTGTATTCTACACTCCCAATAAAGTTAAATGCTCGTGTAATAATCAGTTTCAGTGCCTGCTTAGAAATGTCATATTGATGTGATATGCCAATACGTAAAGGGGAAATTTACCCAAATATACGTGTGGATTGAGTGAATGCTGCAATATTATGTGTCGTAGAATACCTCTGTGAAAATGTGAGAAAAATTGGATATTCCGATGATATGATGAATAAATCCTCAGTAAGCCAAAAAGCAATAAAGCACATTAAAAAAAATGAAAAAAACTCAAGAATCACAGTGTCTTGATAGTTACATTGTTTTGCAATAAGTGGATATGTTTTATGTAAAGAAATTTATGGTTATTAGTAGTAAGTAGTAATTCTTTACAGTACATATGTGTACATTTGTACTGGTAGGTTAAAGGTCAATAATTGCTGTGTCGGTAGGCCTATATCTTTCTTGTTAAATATAAATGCTATGCAGAGCAAGATTTTGTCACAAAATTTTGTACTAACACGCTAGCAAGGCATGTTTCATACTAGTTTCTATTGCTGTTCAAACCCAGATAGAACATTTTGATATGACAAATGGATTTCAAATGTTCTGTAGAGTGTGAAATAAATTAATGTGAATCCTCTGTATACACAAACTGCATTGTTGTGAATAGTACAATTAAAGGACAAGTTCACCTTAATAGACATAAGGATTGAGAGAATGTAGCAATATTAGTAGAACACATCATTGAAAGTTTGAGGAAAATTGGACAATCCGTTCAAAAGTTATGAATTTTTGAAGTTTTTGTGCAGTAACCGCTGGATGAGAAGACTACTGCAGTGTATGTATAACTTAGATGTCACATGCGTACAACAATATAAGGATAATATAAAGAGAATTTCACAAAATTTCATCTTATGAAAAAAGTTCACATTCCCCCGACTCGTTACCGACAAATGTTATGGGTAATATTATTCCCCCTGCCTTTAGAAAGAACCAAATCAAGTGCTCTTTTATTATGTGAAAAAAGTGAAAATATGTTGAATTTTCTTTATATTTTCTTTATACTGTTGTACGCATATGACTCACAAGCTGTAGTAGTCTCCTCATCCAGCGGTTCCAACACAAAAATTTTAAAAATTCATAACTTTTGCATCGATTGTCCAATTTTCCTCAAACTTTCACTGATGTGTTCTACTAACATTGTTGCATTCTCTCAATCCTTATGTTTATGAAGGTGAACTTGTCCTTTAAAGTCACTTGAGGAGGCTGTAGGGACTTTTCTCTAAACTCATTCATATCATCATTGCGACCAGAGGAATTACAATGAAGTCGCAAAAAAGTCTTTTTAGATCAAGTTTATTTCGAAAAAAGTAACACAGTGGATCTGAATATGTTTTAAAGACTGATGATGATGCTATTTCTGTTCACATTTTGGCAGAAATAAGATGTCAGTTGATATTTGTTTAATAGTTCATTAATTCTGTGGGTTTTTCTTTTCTTTAATATGTATTGTGTGCACAGCTGTGTTAAATGAAGAAGAGAAAATGAAATTTTGCTTTAAGCAGTAAATTTCCATTGTTCCGATTCCATGTTCATTGTGTAAGGAGACTGCATGTACAATTTGTATTACTCAGATTTGCAGTAAGAGAAGATATATTTGGAGTGACTTGAGTGAAGACAATATATCAGAGGTCATGGGCCTCCTACCCAATAACAGTTAACTTTCACTTCTCTCCCATTTCCTCCTCCTCTTCCTCCTCCTCCTCCACCTCCTCCTCCACCTCCACCACCTTCCCATTCTCCTGCTCCTCATCAAATCATCTCTGGGGTCACGGTGTGAGGTCGTTGCCGTGGCTACCGTGCATGCTGTCAGCAGATACTGTAACAATTTCTCATTAACCCTGGCCAGGTTGCCTGGCCTCAGGGGAGAACAGTTGGTCCTGGGGCTCCAGCTCCATCCCAGCCCCGCTAATATGTCCCAGACCTTTTTGTGACTCTGGTGGTACTTGCAACCCCAGGAACATACCTCCTCGGCGGTTGTATATCCATATTGCTAGTTATGCACTCTACAAATACAACTTGTTAGTTGTATTAGGCCATCGCAAACCTGGGAACATACCTCCTTTGCTGTTGTATTAATATCCATATTGCTACTTATGTACTCTACAAAACATTTTCACAACTTGTATAAGGCCATCGCAGTCTACGGCTTGTGCCCTTCTTTTCTTGGGGGCAGGGGTTAGTGTTTAACATCATCAATTCATAATTCACACATTGACGTGGCATTTTTTGATTATGAAGGGACAGGAATGATTATTACAGTACTCCATTTTCATTCCAGATGTAAATAGCAGAAGAAGAAAAGAAGAAAAAGAAGACAAAAAATACTGTAGGTAAAGCTGTATGACTGAGAGAGTTGGATTTAGAATGCATAACAGTATGGAGTAAAGTGTCCAAAATATTAGACGGGCCTGCAGCTTTGAAAAAGCATCTTTGTTTGCCTATAATAATAATAATATTGATTTTTTTTGGGCGGAAAAATGCATGAGGAGCACAAGACAAGGAACTTTAACAGTTACTCAGCTTTACACTGATATGCCTAAACTGAATGGCATGTTTAACTGGGAGTTCAATTGCATTCATGTTGTTTTACTATGGGCCTATAACATAAAACAATATTGAAGATAGACATGGATAAGCTATGCCAGTAATGTTGATTAGTGTTCAAAGATATTTGATATGGTATTTCAGTGTTTTTTGCAATTGTTCATGACCTGTTGTCTGATGCCACTTCTTTCTTTAAAAATTTGATTCTCCATGGGAACAAATTCTCTATTATGTTTGGACTGGACAGAGGTCTAGTGGGTAGGATACTGACTGTATGTATACTTGGCGCTTTTCCTCCAAATTATCCTTGCGGGGTCAGAGTTTGTAGAGCCGTGACTTGCTGCAGGCTGACTGCCTAGGGTGGCAGATTTGAAACCGGGCTTGCTGTTTGAAAGTGAGAAGTTAAGATTGGGAATGGTTCATAGATTAGGCCTACATGTACAGTACATGGATGTCATCATTTTTGTTTTTTGTTTTTTTGATGCTGATGCTGGAATAGTTAAAGGTCTTGTTTACCTTTTGGAGCAGGGATTTTAAAAGATATTCAAGATATCACATTTGATGCATATGCATAGGTTTGTTGTACTACTAAACATCCTACCATATAAAATTTTTGCAATAAAGCCTAAAATATAAGAAAATATCAGTTTTCTTGTCAATAAACCGTAACCGTAGATGGTTTAGTCTGGAAACATTTTCAGTATAACTATTGTTTGCATTTTGTATATTTAACAATACTTATCAGCAATTTTACTTTGATATTCAAATTTTTACAGTGGTTGTTTCTATCCCTAACTCATATTTTAGAATTGTTTTAAAGCTCTAATGATGGGGTTTTGTTTCATCTGCATATGGTAAATTATGCCTTTAATTTGTGCATACAGCAGCTAGGCCTAAAACTTCATTGTCACATTTTCTGCCAATTTTTGGTAACTTGTTTCCATTGCTTTCAAAGTGTAAAATAGATTGTGTAGACCTATACAGTTGAGAGTCATGATAATGCAGTGTATGTCAGAAAATTTTTAGCACTGTACCTATATTTGTGATTTTTATGAAGTATATTTACAGGGAGCTTGCTTTGTCTTTTTGTGTGAAGCTGGATGTAGGCCTACATGTAGGTCCTACAATGTAAGTTGAAAAAGAATAAAGAAAGAAGAATACTCTTTAAGGAGATCTGATTGACTGAATGGCTTGGGTTTGCATTGCAGAAGAAGTTCTTCGGTAACCTTTTCTGTTTCCCATCTTGACACACACATCTCTCCAGTGTGTATAGTATAGTATAGTATAGTGTTCAGAGCATGGAGCTACAGCAGATGTTCAGCATGTAATGTAAAAGAGACACACATTTTCAGGTAGGCCCATCACAAAACGTGCTTCTTCACAGCTTATGTCAACAATGAAACTTGATTTACATAGAAGGTGATGATATTTGCAGAAACAGCCTTAAACAGACCAGAGTAAGGCACACTCCCTTCGATTAACACATTCGATATGTGCCGGATCACTTGAGCCTAGAGGTAAATATGGAAATAAAGAAAGTTAGCCTTGAGTGAAGTCTAAGTAGTAGTACCCGTGGATTGGGGTTCTTGCCCCTCCAAAGGTATCACACATGCTGCCCTACACTGCCAGGCCTCATCCACGGATGGGTGCGTTTTTGTTGCTCCCCTTAGTATCTGTGGCTGTTACAATTTCACTTCTTGTGTGGTCCCCACACAAACAGAGTTTCAGATGTGGACACATATCTCCTCAAATCAACATTTTTTTTTGCCTGGCAAAGCAAATTGCGCCCTCCCCCTTTTTTTTCTGAAGAAAAAAAAAATTGTGAGGGATTTCAGATTACAGAAATTTGTTGCATACTAACTTCTGAGATCCTTTCATTGTCATGTTTAGAGTCAGGTGCTATTCAGACATAATATATTTGAATGGGTATGGCTGCATTACTGTAAATGACATTCTAATTACTCCTAAGCTCTGTCAATCAAACAGACAATAGTGTCAAAATGTTTCTACACAAGAGGGCTTCCTATTTCGCTGATGTACTGGTGCAAAATGAATACTGCTGGGCAAGCCGAGTCCACCTCCTAAATTGCATTTTTGAGGTCCAATTTAGAAATGCACACCCAGAGCCAAATGAAAACTGAGACCACAAATCATCGATTACTGGCACAACAACAACAACAACAACAACAACAACAACAACAACAACAACAACAACAACAACAGCAATTTGAAAGAAAAAATGTGGCAGGAAAATATGAATTGATTTTTAGCATTAAATGCAACCCAAACATGTTTGTGAACGAAATCTCATGCAAATCTGAAACCCCTTTGTGATGCTTCTTTATTTACTTGTCACTCAATCCTTAGGCCCTATATCTATCTTACATGGTGTGCAAATGTACGGTGGTGTGAGGAGCTAGCATATCTTGTTCAGAATCAAGACAACATCCTCATCAGCTTTCATATTATTTCTGTAATCAATTATGAAATTTATGATTATTGCAGAGGACTTACAGTATATTAAACTTGTGTGTAAAATGCCTCTCATAATGCATATTTCACTGCTGTTGTTCTAAACAACAGTGCAGTATTCATCTGTGTTAGGTAACTCTTTCATGGAAACAGTTAGGAAATAAACATTAACAAAACAAAACTGAAACAACCCAAACCCATTTGAAGAGTCTCTCTGATATGAAAGAATAAAAATCTGTCACTGGAACTTGGATGAACTCTCATTGTTATACATGTATATTCTCTTATACCTGTAATTACCCCACATTGGAACCCAGAGGATGCACAGTGTGCCATAATTGCACAACTCTGTGATACTGAATTTGACATTCATGTACAGCTAGTATGTTTCTTCATCCAGGGTAGCCTCTTTACCACAAGACCCCATCATTATTTTTACAGTATACTCCACTTAATCAGGTGGTGTCGGTAGAGCATTTGTTACCCGATTAAGTGGAGAACCCGATTATGCAGAGAGCATGTTTCATTCACATCACCTATATTGTCGCTACCACACAATAACATGCACCCATCTTTATGTCACTACGGCTACAGCCTGTCTGAAGTCACACCATAGCCTTTGCAGAAACCTAATTTCTGTCATCTTGCTTTCAAGGAAAAGGACATACGAACCTAACAAAATTATCGTGTTTGAATACTGTAACCTGCTGATGACCAGCTCCAAAGGATAATTGATAATCCATACCAAGGCCTTGCTTGTATGAGTGCAGACTCACCATTCATGAATGTGCAATGTTCTTCGAACAAGTCACATAATGTTAATCACAAAAATTGCAATCATTACCGTATGCCGTCTGTGTGGTGTTGCCGTGATGTCGGTTCCTTTTTAAAAGAGAAAAATCTATAAACTGATAAAAAATTTTTTTCCATTCTGAAGAAAGGTTGGAGTCTCAGTGGAGCTATAACTTTTTCTTTTCTTGTCTTTTTTCTTAAGAGCTGGCTAGACAAATACATGTATACTGTAGGACCTTGATTATGCGGCCATCAATTATCCGGATTCTCTGTTATCTGGACGGCGACTGGCTTACATTTCTGTTAATGTTTTCGTGTATTTTCAGTCCAAATCTCACTCAAAACGAACACATGTTCATTCAACCAGTATCGTGCAAATACACGACGGGACATATTCCAATCATTCACTGGCACTGAGTGCACAGCAGTAGTTACAGTACACTTTATCTGACAAGTAGCATTATTGATCCCATTGGCGGTCAATATCAATCAAACAAACAATACATGAAGGGATATTTTACCCCATCTCAACCAAGTATCATCCCTTTAAAGATAATATAAAGTTGTGGTACCTCAAAAGTTTCCCTGAGTTTCCTTGTCTTATCTCGTTTGTGTTTCAGGTTATTAAAGTACCTTTCATATAACTAACACTGTGAGACTTACTCGCCCCAAAGTGCTCTCATGTCTTAGTAATCATGCAATAATGGTTTCGTACCAGAGCAGAGCGGGCTCTGAAAAATTCAAACGAGCCGTTAGTTTGACTCGACGCGGTACCGCAACAATCAATGTACACGTATTGTACGAAACCATTATTGCATGATTACTAAGATATGAGAGCACTTTGGGGCGAGTAAGTCTCACAGTGTTAGTCATATGAAAGGTACTTTAACCTGAAACACAAACTAAGACAAGGAAACTCAGGGAAACTTTTGAGGTACCAAAACGTTATATTATCTATAAGAAGCTTTTTAAAAATATTGCAAGGAATTTAAATTTGATATGAATATTGCAGGGCTCAAATAAAAAAAATAATTTCATACTCCAAATAATGAAGTGCTATTTGTAGAGATGATAATAGAATGATACAGCACCAAATCACATGAAAGTGGTGACTTTGAATGATGGATTACATGATATGAACTTTTTTTTTATGGTGATGCCGAGTATGAGGAATTGTTATCACTCATGTCAGGCGCTATAAACCTGCTGCTATGTTATGCCTGGATATGCACCGGCATTGATTGATGCCCGTATGTCAAAGGTCGCCAAGTTCATGATTCTGACCTACTGTGTTCGTGTACACAGTCATATTGTGTTTGCACGTATTTAGTGACCTTCTTGCGCAAAAGGACAATGATTGCATACTTGCACCGAGTTCGCATAACATTCGTGCCATTTTGCATCCGTTCCACTCCAGACGAAACATCGACGGGTAGTACGATTTATGCCTTTGGCTTCGCGCCACTATTGTTTTGACTCGCTGAATATCTATGTCGGCAGTGCAGGAGTATCGTCGCTTCACACAGTCGCAATATCATATCAAGCGAAAATAGAATGTAATGAGCTGAGAATTCCATGTTTAGAGCAGCAAGTTTCATTAACTGTGTACCCAGGGTATAGTAATTTCTGCGGAGCTTGTTTGGAAGCACATGAGGTTTTCTTCCCACGTCTATGTGAATCATTTACCGAGAGTGCATAAAAAGAAAATATATATCACAAAGGTACTGCGTAGCCATTTAGATACTGCCCTTTATGTACTTAGGCATTACTGTCAAGAAGTGAGCTATCACTCGAGAAAACTTTTTAGGGAAAAAAAAGACAACTTATGAGATAATTTCTCAATAATAAACTTATTGTGATTGTTTCAGTGTCGGAATTATAGTAGAGTCTATATACCAAATGGTTCACAAATGTAATATTTCATGATTTGGGACTAGAAAAATTTTGTGAGTGGTTGAAAAACTTGTTGGAGAAATTCAGTGACGGAATGAAAAATGTACCTTTTATGAGAAAAGTTTATGACTTCCCACCTAAGAAACAAGATGCAAGGTGCTACATATACTGTAAGCACTTTCCTGATTGCCAGGGGGATGTGACAATAAAATTCGAGCAAGTGTTTTGGAACAAGGAGAAAAAAATGCTTGCCCAAATTGGGCAAACAAAAAGTTTTAAAGTCACCCTTTTCTTTTCACTTTTCCCCCTTCAAACCTACAAAGTTAACTATACAGAGGCTTAAAGGTCCTGTTTACCTTTGGGAGCAGTGATTTAAAAATTTTCCAAGATATCACATTTGATGCATATGTGTAGGTCTGTTGTATGACAAAACATCCTACCATATAAAATTTCCACAATAAAACCTAAAATATAAGGAGATATCAGTATTTTTCTCAATAAAACATAACTGTGTACGGTTTAGTCTGGAAACATTTTTATTATAGGCCTAACTCTTGTTCATATTTTGTGTATAGTTAACAATACGTAACATCGATTATTTCAGCAACTTTCCGACACTTACGTGAAAGAACCCCAGTGCAATGCAATGCTGACACTCAATCGAAACAAGTTTTTTTTTTTTTTTTTTTCAACATAAATGTGTGATGTTTATTCAAGTGATTGTGTTTTATTGAACCCTGACTTACTTGTACATGTGATTTTCTATATCATATTCTAATATTTTGGACTTTCTTTTCAGGTAAGTAGAATTTCAGTTCAGGCAAGTGTTGTGCAACAATTTGTAAGTCTGCTTGCTAGACTGGGCAAGTAATTAAAAAAAGTTATGCACAGTAGCACCCTGCAAGATACACATTTTTGGTCCATGAAGCAAGTGGAATTTGTGGACAGACATTGCAATATAGGCCTATGCTGCAAGTGCAGTAGATCTGGTATTCTAGCATGTCCACAGAAATAAGTTGGTTTTTTTTTTTAATTCAGATTGAATTCTAGAATAGTTCTTGCCATATTGTATATTTTCAAGGGAGAAACAGTCATAAACATTTATCTCTGTAGGAGTTGTTCCAATATTGATCAAATACGCACTGACAAATTTGTATGATATGGGGGAAGTAGATACTTTTTTGTGTGTTTTAATAATTATCTTTGATAAAAGTTATTGTTTCTTTCATAACCCGTTGAGGACGAGTCCCGAGTATACTCAGGCAAGGGTCTATGGGAAATGTGTGTTGTAGCAAAATCAGCCCGTCCTCAATGGGTTAAACTTCATTAGTCAACAATCATTGGATGATTCATTGGTTTGATATTTACATTTTTTCCTGCGTATAATTGGTGTACAAATTATGTTTTCAGACTTACAACCTGTACCCTGTTGTGGAAAAACAGTTTTAGCTCCACAGAGTATTCATAGGCGCTGAATCCTTACCAAACTGGCTGTGTTTTTTCATGTACCACCTTGGGTAGAAAAAGAAATCCTATCACAGTCACATGCAGCAGAGAGAGAAAAAAAATGAGTTTAGTATTGTTATATCTTCCTTTACTCTGTCAGTCTGCATTATTGGGGATTTACCATGGCGATGAGGGTTATTTTCAGTCTTGGAGGAGCAGGATTTGGTGACTGGTGTAATTTCCACCACTTGGTCACCTGCTGGGCACGGGGGCACATTATCAGCGGAGCGCTGGCCCTGTGGGGTCAACCTCTACCAAAATGAAGTTTGTAGCATATTCGGCAGGGGTGCGTGCCAGTCAAGACATTCTTGGCAGAATTTTGAAGAAAAAAAAGTGGAAAAAATGAAGAATAAGAAAGAAAGAGTGAGAGAAAAATGAGGGAGAGAGAAAAAAAGTAGAGAAGCAAGACAGGTTTTTGACTATCGGCGTGCCCTCTGTACATAACCTCTATGGCATGGAATTTCTGAATAGCACAGGGGAGTGTGAGAATATGACTCTGTGTGTGTGTTGATATGTGTCAGAGGCCGTATGTGTATGTGGATATAAAAAGTTTGTGTGTGTGTGTGTGTGTGTGTGTGTGTGTGTGTGTGTGTGAGTGAAAGTGAGGCAGAGAGAGAGAGAGAGAGAGAGAGGAGGGTAGGTGGAGAGGAGAACAAGAAAGCCAGTTTTGCTTTTGTATATTGTGTGAACATGTTCAAAGCCGCAATCGGAGGGATATATGGATTTCAATTTTCTTACTCAAGGGATATAGCAAGCATGCAGACGGCTAGACTCTTGTGACAGTCTTTCTTGTGGTTTTGTGAAAGTAAACAAAGAAGAGTCCAATTTGGCGACATTTGATTTGTCCCATGTTATGAAAACAATGCTGCCAGGTAGCATGTTTTCATAATCATTTATTATTTTCTTCTTCACAAAATATGTTAAATATGTGATTTATTATTTTTTCAAGTTTTATGATAAAGTATTGTTTTTGAAATACAAAGACATGTACGACCAGTTATTTTTCACATGTGAAGTATATGTTTGTAGGCTTATAATACTTTGTGCAAGAAGCATGGTTTGTGAGTGATAATTCATTTTATCTGAATCTTGATATGTCCATGTTTTTATCTTCAAACAAAAGTTTAAGTTTTTGCAGTTAAAACAAGTGTGCTTTTTTAATTGTGTATCACTATGTTTTTTCTGTAATATCTGAAGTGGTTGGCAACCCTGTGGGAAGCATCTTAAAGGAAATTAAAATCTATCATGAATTTCAATGAATCTCTGTAAAGGTGAAATTGATATGGTGATGGTGTATCATAAACCAAGAGCTGTTCATCATTTCTTTTTTTTTCTTCATGGTTACTGGCAATAGATTTAAAGTTTTTATGTCTCTTTTATTTGATATCGAAAGTATTTTATTTGAAACAAGGTATGAACTTGATTTGCTAGTGGAAGCATACCAGATGAGATCATTTATATCTGTTAAGTAACTTGTTTTTCAAAAACAAGATTGTGTGATTAAATTGTTTGAAATTTTTGCCCAAATGTTTCTTGTGTAATAATGAAGTGTCAACAAAAATGTTGTCCCTGTCTTCAGTGACATAAGCCTATACTGTAGGCCTATTCATTTAGATTCTTCTGACTTACAAATATGTTGCTGCAGTTACATTAAAATCTTGTATCAATGAACTCATGATTCACTTTAAGTTCACACTGTACATTATTATTTTGTAATATACATGTGTGCTAGATGAGATGTAGATGTGATCATAAGAGGTCACTGCACTTTTGATGTAAAAAAATACAAAATGACACATTTCATCTCCAATGGCAGTATGGAATGTTCAATGATAATTTGGCATGAAGGGTAGTCAATTAAAAGTGAAGAGTCAAATTTGCATATTCGTATCAGCTGCTTGAGAACTGTTTAGCAAAAACTAGTGAGTCTTTAAAATTGTGTAACTTCTTTGCATTTGATCCAATTTTCATTTTTGTGTTCCTGAAATTTTACTCTCTTTTCAGACTAACTTTTTAACTTTTAACTAAATTTCCCTTTGTATATGCTGTCTCATTTCAAGGTCAAAGTTCATTCTCCACTATCATGGAATGCCAAGCAATTAGGTCCTATATCATTTGGTAAGGGGATAGAAATGCGTATATAAATGATTAGTGGTCTCAAATGACAAAGGTGTAGGGAAACAATGTGAGGTTATGGGCTATACAAATAGCTAAAGGTATATTCATAACTTTCCCTTTTCAACACATTGATCACACAGTGTTGACAATTTGTCTTACATGCACTCTCAAAATTTTACAGTTTATAACTTTTTTATGAGTGTTTTTTTTTTGGGGCCCAAATTTTCCGTAATCTACTTCTCTGTTTTTTCTGTTTCATGCACAGAAACATATTATCACGATGGAATGTCCATGTGACGTATTAATGATAATAGTTGATATTTTCAGAGCTCCTTTTCCACTGGATACAAAGCACTATGAGATATCAGCCCTCGTCACCATAGTAGATTTGAAGAGTTTGTTCGCAAAAACCGATAAGTCCATATTTGCCAAATGGAGATATTTGAGATTAAAGGTCAAGAAAAATAAAGAGAATACATAACAAAATTTTCGCTCCTTTTGACCATTACTTCAAAAATGTACCTTTATTGTAGTGACCAATATATCATTTAAAAGGTATTATTTTGTACTTTATGACAGAGACTGTACTTCAAAATCTACAAAAATGGACCTATCGGTTTTTGCGAACAAACTCTTCATTTCTATACAAATCACCAGGTAGTGACAGTAAAGTCCAGTGCATATGCCTATACATATTATTCATAACCTTTGTATTATACTTCTTCTTCTTTTCTTGCTGTGGGAACTTTAAGATTATTTTAATGAGATGTGAATCTGGGTGGGAAGATTTTTGGAAGGGCCTTCCATGTCCTGTTTGTTATTGTCATTTATGATTGTGAAACATTGTGGAAAAGTATAGGCCTATGGGTCATCGAGTCAGTTGTTCAAGAATGGTCTGGTGATTCAGTGAGTAGTTTGCTTTTGCAGCGCCAATTTTGTAAAATAGGTTGCCAGATAAATCTAGGGCTGAGACAGACAGGAAGCAGTTTGCAAACTCATTTGAAACTTGCCTTTTTCTAATGTTTTGTAGGTCTTATGATGTGCATAGATAGTTTTCTAGATTATTATATACTATGTAACTTCGAATGGCTATTATTATTATTGTTATTATTATTATTATGATTATTATTATGATTATTATTGATATTATTATTATTATTATTATTATTATTATTATTATTATTATTATTATTATTATTATTATTAATTATTATACAAATAGTGAATGGTCACGAGTGCAATGGTACGAGATTTCGCACGAGGTGAAAGATAAGAGGCGCTCTATTCAACGAGGCGAAGCCGAGTTGAATAGAGCGCCTCATCTTTCACCGAGTGCGAAATCTCGTTCCATTGCACGAGTAAAGACCATACACTATTTGATTTATACAACGTCCAAGTAGATCTTTTTGGTCTAAGTAGGCCTAGAAGTCTATATATGTATGAAAAACATAGCCATACTTACATGTGGATCCACTGCGATTCTCTTTCTGGCTTGTGCAATCAGTGCGTTTAGATACAGGTCACAGCCTAGCGCTCATACACGTACACTACCACTACGAAGGCCTACGTACGCGCATGCATGTACCGCACACGTACACTGCGCTAGCTGCATGCGATCCTCAATATGCAACACACAGTACACGCAGTACCGTACAATTTCTCGAACCGTGGAATAGAACGAAAAAATCGAACCAAGTTGACGCAAAAATAGAACCAAAATTGCACGGCGCGCTGAATGGAGTACTTATTGAATATCACGTGACCGACAATCCTCCAATCAAATTACAAGGATCTACTTGGACGTTGTATAATATCAATTATGTGTATTATCATTACATTTTATTAATATTAGTAATAAATATACAACTGTTAGTTGTATCAAATGGACTAATATAAAAGAAGTGACTGTGCAGGAGAGTCTAGGTAAGCCACCAGGGTTAGCCTGCAGGGCAGTGGCCCCTATTCAAATGATTCCCAATTGTAACAAACATGGCAGTGAGCCTTGGGTTACAGTGTACCAGGGTGGCTGTCATTAGCCTCTATCCAGTCTGACCCCAGTGTGGAGTCTCGGCCCCTCTTGCCAGCCTGCCGAGGGGGGTTTCAGACGGGCAGATGCCTCGTTTTAATGCGATTACTGTGATATTATGTTTCACTAATGCACTTCTCGTCATATGAAGTACCAAAGTATGATGTCATATCCGTGCATCGCCGTGGAAACTTGTTGTAAACACCATTACCCTTACTGTTGCTAACCTTGCGCACACTCCATGTAGTTCTTACCCAAGCCCTAACAAAGGACCGTGACATCATCACTTTGGTACTCTGTAGAGGAGTGCACATAGCATGGGGCTGTGAATTCAAGGTGATGTTCAGGCTTTTTAAAAGCTTCACAACCTCAATCAAATTCCAGAGGTCAAATTGTTTAAGGCATTATTTACCATTTGCAGATGAAACAAAAATCAAGTTCTAGTACTTCAAAATAGTTCTAAATGTGAGTTAGGGATTGAAACAACCACTGTAAAAATGTTAATCAGTGTAATCAATGTTAATTATTCTTAAATGTACAAAATGTAAATAGTAGTTATAATAAAATTGTTTCTAGACTAAACTGTCTACAGTTATGGTTTAGTGGGGAAAAAGTGATATCTCCTTATATTTCAGCTTTTAGTGCAATTTATTTTTATGGTAGGATGTTTTGTGATACAACTGACCTACATGTATGCATCAAATGGGATATCTTGAATATTTTTTTTAAATCACTGCTCCCAATGTTAAACAGTAGGCCTTCCTGAAAAATGACTGCAAACATGCTTCAGAACTGAAAATGACTTGAATGGAAAAATTACTCTGAACTACAACTTGCCAATCTTGATTTGCAGGGCTTGCTTTGGACACACCTTATTCAGCTTTACCTGCAGAGTTCACAAAAGAAAAAGAAAAAAAAAAAGCTCAGACTGATTATGTTAAAAAACAAGATCATATGTAAGTCTGAAATACTTCTGTGGCTCATCCTGGCTCCTTTGCAAATGAGAAATAATATTTCCCGGACCTTCATAGGAAAGTGAGGTATAATAAGTGTGATTTGACCTTTTCATTGGAGGCTATCATGAGTAGTGGATGTGAAATGGGAGTAGGGTGGGAAGGAAAGGGCTATGTTCCAGAGTTTTGCCACGAACAGAACCTGTTGTCATTCACATCACCTGCAAAACAACCAATACCGTTATCATTTTCACCTACATCGTCATCTTCCTCAGTACCAATACTGTCATTGTCATGACTTTGTCAATGTTATCAATATCATTCAAAGAATCAATTATGCTACCCAACCACCACCTGCTGCATGCATCCATCACCATCATCATCATCATCCTCATCATCAAAATCATTGCCAACATTTGTGTCATCCTCATCATCATACACTGGTATCACTTCCCCAACCACTTATAATCATCTTTATCTTCAGTATTGCTATCATTATTGTATTCGTCATCCATGTTATTGAAGTCAATACCATCATCATTTGGAATGGCCCATCAATATCATTGACAACATCAACATTGTTGCCGTGACAACCACTGGTGCCAGCACCATCAATAGCAGCAGCCCTGCCTGTCATGAGTATCATCAACATTACTGACACTATACCATCAGTGACACAACATTTGCACCTGCGACAATTACTCCAGTCTTTAATATTGTTGTTTAGGACTTGGGATTAAGGTTGTGATAAGGTTTTAGGTTTAATTTGATGTGAGGATCAGGATTAGAGTGAGGGTTATGTTTTGGGGTAGGTTTTATGTTTGGCTCAGCATGCAGATATTTCACGAGAGCAATTTTTTGTAGGAGCAAACATCATGGAACCGTTACCACCACCACTATCATTGTCTTCATCCTCCTCCTCCTCTTCTTCGTTTTCTTCTTCTCTTCCTCCTCCTCTTCATCTTCATCATCATCATCATCATCATCATCACCATCATCATCATCATCATCATCATCATCATCCTTATCAACATCATGGACTGCAATGCCAGAGCTGTCATCTGTCTGTGACAGTCACAAGGGTCTGGAGCCAAAAGTTGGATTATATTTTTGGATACAGTCATGTTCATGTCTGACTATATCTCACAATATCTATCTTTGAAAATATTGTCTTTCCAGTTCTCACTTCTATTGAAAATCTAACCTCGGTTCTCTGACTGGGTGAATCTGTTTCCCATTGTGGCAATTCAGCACCTACATAGCTTACATTTGCAGATTTGCAGAATTTTCTCCCCAGAACTGCTCTGCTCCATCAATGTCAAATTTCAAATATATTTTTGTGTTTGTTACCTTTCAGTGTTTGTCATTCAGTCTTTATGATTTTGCTTACTCTGCTATTTTTTGACAGATATCTCCTTTATCTTGATAATAATTGTTTTTACCATGCTAATGTGCTTCTCACACTTGCCTATAGGATGTTTACACTCTGTGCGACTATTATGAGGAAAAATGATTCACTTCTATTCTGCTTCAATGACAGAAAACTGCATTTAAAGGACAAGTTCACCTTCATAAACATAAGGATTGAGAAAATGCAACAATATTAATAGAACACATCAGTGAAAGTTTGAGGAAAATTGGACAGTCGATGCAAAAGTTATGAATTTTTAAAATTTTTGTGTTGGAACCGCTGGATGAAGAGACTGCTACAGCTTGTGAGTCATATGCGTACAACAGTATAAAGAAAATGTAAAAGAAAATTCAACATATTTTCACTTTCTTCGCATAATAAAAGAGCACTTGACTTGCCTCTTTCTAAAGGCAGGGGGGAATAATATTACCCATAACATTTGTCGGTAACGAGTCAGGGGAATGTGTACTTTTTTCAAAAGATGGAATTTTGTGAAATTCTCTTTATATTTTCCTTATATTGTTGTACGCATGTGACATCTAAGTTATTCATACACTGCAGTAGTCTTATCATCCAGCGGTTACTGCACAAAAACTTCAAAAATTCATAACTTTTGAATGGATTGTCTGATTTACCTCAAACTTTCAATGATGTGTTCTACTAATATTGCTACATTCTCTCAATCCTTATGTTTATGAAGGTGAACTTGCCCTTTAAAGATTGTTTTTTTTTTCTCAAGGAAGGCAGTTGTTGGATTTAATATCAGTAGTTCAGCTGATATTCATGAAAGTACAAAAATACACTGTAAGAACTTGCCACCATGTTTTGACAGTAGAATTTTGACAACCTGTGCTTAAGTTATTGCTCTATCATAAGTCCAGTTGTGCCGTAAAAAGAGAATACCCTTAGTTTAATTGTTTTGTTTTGTTTGTTTGCTTTTATTTCTGCATTCAATCAGATGCAATTTGAATACAAACTTCAAAAAGTACAAAGACAAAGAATAACAAGTGCAGTGAAATAAATCGATAACAGTACATAAATAGATACACATAGGTGATTGCATTGAGCAATGTAGATACACAGAAACATAAAATAAGATATACAGTATTTTTCAGTAAACAACAGAGATCATTGAATGCAGGAGACCACCATCATAAGCGATTAAGCTTGAAATGGATGGAGGCCTCTTCTGTTGCATCCAATTATTCATTTCTTATTTATACTTATGATTTTGTTTTGCAATAAAGTGTCATAACAATAATGCAATAGAATCACAATGTCCCTTTCATCTGCTAGGACTGTACCAGAGCAAATATGCATTGTAAGAGTGGGAAAATACGGGGAATGTGCAGCACAATTATGAATATGTCACAGAAACCTATGACACCTTGTTGGATTATGTCAATGTTCTGTGATATGCCTTTGATAATTATGATATTTTTGTGTTTTTAAATGACTTGTGAGTCATCAATTTTGAGCCCCATTTGATGATTTTTTTTTGCTTTGCGGCCCCCACAATGCATCGCAAACAGAGAGACCTACGTGTAATATTTACAAAAACATCAAGTGAGGAATCAAATTGTTCTTTTGTTGCGTTTGTCTTTCAGAGGAAGCATCAAAGATGGGGAGAAAAGTGTGACGTGCCGAAGTCCACGTACTGGTGAGTACTGTCAACAGTCCCTACCCCTCTCGTAATTCACGTCATGACTTTCATTTCCAGGACAGCAGGCGAGAAGTTATTGCCCGATCCATGCCTAGTTGGCGTGTGACTTTTAGGGTTGTCTGCGCCTTGATAAACACTCATCTTCCTGTCAGAAAACATTTGAGCATAACGTATGTTTGGATTTCCAAGTGGAATGTCCCAAGTTGCATTATTGGCTCCCTAGATGTGCGAGATGTGGATTATGATACAGATTTTTATATTTCAAGTTTCCTTCTTCATTCTTGTTGCGTTTTTTGCCGTATTTGTTTAACCCTTACTGCGCTTTCTTTGCCGAATGGCTGACTGATAAATTGCCCTTCATCGACATAAATAATCATTATGATTAGTGATTAATTTGGTGCTTATTGACATCGGTGTAGGGCAGTTTGTTGATCAGCAGAGACTCCAACCCCAAGCACCTTCTGATCTGGAGATTCTCCCGCCTGAAACCCCTAGCAAACGGGATACTCCAACTTGATGTGCGCAAAGTTCCCTGTGGCCGGGGTCCAGGGCCCACTTAACTGGGCTCTGAACGCTCTAGGGTTCTAGATGCTTTCTCGTGCTATCTAAGGCTTATTTTACAACATACAATGGCAATAAGTTAGAAATCATTTCAAGAGCCAGGGCGGGAGAAAGTATATCTCAAGCGGGAGAGCGGGAGATTTTGCAAAAATGGGCTTTCGGCGGGAGATCTCCCATCAACAGCGGGACAGTTGGAGTCTCTGGATCAATTGTAAGATTTTTATTTTAAAGGAAGAAGATGATACAGCAGGAAAAAAAAAGTACATGTAGAAGAACAAACAAGACAGACAAAGAATAGGATGAGGATAGGAGAAAGAAAGGGTTTGGAGGACCAGATACAGAAGAAAAGAAAATCCTGTTATCAAATGAAGAGTTTGTTCACATAAACCGATAAGTCCATATTTGCCAAATGGAGATATTTGCGATTAAAGGTCAAGAAAAATAAAGAGAATAATAAGAAAATTGTTGCTTCTTTTGCCCATAACTTCAAAAATGTACCTTCATATGTAGTGACTAATATATCATTTAAAAGGTATTATTTTGTACTTTATGACAGAGATCGTACTTCAGAATTAAAAAAAAAATGGACTTACCGGTTTTTGCGAACAAACACTTCAAATATTGCTACCTGCCAGTGCAGCAAGGGGGAAAGTGGAAGAAGAAAGAAGAAGAGGATGAGAAAAAGGAGGAGGGGGTTTGGGGTTGGTGGAGGACCAGACACAGAAGGGAGGAAAAGTCCTGTGGAGGACAGTGCTGCCTTGGTGATGAGAGAAGAACTGTGTGTGTTCAAGGTTCCAGCTTTTATGCCACCAAAGAAGTCAAAGTCAAGTGGGTCTGGATTAGAAGGGCGCCATCTTGTGGCAGCTGTTTGTAAAGTTGTTTCCCCCAGTCCTCTCTTTGTCGTGCCGGGTTTGGATGTAGGAGATCTCTATTTGATATTACTTCTCAAGATCTATTCTCTGTTTTAGTGGTAACTTTGTTGTTTCTTCTGTTTGTCTTTTTTTTTTATTATGTAACAGCATCTTTGCCTGACCTCTTGAGGAGCAATCTGTTTTGCTCTCATGCTTTGCAATTCATCTGCAGTGGTTTTTATTACCTTGATTTGATAGTCAGCAGCAGGTCTTTCTTTGCTAGATTAATAAAAAAGTTTTGCTTGGTTCAAATTCAAGCATGAAAAGACACTTAAACAGAGATATGAATGTAAAATGTAAAGTTGTTTTTATACTGAATGGAGTTAAAAGACAGAAATTATTTGCATTTCAACTTGATAACATGCGAGATGCAGTCCTGCTGTGAATATGGGATAGAGCTTTAGGAAAAGTCCGCAACACAAGTAGGCCTATATGTCTTTTCTGCTCTTGCTGAGTGTTTTTGGTCTGTTGATGTTGTTTTGTTTGTTTTTTGGTCTCAATTTCATTTGATCTTGTCATGCATCATTGCCCATGTCAGTTCTATGCAGTGCTTCCATAGTGAGCAAGCAAGCGAGTGAGGTTGGGCGAAGGATTGTAGCAAATGCTGTGGTTTCTTCTTCTTCTTTTGGTTAAGTCTGCCTCCTTCAATAAGCTGAAGATTCTTGCAGACTACAAAAGAAAAGGTTAAAAGAAAGGTTTTGTAGGTTTAGATAGGACCATGTGGAGTTGCAGAGATGGACCCTCCACAGGGGTGTGGGAGGACTCACGCGAGGTGGGATACTGCCCACCTGGAATATGTGTGGCACTGCAATAGAATCTCTCCCGTAAATGCGCCAGATAAACTTCCGGATGTGTTGAAATATTGTTTGATTTTCCTCTTTGCTTTCTGGTTATTTCAGCATCGCGGCAGGTGTGGGGTGCAGCAATCACCCCAGCTCCTCTTTATACTGTTCCCTCCTTCTTGATCGTGCAAAGGAATCGGATCCACTGGTTTGAATTCTTGGGGTAAACTTGCTCAGCTTATTCCTTCTCCTCCGCCCCCCCCCCCCCCCCCCCCCCCCAAAAAAAAAAAAAAAAAAAAAAAAAAACACGTTCTCCCATTCTCACCTCACCTTTCATCTCTATTCCTTTCTCCTTTCCGCCCTCCTCCTCTCTTCTTCTCTCTCTCTCATTTTCCCCTTGGACTAGGGATTTAGCCCAACCTCTCAAAGGCCATCCAGAGCTCTGGCCTCCAAAGTATTCTCAAAGTTTGATGCCTCCATCACCACACTCTGGTCCCTATGCCTCCACCACCTACAAACAACCTTGCACATACCTGTTACAAGATGTGTGAGCATATGATTTTAGTGTAGTCCACACCCCCAAGGAACCAGCTTTGTCTTTGGTTACCATGGTAACTCATTTCGGGAGGGTAGGATATGATGGAGGGGGGGGGGGGGATGGGATTTAAAGTCAAGGCCCAGTGGGGTCAGGTAGGCTTTGCTGTTGGCAAACAATGTGGTTCACCCTTTTCAATTGTCGATTGCGGATACCCTATGAATTCGCCTGTGAAATATACAATAGCATGAGATGCTATTAAAAAAAAAATGCTGGGGTTTAGAGCAATTGAGATTCTGATTTCTAATGTGTCCTTGATCCTCCCAATTTTTGTTTTTGTTGCTTTTTTGGTGAGAGGAATGGAATTGCCTCTTGTTGTGTGTGGTATCTAATGCAATCAAAATGGGTGAAGAATGACAATGATATGACAATTTTAGATAATCTGCAGTATTTTCCTTTGATGCAATACATCCATACAAGGACAGCTGACGATTGACAAGATAGATTCAGAACATTTTTCTCCTTTAAAGCAACAGAGAAACAGAAAATGACAACATAAACTTGATTATTAACAAGTTTGTAATAATAGTGTGAAACCTCTCTGCGTCACCAAAAGTCCATTTCACTGGCATGCCAAAACTCAGCATGCTTAGGACACCATCAATGGTAGACTGGCTGACCACAATCAGAAACCAAGAACCTTTGCAGGTTCTTGTCTGCTTTACCACATAACAGACACCAGAACAAGGCTTTGTCTCACACCACAAACTTCTCAGAAGAGGGGGTCATCATGCCCATGCTTCTTCACACAAACAAAAAATACCTTTTAAACAACAACAACACACACACAAAATGCCAGTCAATGAACATCACCACCACAAACAACAACAATGTCACCCAAACCCCCAAATTGCACAGATGACTACATTGGAGACACTTTTCTTTCTTTCACGATAAGATAGAGGTATTGTATAATAACCCTGGTTTTCCCAGCAAAACAACAACAACAACAACAACAACACTTGAAGTGTTTGTGCCAACTTTGACTGTGTACCTTTGCATTAACCTGTTAAAGACGAGTCCCGAGTATACTCGGGCAGGTGTCTATGGGAAATGAATGTTGTAGCAAAATTAGTCCGTCCTCAACAGGTTAAGTTTGTATTCTGTGTTCCCCTCCCCATCCCATCCCTATCCCCTCTCCTCCCCTGTTCCACCCCCAACCTATGTGCCACAGTCACTGGCTGCTTGTCGTGATGGTCACAATAATTCCATAATGAAATTCAAAAGTCTTCTGAAATTTATCCTATAAATTTATGCTGTCATTGCATGGAAACTAGGCCTATATCATTGAAAGAGGGGAGGTACCTCCGACGATTTCAAGTGCAGTCTGTATTCAGACATGAAAAGCAGCAAAGATGTGGATGACTGCCAATATTATTTATTCATTTACTCCTTTTGTGATCCTGTATGGTTTGCCAGACGCACAAATATTATGGTTATATGTTTTCAATATGAGAGTTTTTGAAAGGTGTGCAGTGTTGACTTCCAGGATAAGTTATGTCTGCATTTGTAGAATTTAAAAAGAGATTTCGTACTTGTGATTACAAATCTATACTTCAGCCAAAAATTTACCAATTCTTTTAGAAATTTCCTAAAAGTATCCTACTGTAAATGCGGAATTCAATTTTAGCTCAAATGAAATCAAGTCAGTGAGTGAGAACTATAATACTTGGATGTAAGCTCTGCATGTTTGACAGAGTGGATGACCAAGATTGAACATAGAGGGAGCTGTTTCCATACTGGCTACTATGTAGTCTTGTTTGGATAGACAGTGACAATATTGTGCTTATCTGCAAGTTGTTTGAGAACTTGCAACAGACAGCCAGTGTTGTCAAAACTGCCTCTAAGAAATTTTCATCGTTCATGATTCTTCTCCATTTTTCTCCTCCTCCTTCCCCAACATGTTTTCATGTTTACTGTTATCATATGGCAGAATGACTCACATTATTTCAGCTGCAAAATGCTGGCCATATGTTTGTCACCAGGGAAATGGGGGGCTTACGCCTCCCTGCTTGCTCCATGGTCGATGAGATTTGTAGCAGCGTGTTATCTCCGCTGTAAAAGCATGTTTGAGGTCAGAAAAACATCTTGCCTCAATGTTGCATTCATGTGTGTTTCAGTCACTGGTAGAGTTGAGGTTCCCTGGGTGCGAAATCTGATTGGCAAAAAAGAAAGAAAGAAAAAATTATCATTGAGGCTTTTGCCAAGAGAAGCCAAATTATTACAAAGTTCTGCACCATAGACTATAACACAGACTTTTGTATTTAGTATGTAATCTAGCCATTTCAAGATTGTTGATATATAATAGCCAAGAGGTTTGTGACATTATTTACATCAGCTATTTTTTTTTTCATCAGTGTCTAGGTGTTCAGTTATCTTTTTTTCCATGTTGGATGTTCTGATATACTGTAAGTTTCTTGACAGACTAGCTTTCGGTGTTGCAGAGTGGCTGTCACTGGAGTATGGAAAATCAGAGTCTGTTATGGCAGAGACTAGCTCCCTCTAGTGGTGAGTGGGAAGTATGCTTCTCTATGACCTTTGGGGCTGAACTTCATGTTATGGAGATAAACATTCGTGTGTTGACTTATTCTATCTGCTGTCACTACAGTGGCACGGGCCGATGATAAACGTGTTGCCCTCCCAAAAACCTGGGAGTGGAATTGATTTTCGTTTGATGGGTTAAAGGGCGTACCTCTCCTCCTTCCCAGACTTTCCAAGTTTTTCTCTTTCTTTTTTTTTTTGGGGGGGGGGGGGAAAGGGAAGGGGGAGTTTTTTTTTTTCTTGTCGATGCAAGATAATGTACTGGTATCAGAGGAATGGGGAAATTCAGCTGGAATCATGTGAACAGCTGCATCTGAAAGAAAACAAACCGGCAGTGTTGTAAGTTTTCTTCCAAAGCTTAAAAAAAAAATCATTTATCTGCTGAAAAAAAAAATGCAACACAGTAATCACCGAGACTAGTGGGGCAGGTTCACAGGCTGAGGATATCTTGTCCTCAACTGAGTTTGGAGAGTCTAAGAGCGGTTACACACGGTCAAAAATTCGTCATTTGAATGATGATTCCAGTGAAAAATAATTCTAATGACGAATTTTTAGCACGTGTGGAAGCAAATTAGAATCACGAATGCTAATCACAATCACGAATTCAAATACTAGTCCGGAGGTGAATTCCAGTGAAGTTTCACTCAAATTATGGTGCGAAATTTGCGTGTGTAATGCTTGACCTCCAAAACATCTTTTGAGGGGCGGAGCTTACGTGACCTTTCAAGCACTTCCGTAGATAATACGCGTGCCGCATGCATGCACTCGATCGTACGTTTTGATTGACAAGTCACCAAGGATTACGTAGCGCCTTAGCTCGAGAATTCGAATTCTAATCACAGTTTTCGAGCGAGCGTGTGTAAGGTCCGATAATTCTAAAGACGAATTGCAATCATCATTACAATGATGATTCAAGTTACGAATTTTCTCTCGTGTGTAACCGATCTATGTGATGTTTGTGAACATAATATGCATAACTTCTGTTTGGTATGCCGTGACCTTCAATTCTGCAAATGACAACAGGAGAGCGAAGTCGCAAAACTGTAGATTTTGTGTCAGACATGATATTTCTACCAAGCCATTGATAATCCATGTGTGTAGGACCCTATCTGCCAATGCATTTTGACAGACAAAAATGATTGAGAAAATATTGCATCATTTGAAGGTGATACCCCTATCCAGTGAGATAGGATTTTTGTTGTTGGTGTTGTTGTGTCGGGGGGGGGGGGGGGGGGAGGTATAAAGATTGTGGGGCATTGGACAAAGATTTATAAACTAATCTCAACCTCCTATGACACTTCCATTTGTTGACATATTGTAACAATACATGGATCAAAGAGAGCATAATTTACAGTATAACATGATGTCCATGAATGGACTGGTATTTTTACCCCCCCCAAAAAAAAAAAATAAATAAATAATAATAATAATTAATAAAAAAAAAAAAAAAAATAAATAAATACCTTTAACGTCACCTTTGTCCATGTTTTGGTGTTTCTCTCAAATGGCTAAAATCATGACGTGGATTTTGAGAAGAATACTTTTTGCACTTGAAGAGTTTGTTTGCAAAAACCGATAAGTCCATTTTTGAAGATTTTGAAGTACAGTCTCTGTCATAAAGTACAAAATAATATCTTTTAAATGATATATTGGTCACTACATATAAAGGTACATTTTTGAAGTTATGGTCAAAAGAAGCAAACATTTTCTTATTATTCTCTTTGTTTTTCTCGACCTTTAATCGCAAATATCTCCATTTGGCTAATATGGACTTATCGGTTTTTGCAAACAAACTCTTCACTTGTTGATTAAAACAATGGTAAGCTATGATATGGTATGTTTGATGGGAGCCATGCTCTAATATTTGAAACCAAGAAGAAAGGAAAAGCAGTGTAAATTGTATATTGCAAAGTCCCACCAGTTTGCTTTGAATGTCTATGTACACATGCTGCATCATTTACTTGCTGAGATCAATTATTCACTGTGGAAAAACAGATCAGTGACAGTTTCTCTTGGCAGCTAAACAGTATCAGCAATGTCTCCCTCTCTTGGCCAAAGATGTACCAGCGTAACCACTCCTCTTCTTCCAAATCCCCCCCCCCCTTTTTACACTCACTCATAAATCATGCAAATATCATTCATCATGGTGGCGAAGGGTGAAGCCTAGAGGTCAGGTGAGGTTAAGTGGGTGAAACAGTGGTAGTAGGAAAAGGGAGGAGTTGGAGGAGTGGGTTGGGGTGGTAGAGAGGAGAGGAAAAGTAGGCCAATGGTCAGGTCAGTTGGAGCATGGGCCTTTCTGTCAGGTCCATGGTTGGAGTGATGAAGAGCAAAGTATGAGAGAGGGGAGAGATAGAAAAGGGAGAGATAGTGGACAGAAGGACAGAGGGAGATAGATAGATAGATAGATAGATAGATAGATAGATAGATAAGTACTGTAGATAGTTAGATGGATAGATAGGAAAATATATATATGGATATGTAAATAGATAGATGGATGGATGGATGGATGGATGGATGGATGGATGGATGGATGGATGGATAGATAGGTAGGTAGGTAGATAGATAGATAGATAGACAGGTAGATAGATAGATAAGTAATGTAGATAGATAGATGGGTAGATAGAAAGTTATATAGATGGATATATAGATAAATAGATAGATAGATAGGTAGATAGATAGATAGATAGATAGATAGGGAGATAGAGAGATGGATAGATGGATAGATAGACAGGGAGATAGAGAGATGGATAGATAGATTAATAGATAGATAGATAGATAGATAGATAGACAGATAGATAGATAGATAGAGAGAGAGAGATACAGAGAGATAATTATCATGCAGAGTTCCTTAGATGTAGGCCTAGGAAAGTCAGAGAGAGACAAGAGAGAAATAGATAAAAAGAGATAGAGATAGGAGAGCTAGAGATATGCATGCATAATATGTAGGCCCTACATATAAGACACAGAGAAACAGACACACATTATTAGAGGGAGGGGTTGGGGTGATAACAGGAAGAGTACAGAAAGGTATTCATCGTAATGTTTGTTAAAGGAAAGGATTTGGATTATACTTGAATGATTGATGCTAAGTCTTATATCAAGACTAGGTCTGATTTTATTGAGTCTGATACCAGGTGTGTCCCATTGCTGATGTTTTTATGTCATTAGTTTGGTTTGCAAACCCACACAATTACTAGTATTATTTTGTCTAAGCCTGCAGTTTTATTCATTTATTATTTTTTTACAAGACTTCAGGTTGAGAGAAGGCAGATGCCACCATTAAAAAAAAAAGACTTTGTCACTTCAATTTTACAGAAATATTAATTCTTTGCTTTCTCATAATTTATGGTCTTTTTTTTCTCCTAAAAGTATATTGTACAAAGATGAGTTGAGAGAGAAAATCAAAATAGCCAAGGAAGAATGTCTTAGTTTCTCAGCTGGAAAAGAGTCGGCTAAAACTTTTGTCTGATTTGTGGTCAACATTGTGCATATTTTTGTCAGATTCAAGGAGAGATAGAGAGAGTTAAAGAGGGAAGGGAGGAAGGAGATGCAAAAATATGTCTTTGCCATTTGTACAAAAGTTAATTAATCTTTGCTTTGTTATTGTTTTCGAGATTTGAGCTCAAAGTGGTAGTGGTCTGTAGAAGGATAATGGAGACGGGGAGAGAAAATGTGAAGAGAGAAATGGAAGAAACTTTAAATTTTCACAGGTAACTCTCCCATATAATCTACCTAATTTCTCCTCAATAGTATACTTTTCTTGAGAAAGATGACAAGAGATTGAACGAGAGACAGAGAGAGAGATGGGAAGGGATTGGAAGAAGAAAAGAAAGAGGAAAGAGAAGAAGAAGAAGAAGACCGGCATGCTTTGTATGTGGTGTAAGCGGCGCAACGACGTGCAACTACTTGATCTTGGGGAATGGGTCAACTCATCATGGTCCTCTCGGTGCGGGGATGATGAATGGCGGTGCCTCGCGCCTCTCTGGAGTTTAAAAAGAAGGCATCGCCAAAAATGGCCGTCACACCTGTCTGCCTTGGGGGGCCAGTCCCCGCGCCCCCGTGGGGACCCATTTTCAGCACTGCTCCGGTGGAGTGTGGAGCTGGGAGAGAGTGGAGGAGGGAGTTGCCAGAGTCTGCCTGGCCTGCGGAACTTGCGCCCAGCAAGTTTGGTTAGACTTGTTCCTGGGAATTGTTGTTATTTTTTGCGTGCTCATTATTTTTCCCTCCCTCAAATGTAGTGTTCTCATACAATCTCTTAAATTAATAGCAAAGTTTAAAACACTATTCTAGGGTCAGAACTGTATAGTGTATCATTATCAAAGTCATGACTGTTATTAAAACAAACTTAATTTGCGCTCATTTATCTTTTGAATGTCATAACTATGTCATACTTATTTCAGAAAATGAAAGTGATAGCAGTCATATTATTTGTGCACCACCATTAATACTAATTGTACTGATAACGTTGATTATACTCTATCATCATTAATATAATTATAGTTATAATTATTATTGTTTTTAATGGTAATATCTGTGATTACAATAAGGAATATGAGCATGGTTGGTAATATAATCACCATAATTCTATTAAACCTTGATAGTGTTGCTATCATTTTGTGCTTTCATTGTCGTGGATGGATGATGCTTACGCTGATGAATTCTAGTGCCATCATTATGGCTACAGTAGGTGTAATGGACCATTGGTTATACTGAAATCAAACCATGCTATCCTCAAAGGGGGGGGGGGGGATGATGGGTCAACACTGAAATTGTTTGGACCTCATAATAAGCATTTTTGTCACATTCACTCAGTGTTTAACACAATTACAGAGTAGCTTGCTAGTTGTAGTGTATGCAGGGCTCAACATTAGCACTTTGCCTGCTTGCCCACGGAAATAGAAATTGTATGTCAGGCAAGTGAAAATAAGAGAATTCTAAATGTTACTTGCCCAATCAAGCAAGTAAAATTTTGATTCAGATGTAAAAATCAGAAGCTTCTCAAAACAGTACATTACCACTTTATTTGGATCAGTACTTTCTTCTTTTGTGCACGTAGACATGTGAAATTTAATGATGATACTTGCCCCGATTTACAAGTGAAGAAAAAAGTTAGTATCAGGCCCTACTGTATGTAATCATACAATGTAAATGTAAGAATACATTTAGTCCCAAATTACCATTCATAAGTCTTAACTAGTCACATCATTTTTGTCTGACAATTGATATGTCTATTATAGCCAAAACATGTATACAGTATGCCATGTTTGTAAGAGGGCAATGGCATTCGTTGGTGGATCCTAAGTAGAATTTTAAAGCAGGAAAATGAAACTGAATTGCAGAGTCTTGAAACGCTTCAGTCATCAAAGTACATAAATCTCTGCAAATCTATTCCTGAAGCGATCAGATTCTACTAGGTATGAGCAGGGACCTTTGTTCGTTGGAAAATCGTCGGCCTAGATAGATGAATCCTGCCCAGAGTTGTGCACTCTGAGAAGTTGTAATGGTGTAAATGAATCCATAGTTTTCACCTTCCAGACTCACCTCTGTTATGATTTATGAGAGTCTGCAGAATCTTGTGTCAGCGTTCTCTCTGCCCTGGAATGTCCTTTTTGTTTTCTCTTTTGTCATTTATTAGTCATTGGAGTATCAGTAGTAGAATAGACTTCAGTGACCCTTGTTGGAATTATGGACCTGTTGTTTTGCAGCCTTAGATTTGTTGTATTTTTTTTTTCTTCTTATCTTTGGTCCAGAGAGTATGCCTGTGAGTATACACATTGTGGGCCTAAGCTACGGCGGTTATGATGCAAAGTTTGCAGCATGTGAGGAATGCGATAAAAGCTGTATATTTGCCCTTCATATCCTCAGAGCTTGTCTTCACACTTCATCCCTAAAGCCTTCCTCTCTTGTGTGCACGGACGATAATTTGAATCGTGATGGCGATCGTGATTGTAATTCAGCGTTGCAATTACATTTCTCGACTGGACTGAAAATGGCCTATTTCTTAATCATTAAAAAAAATTGAAAGTAGCTCCCAAATAGGAAAGAAGATTCTGAAAATGATTATGGAAACACATCCTTGCTTTTTTTTTTCTTTTTTTTTTCTTTTTTGCAAACGAGAAATTTCCTAGCCATGCAAATTGTGGTATTTGCCTTGTGTATTATCAACAAGGGAGAAAGGGTAAATCACAAAACAATAACAGTTTATTGAGATGTATGGCCCCACTTGCTTTCTCACCGATCCCCAGATGCATTGGAAGATCTCAGCGCTCAGAATCCGATTTGAATTCTTCCCCGAGATTTATTACTTTTAATCAACACCCCTGAGCACTCTTGGGAGAACAGATGCCCCAGACGATGCAGGCAGTGTGTGAAGAATTAGGCAAAGAGAGGGAGAGATGGGGGTGATAGAGAGAAAATAGAGAAGGAACCAGACAGATTGAGGGATGGAAAGAATGATGGTTGAATTCAAGAAATGAATAATGGAAGGAGAAAATGGAAGCCGTCTGTGTATGTTAGAAATGTGAGACAAAAGAAAAATGAGAGACTCTGCTCATTGGACCGATTGAAATTCACTGGCAAATTTAGAAACTGATAATACTTACTGTGATGTTAGGACAAAGAGAGAGAGAGAAAAAAAAAAAGGAGGGATAGATGGAGAGAGATGGGGAAAAACAAAGAGAAAGCCAACAGAGAGAGACCAGATTGACAGATGGTAAGAATGAGGGGTTGAAGTGAAGAAAGGAGCAATTGAAGGAAAAAAATGGAAGCTGTGTATAGTAGAAATGTGAGACAGAAGAAAAATTACAGATAATGCATAGGCTTATTTGCCAGAAAAAAAAATGTACTCACATATTTAAAGATTGACAACAGTTACCATGATAGTGAGAGAAAGAGAGGGAGAGAGAGAGAGATAGATCAGAGATAGAAATAACAAGAGGAAGAGGTAGGGGGAGAGAAAAGAAAGAAACATGATGAAATATGAGCTAAGGTGATGTTTGATGTATCAGAAGTTTTGACACCAGAATTTCAAAATAGCATACAAGTCGGGGCCTACGTGCCTTCAGCTGTTGTGAATTCAAAGAAAATAAGAGAGAAAATTTGAAAGTATGATGGGCATTAAAAAGGCAGTTACCTCAATGGAGGTGATAACAAGGGATTTAATCATCAAAGCAGGAGAGTGATAGCTGTGAGGAAACTGGGATCGTTGCAGTTTTGAAGGGTAAGCAATTCAAGAGCAAAGAAAATATCAACACTTGGTGAAGCGGGTGACAGAGAGGGGGGAAAACATGTGCGTCATGGTCCACAAGATACCAATTCCTTGTCGTCGTAAGCGCCTCCCCAAAATCCATCTTCTGCCGGCATAAAGTTTTTGGTCCGAGCGGATTATCGCTTTTCGGCAGAGTGTCTGTCATGGCAGCACTCCCCGCCGCTAAATCACTTCGTCGCCCCGCATCATCCATCTCCTTACCCCACCCCCTTCCTCTCTCGGTGCTTATCACACTGTCTCCAACCCCCTCCCACCATCCTCATCCCGTCCCCACCGTATCCCCACCCGACCCCTACTCCATCCCCACCCCATCCCCACCTTATCCGTATCTTATCCCTACCGTATCCCCACCATATCACCACCCCATCCCCACTCTATCCCCACCCTATCCCGTCCCACTCCCCACTGCTACCGGCACCCCTTCCCCTCTACCGTCCCCACCCTACTACCACCACCACCACCTGCCTCATTCCCCCCACTATCTGCGGCACTCCCTCTCATCTCTCCACCTTGCCATCCCCTCTGCCCATTCCTTCGCCCGATCCTGTGGGTATTGTTGGCTCACTAGGGCGAAGGGCCCGAAAATGAGTGATTAGAACAATTGTTTCTTCTGGCACCGATGGAGTTTAGTTTGTCTTCGTGCCTTCTGTTATTTATGCCAAGAAAGCACGAAAATATACCCAAGGTTAAAGGAAGGTTATGAATTGCACTGCCTTGAAAATGCTTCTGACCTTCATCAGTTGACCTTTGCTTGCAGGATGACTACACAGTCTAACAGGCACCTATGTTCCAGCACAGACAATATTTTGTTATAGGTCTTTTTAGCATGTTATTCTGTGTATTCTATTAAGATAGCTACCCAGTTTTGGGGATGCTGTGATACCAAAAAAACTGTGATTTAATGATAGAAAATGTGTTATGCCAAATGTCTTCAAAAGATTCAATGAGTGCCTACAAAATGTAGTTTCATTTCATGCATTGTACATGCATCATGATTGAGATATTTATGGACGTTTTGTGTTCAACCTTTTATTGTTCAAAGTGAAAGGCAAATGTTTGTTGATTAGATCACTTGCATATCTACAATTTAATTTACCTACATTCGTATGCCTCAATCAACAAGTTTTTGTCTTCTATTTCATCTAATCACAGAGCTGTTAGCTCCATGATTTAATGATCTATTATAGGGCTTTTTACACTTGTGTTTCTTAACCCCGGACTTTCTCTGACCCAGGACTATCGTTAGTCCCGTACCAATTTTTTCAGCTTTTTACACTCGCCAATTAGTCCCGTACTATCTCTTGTCCGGGGCTAAGGAGAAAACTGACCTTTTTACACTCGTATTTCTTAGCCCCGGACTTTCCAAACCACATGAATATTCATAATTACGCTGTGTACTGTACACGTACACGCACGCACCGGCAGCACTTCATTGCCTCGTTTCTGATTGGTCAGTGAGGGTCGGACTTCGTCTCCGTCGCTTAGCCCAGGATTATTTTTTCGTTCTGTTTACACTCACTTGCTTGGCACCGCAATTGCGGTGCTAACCCCTGCTATTTTGCAGGGCCAGATAGTACCGTACTATCGGTGGGGCTAGCCCACTTTGGCAAAAACGAGTGTAAACAGAAAGTGGGCTAAGGATAGTCCCGTACCAACGGTGGGGCTAAGGCCCCCCCTTAGCCCCACCGTTGGTCCGGGGCTAAGCAAAAATTTACAAGTGTAAAAAGCCCTTATGTGGATTCTACCATGAAAAGCACACTCACACACAGGACTTTTTATTTTATTCTATTTAAAAAAAGGTTCTGTGCTCTCGCTTGTGGCTTACTTAGTGTCGTGTGGCAACCCACTTCGCTATCTCTTCTTGCCATCATTGCAGCAAGAGGGCCTTTAACGTAGACTAGGGCAGTGCAGTAATTAACAGACACGGGTGGTTACGAGTGGATCCTTCTTCACGTCATGCCGTGGACAAATAGAACTCGTCTCTATGCCACCTCCCTAATCAAGAGTCTCCCTTGCAACTTGTGTTGGGGAAGGCAGTGAGCCAGAAGAGGGTGGAAACCTGTGAAATACTGATAGATCGGTTGAAAGTGATCTTTTCTAATGGCTCTGCTTCGCTTGAAGTGTCTATCACCCGCGTCTGACTTGTTTGTTCTAAACTTCTTCATCAGCCAGACGCGTTGAATTGCGGTTGAATCGGTGCGCAGCCGCTGATAGCCAGAAATTTTTCGGGCAACTCGTGTCTGCTCTGGTGGCGATGGACGTTGTTAGTGTTACACAGATGATCTAATTAGCTGCCCTCAATTTCTTTTCTTTTTTTATTATCGGTGTTTAACCCATATCGGGCCACCTATGGGATATTCCGTAGTTCGTCCGAACGCCGCAGGGGCCATATACGGAATATCCCATAGTGAATGAAATGACATATAAACGACGTCATTCCAAAGTTCTTTCACCTTCTAATCTTTGACAACATATCCCAGAATGCTTTGCTACACTGTATGCAATTCTAGAAGGTTTTGTCAGTCGAACGCCAACAATATCGTAAAAATCATCGAAAAATATGGAATAACGCGAATAACCACGAAGAGTCAGTGGGTGCTATCTACAGCTGTACGGAGTGCTCGATTTTGGATTTTCTGCCGCAGTTTTTGAGGAGGTTTGGACACTTGCCGGGTGATGATTCGACTGTGATAATAGTCCCACATGTACATCCACATGTGTGTACAACAATTGTATAATTCAGTCGAAACTGAAAAGCTGTAGTTTAGAAGTGTATCTATCATGATGAGTTTCGCTTCAACAAACTATAGGATGTACACATTATACTATCGATTTCCCGAGCACTCGCAATGGCTTCATCGTCATAAACATAAACATAAACCTGCAATTATTGTATCAATGGTCATGATATTCATATGTCAAGAAAGCTGACACTCTGATTACTGTAAAACGAGAAATGTTCGCGTGCATTTTAATTTCGCGAGCGCCAAGATTCGCGAAATTAAAATGCACGCGAAATTTCTTATCTACACTATATGCATTGAACGCAAGAGGCAATTCGCGAAAATTTCTTGCCGCGAAAAAGGCCATCGGCTCCAATTCACGAAAATTTTGTGCCGCGAATATATCATGTTTTACAGTATTTCATTTCCGGTACTGGATGTGTTTACAAAATTACAACATTTGCTATTTTTAATCCATGAATGAAAGCAAACAAACAAATTGATTTCGTAACTTTTGGATGACTGTACTTCACTTCTGCTGAGTACTATGACTGCACTGTGCATTGAATGGCAGCATGTCATATATCATTTTAGAGGGAATTTTATCCTCTTTCAAATGACATATAACTTGTGTATGTTTTGTTCATTGCTTGCTAATGAAGAGCGATTGTTTGGAGAGTTGTCTGCCTGTCGGTGTGTGTGTGTGCAAACGGTGCTAGGCCACTGCAGTGTTTGTTTACACAAGTGCGTTGGCCCGATATGGGTTAAAGGAATGGGTATAGTTTTGGTTGAGATGGGGATTGAGGTTTTAACTTTTTTGCAAGATGATTAGAAACCACCGATATGAAATATTAAGAAGCATACAATTCCATGTGGAATTAAAAGTTTATTGATAATGAATATTGATATATATTATATTTCATATTTCAATGAAATACTCGGGCAGGTGTCTATGGGAAATGTGTGTTGTAGCAAAATCAGTCCATCCTCAACGGGTTAAAAGGGCTGAGATGTAGGGATTTTTTTTCTCTTTCTTTCAGAGTTTATTTATTTTTGGGGTGGATTTCCTTTTTAAGCCTTCCACCACCAAGTCTTCTGTGGCCACAGAAGCCTTCAAAAATTTCAGTAAACATTGTCATATTGTATTTTGTAGTTCTTTGAACAGCACTAATGATCATAATTTTGAAAGGCAATAAAAAATACCTTTACTAATGATAGCATGAAATGTGAACAGAAAACTCTACTTGCATTTCTCTGGGGTCATAGGTGCTCAAAGCATAGTGCAGTAAATTGAAAAATCATCACTTTTTAAAGCAACATACGCGTGTACATGCAGAAGACTGAAGTTGTATCCTAACCATGTAGTTGCAGAAAAAAAAATGCAAATACTTCTTTAGTAATTCTTCCAGTTAACTTTTGGTTACATTTGCTGTAGAATTTAATTTACAGAAGTGTAGAAATCAGATAGCAACTGTCATTTCTTCGTCTGTTTTTTTGCAGCAGAAGGAATTTGTAGATGCTGTGCGAAGAAGATTTGTCATAATGATGCAAAAAAAAGAGGAAAAAATAGGTGAAATTTCTTAAACTGTCAGTTTCCGTTTATGACAGACGCCTGAAGTCTTTTACGGCCACCTACGAGAAGCATGAAAAGCACCGCCCCCACCCCCTTCGTCCGTTACCTACCACGCCAAACAAGAACCTGTGCTGGTTCCACTCCGGAGGTCCGGGGCAAAACTATTATCTTCGGATCCCTCCTGTTTGACAAGATCAGAAAAAAAAGGAAAAGAAAGAAAAAAAAAAACCCAGCAAGACCCCCAAAACTTTGGGCCCCCGAGGCAAGCATGTAAATGTACCTTTGCAAAATGTGAAAGTAATTTTCTGCCATTTGGGTCTTCTTCATTCTTTACCTGCTTCCTCTTCTTCTCTCTCGTTCTGTCTTTCTTTCTGTCTATTATTCATCTCCTATCAATTTGTTTTGTTTGAGCTCATTTCTGCGTTTGGTCCTCGGGAGTATTTATACAGAAGTCCAATTTATTCTGTTAGGTCTGTGATTTCATGCAATTTGTTTTCCATTTGTTGGCCTTTCAAATGTTTTTCGTTTTTGTTTAGTTCTCTTTCCCATTGCGAAGATTTGTTTATACAGATGTTCAGAAACAGGGCAATTATCTGGTTTGCTGCGTTATTGGATGCATGGTTACATTCTTTGTAGGGACTCACTTGTATATTCAAGGGTATGGGTAACATTAAAGAGCTATTAAACTGTTATTACTGACTTACAGGTTTTGTGTGTGTCCATGTTATAAGGACTTGACTATATATCACTTTTGTGGTCAACTCTTGGGTTTTGCAGTGCTACAGCCTGTCAACTTGCAAGAAGTTTTCGTGCGTATGTAGAAATGAACTGTTTTAAGATTTTTGTTTGAATGCAGCTAACTTCTGCAGCAGTGCCTTCAGTATCAAGGAATCCCACATTATATGTCACACAAATTTATGTAGGTGGGACAGCAGTTAACATGAATTGATTCAGCTTTGAGGTATTGAATTACGTGTTGTAGAGTTAAGATGTTGTCATTTTGTTTTAAACAGGCTTTGTTGTAAAGTTGTAGCACGACCTTACAGATCAGTTTGTATGTGATTGTTAAAAGTTAGAACGTATAACTCCAGACTTTTATGCATCTGTCTGTCTGTTTCTGTTGATGAACCAGTGGTACAGTGCTAGAATGCTGTTATATCCATCATCTCTTATATCAGTTAATGGTATGACTACCATTCCTATTTTATTCCATATTTGTCAGATCATACATTGTATAATGCAGCCTTTTAATTGTCATTGAACTTGATTTTATCCTGATATAAGTTGCACTTGTGAGCATGGTGTGGGATATTAACTGATATGGAGAAAGTTAATTGGGAGGGGAAGGGGGGTGGGAGGGTAATGATTGACTGGAGGGTAGTAGCTATAATAGGGGGAATGAGATTGTTGGCAAAAGGGGGATTCTGGCCACAAAAGAAGTATCATAATCAAGTGGGGAGAGCAGGGTAGTTTGCAGGCACAAACCCTTGTTGGTCGTATAGGAGTCTGCATGCGCCAAGACTAATACACGCACCACTACACTGCAGCCTCTCCTTGTTGGGAGAAGCTTCAACACAGGGCCTATGGGACAGTGCCAAAGTGGTGCATGTAGTAGTCTTGGCGCAGACTCCTTTACGACCAACAAGGGTTTGTGCCTGCAAACTAAGAGCAGGGCATGATTTGGCTAATATTTGGGGGAAGTGCATTGGGTTAAATAAGGCCAAGAATCCTCCAACCAGGAATAATCCTGTTGAGGGGCTCAGAGGCTTGCGTTGCCGGGTGTGGAGTGATGCAGAGAGAGATGGGTTGCTAGGCAGGTCTGCTCCGGGTGATGACAGTGGAAAGAAGGCAAAATTAGTGACTTGGTAGTAAGAGTTGTTTCTGTTCAAGCTCTCCTTCGTTGCTTTTGTATGAACATGGGTATCCGTCATTCAGGATAGGGGAATTACATTTCTGGTTTAGTTATCATCCACCTACACAGTCAAGGGGGAAAAAAAAAATCTCAACTTTTTTGATCAATACCCAGGTGATCATGCACACATATACTGAAGTATTTATTCTCCAAGTATACTTCAACAAATCTTGTGATGTTTCTGCTGATTTGGTGAAATGCACAAGAATTCTACAATTGCGTATCAGAGGTACAGAAGAGATATGTCGAACAAGATGAACCAAATGATGATACCAAATAGACTTCCATTCTCCATGGCATATCTTGAATGAAGTAAAATGGTTGTTAAACTAACGTTATAAAGTGTCATTGTCCATATCAGTTTTTGGACATCCTGTCTCTTGCTTGGTACCACCATTTCACTCGTTTGCTACCCTCTCTCAATGCCACTACCCCACCCTTTCTCTTAAAGTTTGCCTACCTTGACTGTGAAGCACACATGCTGGTTGGACCCCAAAAGCTAATTGCGGGGGAGCGATTAAGACTTTGCTAGGAAGAACACGTGTGGCCTCCGATGTGAACAGGGCCGAGGCTGGGGACAAGTTGGAAGATGATGGGAGCTGCTGTGACTGGGAGACCAAGCAAGCAAGGGGGGGGGGGGGGCAGCTAGTAGGGGCCGGTCTCATTATGTCTTAAACCTGTAACTGTACCGCCAATATTGGTTTTACCAGTTTGCCCCCCAGTGTGCGCGCATCCTTTGTAGAGTGCTGTGTTTGCCGACACCACCTTCCTTCTCTCTTGAGACATGCCCTTCAAAAAAGTGCAACGTCAATTGCCCTGGGATTGTTCACACTCGAACTCTTATGTATCTTTATGTAGTCATAGATATAAATGAGTACAGCCCTTATCACCACCCCCTTTGTAAGGGTCTGTTCACACTTCTCTAACTTAAACCACTGAAACTTTTCCTAGACATAAAGTTCAACTAGGTATGTATAGTCCCATTTGCCTTGTCCAAGTGTGTGTGAAGTATGCTGGAAGATGACCAGCTCACAAATCTTGGAGCCTGAGATTCCGATCATCTTCAGTTGATGCTGTCATTTCCAGATGTCATGATACATCACAGACTTTATGTGTGGCATTTATGAGAATTAGTTTTGCTCCTCCATTTGGCACAATTGTAGAAAACATGTTTGTCATTCATGTTCCCCTTTCATATAGTTTTAAACCAGCATTGCTTCTTTGAGAGGCCCATTGAGAAAGCCGTAACCATTGTCACGACCATGAATGTCTCGTTACTCTCCCTCATTAGCTCATTCCATCTGCCATCTGTTTGCACATTCTTGCGATCCTTCCCAAAAGAGACATGCAACACAACATGATGCACATTACCCGATTAAAGGGACTTCCCCTTGTAGTTTGTAGTAAGTATCAATGAATGATGATGGTGTTGGAGGCAACGAGTGGGAGGATGAAAATGGTGGTAGTTTGTGGTGGCAAAGATGATGATGATGATGATGATGATGATGGGGGCATTGTCTTAAAGAAGGACAAGTTCACCTTAATATACAGAGGAAAATCGAGCAAAGAAAATGGGATTCCATCACACGTCAGTGAAAGTTGGAGGAAATTTGGGTATCTCTGTATATCTTCCTTGTTCTACCCATGTGAAATCATATACTGTAGTAATCTTCTCAGCCAGCAGTGACTGCGCAGAAACTTTAAAAATTCATAACTTCTGAACGGATTGTCCAATTTCCCCCAAACTTTCACTGATGTATTCTACTGATATTGCTGCATTCGCTCAATCCACATGTATATTAAGGTGAACTTGTCCTTTTAAAGTGATAATGATAGTGATAGTAATGATGATGATAGTGTTAATATGATAGCAGTGGTGGTAATGTTTGTGGAGATGGTGATAGTGATGTTTGTGATGAGATAATGGCAATGCTGATGATTAGGATAATGAAGATGGTTGTCATGGTAATGGAAGATTATGGTGATGACAGATATTAAATGATGATAGATAATAATAATGATGATGATGATGATGATAATAGTAATAATAATAATGTTAATAATAATGGTAATAATAATAATGGTAATAATAATAATAGTAATAATAACAATGATAATAATAATAATAATAATGTAATAATAATAATAATAATAATAATAATAATAATGATGATGATGATGATGATGACATGATGATGATAATAATAATAATGAAATAATATGATGGTAATAGTGGTAATAATCATGATAGTAATAATTTTGATAAGGTCTACTTTATCCAGGGTAGCCTATTCAATGCTACCACTGCTCTGCCAGAGGGCCCTGCCATTATCATCACCCTAGGGTTGCAAGGTACCCCATTGATACACCTGAGTGGAGAGGGACATGACGGGTAAAAACATCTTGTCTCGGGACATAAGTACTGGGCGGGAATCGAACTCTGGTTCTATTATTGGGAGTCTTATCCACTATGCCACAGTGCCCCCACCCCCAAAAAGATGAAGATGAAATGACTACATATTGGCAAGCTATGGAGATGGAACATACCATTCAATGCATGATCTGTTAAAGGAAGGATTGGCAAAGAAACCCTTTAAAGGAGACAGGGTTAATGTTTTGAATAAAATCTTCTTTCATGCAAGCTGTGTGCTTACTGATAACTTTTAGTGAGAAACAAATCCTGTTAGACTGCTTTTGATTACTGTGTTATTACCCCTGAAAGGAACATCTTGTGGACTCATCATTGAAAACAGCTGTTAACATTGGACGTGTGTTTGTAGGGTGTAAGTGGGGTAAAAGGTGAGAGAGAGAAAAAAAGAAGTCCATCTTTTCAGAAGAGATCAAAACTCCTGGGTGCTCATAGATACACATGTATAAAGTGTATGCAACACTTTGATGGACTGAAATACACATGAAAAGTAAAGCTTTTCTTATTTTCAGCCCAAAGGAAGCCTTTTATTTGGAGCTACCCAACTTTTCTCATCTGCTGAGTTCTAACCTGTTGAGAATAGGCTGGTTTTCCCACAACATGCATTTCTCAGAGACACTTGCCCGAGTATACTTGGGACTCGTACTCAACAGGTGAAGAAAGTTCTGGCCATTTGAAGGCTACCTTGAGGTGGGGTGTTTTGCTAGAAATGTGTAGGTCCTGTTGCCATGGTTACATGATACTTCCCTGTGTATTAGACTACAATGTAGACATTTAATACACCCACCTCCCATAGGCAGTGATTTAACTTGGCAGATTTATGAGTAGTGTAGGCCCTATATTGCATACGTGGACTGTTTAATGTAACTTGAAATCTTCCAATATGCGCATTTTGCAAAGTACTGATCAAGCTCAGTCAAATACTTGAGGGAGACAACCGTTTTCAAAGTTTACATCAAAGTGACATGAATTATGTCGCATGATTTACTGACGATCAAATTGTCCTCAAAACATGTCAAATTCCATTCAAATCAACCAGATTTCTGTCAGAATAAAATTGTAGCTCAACAGAGATAAGTAACCCAATTTCAAAACCATGAAAACATTGCGTTGCTAAGAACAGTATGATGTCCACAGTTTGTAGTAAGAATTAGCCTATGATTCCCATACAAACCACACACACAAAAACAAATATGTAAAAAAAAAAAAAAAACACAAAATGATGATTCTTATGACGAATGCATTCCCAATTACTTCTCTTTCTGTTTTAGCTGGCGGCAAAATGTAAACACCATTAAAAGAGCCAACTGACTCGATTGTAGCGGGGCCTCTGCCGACCCAGAGCCACCCCACCACGCCCTGGGGTCAGGTACGGCTCATACCACCCCAGTCGATTCAGCTGTTTATTAAAAAACCCTGTCATAATTGATACAGTTTCTCTCTGGATGGAGTCCCCCCTCAACCCCAGGCCCGGCTCCCTCCTTCCAAATTCTATTAGGAGCGGCGTAGTGGGAGAGCAGGGGGGACAAGTTCCTACAGCGCAGTGCGTTTTTCGTTTCGTAGAAGGCAGATACTCTACTCCACAGAGCCGAGAGCACGCACATCGCATCACATCACATCATGTCACCTCGCGTCACACGTCTTGGGTTGGGGAAGCCGAAGGAATGCAAAGCAATCTTTGCTATTTCTTGTCCCATAATATGGACAAAGACATTTATCCATCTGGCAGGGTGGATAAATTCTGTCTCATTTTTTTTTTTTTTGCATTATCAATTTGTAGAGTTAAAAGCTGATTAAAGAACCAACATTGAAGATTTAGAACATTTCGGCACCTTGCGAGTTCCTTCTCTACCATCATAAGACTATGAGTATAGTATGGGGCGTTCAGACTTGAGATTCCACTCAATTGTTACTAAATCTTATAAGTTTAAAGGACAAGTTCACCTTCATAAACATAAGGATTGAGAGAATGCAACAATAATGGTAGAACACATCAGTGAAAGTTTGACGAAAATTGGACAATCGATGCAAAAGTTATGAATTTTTAAAATTTTTGTGTTGGAACCGCTGGATGAGGAGACTACTACAGCTTGTGAGTCATATGCGTACAACAGTATAAAGAAAATGTAAAAGAAAATTCAACATATTTTCACTTTTCTCGCATAATAAAGGAGCTCTTGACTTGCCTCTTTCTAAAGGCAGGGGGAATAATATTACCCATAACATTTGTCGGTAATGAGTCAGGGGAATGTGTATTTTTTTCAAAAGATGGAATTTTGTGAAATTCTCTTTATATTTTCCTTATATGTAGTCTTCTCATCCAGCGGTTACTGCACAAAAACTTCAAAAATTCCTAACTTTTGAACGGATTGTCTGATTTTCCTCAAACTTTCACTGATGTGTTCTACTAATATTGCTACATTCTCTCAATCCTTATGTTTATGAAAGTGAACTTGTCCTTTAAGAATAGGATGCATGTGAACAAGAACATAAACATACTGACAATAGGATAAAAGTTTTTTTTTTCTGAATTCGAATTTTAATCATAAAAGGCCAAAGAGAGGTTATTACTGAGTAATGAAGATTTTCTTTTATTTTTGCATGTATGGTGATGATGCAGATACTTGTATGAAACTTTGCTTTTCTTTTACACTGAGCATTGATTCTTTTCCAAGGATGGAATGTATAATAAGGCTGCTTTTGTTGTTTCTTCCAAAGGAATATGACTGAGAAATGACAGTCTGTTTAATGACAAACTATCTGATCTAATCATCGAATAAATCATCAGTTATTGTGTAGGGAGTATTCACACAACAAAATAATTCCTCCTCCCGTTGACGTGATTGGACGATGAGACGTCACCTGAAGCATCGAAATCGGTGTGTGGCAATGAAACGAGGGCCAGTTTTAGAATTCCCTCTCCTGCTGTGTGTTTGTGTCCGGGACCGCATGACCTTTGACCTTGCCCTGTCTTTCTGTTGCTACATCAGGCTTTGATTACAACCTGCTATAGCTTGGAATCCCAGTGCTCAACACACCATCATTTCCCGCCCCTTGTAAACCCAACGTTTTATGTGATCATAGCTGTCCATAACAGTCCTGGTAATACACCCTTCCTCAAAAAAAAAAAAAAAATATTTCAATGTGACAGCGAAAGCAAATATTTCTCTCTTTTATTGTGTACTCATACTATTCTGAGTCATCTGTATGAATTGGATTATACCTCACAGCCTTTCTATAAAAAAAAAGCTCTAGGCAAGTTTTAAACCAGCATTTTGTGAATAAACTGTTACAAAGTAAAAACAGAACAAAACAAATTTAAAAAAAAATGGATGAGAGTGTTTACAATACTGACAGAATAAGAAGGATATTTCTCATTTTGACCCACAGATAAGTTGTTCTCCATCATTTTCCTCGCCAGTGAATTCAGATTTCAAGCAGGGTATTCTCGGAAAATTCCAAAGATAACGCAACTTAGCACAAGTAACAGTCACACCTGTGTTTTGTCATCCTTATCATCATATCTTGGACTCCTTAATTTTTCTTTGAGAAAATTATTGAGGAAGAAAGGAAGAGTGGCTGTTGATGCGCACTCGAGAGGAATCACGTCATGCTTCGTGATTGACTATCACAAAGACATTTTATCATGCCTTGTTCGTCTTCGCTTTAAACCTCATTGCATTATTCTGTGTCATTTTCAAAATTTATGATGCCAGTGACAATGTCCAGAAATGGGGTGTTTGGGGGGGGGGGGGGAGGTGGGTAGACTTTGGGTTTACTGACGTACTGTAGCATGGGGAAAATGTCATCCATTGAAGTTCATTGTCCTTCCTGCTGAATAGTCAGTATCTTTTTCTATCTCATTCCTCTCCCATTGGTTGCTCTTTAAAAAGAAGAAGAAAAAAGAAGAAGAAGAAAATAAGATGTGATCAGAATTCTCTTGAGAGCTTGTCCAAATTCAGCACAATTTTCACAGATGTGATGTGTCATGATGTATCAAATTCTTTTTGCAATTTCTGTTGCATACTGTTACAAGAAATGTTTGTTTTCCCCAAACCTGAATTTTCTGAAATATTCTCTTGAAGCAAAGGAGGCCTTTTCCATACTCTTCTGAATGAAGAAAGATTGGAAGTTGAAGATATGTATGGTATGACTTAGTAGCATTAGATTGAAACTGTAAATTTTTGCTTTTTAACCAAATGTGACCCTGCACCTCAAAACAAACAAAAAGTCGCCAGACATGAATTTTTAGTTAAGACCATGTTCTGAAAGAGCAGACTTAAAGCTTTAAAATGATGTATAACTCAAATCAAATGGACTCTCCTAACCTATCTAAATATTGGAAAGAAAGCACAAACTCAGGAAAAGTGTGAACTGAGAAAAGAGGCTCTGAAGTACAGTGTCTATTCAAGCGCTTAATCTTTACCAAACCGTGCTGGCTGTGCGATGAATAGGACAAAAAACAGGAAGTAAACCACCAGAGTAACAACAATGAAGAGATTATCAGATTAAACTGAAATGAAGCATGACTCATTAACACATTCTGTCCATAGTCAATGCCAACTTTCAAAGCAGTAGCGCTATCCTTTCGAAATTATTAGAGTTGAAAGTGAAGAGTGTGGACAAGGTTTTTCAGAAATGAAAAAGGAATTCTAAAGACACACCTAATCACACTAGTCTGCCAAAAACGTTCGAGATAAACTGCTCAAAAACACTCTTTCCTGCCCGTTTTATGATACCAAATTTTAGCATAATGTAAAAGAAGACCCGCTCTTTCAGAAAATATGAAAAAGTCAAATTCGGCTAGGTTGACCCATTTCACTTATTTTCAGTCCTCACGCAAAATCAGTGTGTGCGACTTTATGTTCGTTTTGAGGTGCACGGTCACAAATGGAGTATCAGTTATCATATTTGAGTGTCGTTGTTATCCAAAGTGTGTGTAGTATTTTAATAAAAAAGAAAAGAAATGTAAAAATGTTTGCAAGAGGCAAGATCGTACTACAAAGTATTGAAGTATGCTACATGAAAATCTGAATTGTATTTTTTTCAGCCTCTGTTTGTCTTTTGCAGGCTTAAAATGGATTTGTCATCATGCACTTAAACCTTTCTGGCCTACATCCTTAAAGCAAATGTCATACAGAAATGTGACCATTGAAACATTCAGGAAAGTGTCAACCCAACTAATCTAAAAGATAATTTATCATTCTGAACCTACAAGCATATATGTATACATTTTTTGTTTACATTTATTTATTTAATATACTTTTTTTATCTGCAGAAAGCTAGTGTAACTTGCCGCAGTAAGATAATTCATAGTTCTCTTTGCATGAGAGTTTTTATCTTTCATGTTGAGCAAACTCTAGGTGGTTGTTTACTATTAAGCAACCATATCACATGCCACCTTAAATATTTGTAGGGGGAGGGAGATTCTTCGTGTTTTCATCGGTTTGTCTTTCTAACGATGGGCAACAGTGTTCTTGTATTATCTTCTCCTGTACTTTCTTCCTTTATTTTTCTTTCTTTCATACCTTCCTGCATATGTCCTTTTGAATAAAGCGAACACATGTTTTCCTGGCTTGGGACAGATTTAATGAGGGCCCCTGCCAGTTAAGCGGCATGATCTCCCAGCGCTTAATACCGGTGGAGACGATTATTCCTCCCTTTCCCGCATCACTTTGTCTGGTATTCATCTCCAGTCATCAGGACCGGTATATCTTCTCATCTTGCCCTATTTGACTCTTCACATAAAGAGTGGACGCCTGTTAAATTTTTGCCTTTCTTTAGCTTTTATTCTTTTTCTTTTTCTTCTTTTTTATTTTATTTTTGCTATGAAATTCATTTTGATTTTGTAAACAGACCAATAGTCATTACCTGCAGATGTTTTGTTCATAACCACACTGCATTACACGTGCAGGATTGCAAAGAGCATTGGTTTACAGTTGAACAGACTTGTCTTGAAAAAGAGAATAGTAGTAAAAGTATACAGGAAAGGAATGTATAATTAGGATCGCAGCGGATCTATTAGCACAAAGGAGCTTTAAGAGAGCATCTTGATAAAGTTCATATCCTCTGTACACAGGAGACGGAATTTTGAGGTAGAAATGAAGCATAAAGGGATTTATTGTAGCGGAAGTGGCAGTAGTGGTCAGGATACGGTGATTGGAAGTTGACTCGACCAGCATTAAAAGAAGAACAGTTGAGTCTTGAGTAATGCAGATGGGAGCTTGACCCTCATGAAGGAAGAAGAGATGAGGTGTGAGTAACTTGGGTTGACGTAAATGCACAGATTAAGAGAATTCTACAGTAATGGTAAACCACACATGGCTAAGTTTTGATTTGAGATGACAGTGATGAGAATGAAGATCTAGATAAGTCATGGCATGACTCCTGTGAAGGCAAAATTTGATTCAAGTTAATTAAAGTGTGAAGTTCTAAGAAATCTGTATCACAGCCTCAAATTTGTTCATTAACATGAAAATGACAACATGCTTTATGGGAAGCTTACTGAAGCATACCATATTAATTTTTACGTGTTTTGTTATCATCTTTGAAGTATGGTAAGTTTCAAAAGTGTATGCCTTTTTCTGATTAAGATTATGTCTGTGCAGTCACCCTGTCATAGCAGCCTTCAAACCACTTATTGGGATACAATGTGGGATAATATGTCACACAATCATAGATGAATAATTGTAGGATTTTTTTTTCAAAGCAGTGCTTCAAGGAAGGACTCTCTCTTTAAACCAGCTGATTATTTTTTTTTAACAAAGTTGAAAGCTTGAAAGGTCCTGTTTACCTTTGGGAGCAGTGATTTAAAAAAAATGTTTGAGATATCACATTTGATGCATATGATTATGTGTAGGTCAGTTTTGTATCACAAAACATCCTACCATATAAAATTTTTGCTGAAATATAAGGAGATATCACTATTTTTCTCAATAAACCATAACTGTAGACGGTTTAGTCTGGGACCATTTTTGTTATAACTATTGCTCACATTTTGTATAGGCCCTATGTAAACAATACTTACCATCGATTATACTGGTTCATATTTTTACATTGGTTGTTTCTATCCCTAACTCACATTTTAGAACTATTTTGAAGCACTAGTGCTGCTCGATTTTTGTTTCATCTGAAGAGTTTGTTTGTAAAAACCGATAAGTCCATATTTGCCAAATGGAGATATGTGCGGTTAAAGGTCAAGAAAAATAAAGAGAATAATAAGAAAATCTTTGCTTCTTTTGACCATAACTTAAAAAATATACCTTTATATGTAGTGACCAATATATCATTGAAAAGGTATTATTTTGTACTTTATGACAGAGAACATACTTTAAAATCTTCAAAAATGGACTTATTGGTTTTTGCAAACAAACCCTTCATCTGCAAATGGTAAATTATGCCTTTAAAAGGGTACTTTTCTCCCAGGCTCATACAATGAGAGAGGGACAACGTGGGCCTAATCTGAGCTCCACCAGCAGCACGCATCCCAGCTCCCTGGCGCCACGGCAACAGGGACGCTGAAGTCTGGCCAGACGGAGGCATACAGATGTCTCTCCCACACCGGAGTGACGTGAACAGGAGCAAACCTGTCAAATTTCGAGCCTCCGCCATGATTATGCCGGGTCGTGGCGGTAAACACGTTTGGCGCACGCAAGGGTTTGCGATCCCAATATATGATACACCAGAAAACCTGTCAGTGGTGATTTGATCTGCCAGCCCAAACGTTTATTCGGTTTGTGTGCATTTTCTCGGGATTCCATTGCCCAGCATTGGTCGTCCTATGATCCATTGTGTCAAGTCTCCAGCGAATTTTGCCCAAGTGGGAAAACGTTGCATGCTACGGAGGGCAGATGTTTACTGCAATATTATCATTTTGTTTACCCATTGTATTTATGACTATCAGGTGCATGACGGGGACTATAAGGATTCATAGGTTGTTTTTGATGTATTTTGGTGGACATGCAGAATTGAACTATAGTCTGTGGTCCTATATATGTAGTGTTTGTTTCCAATTTTGTTGGTTTGTTTGTACTTGTCTTGGTTTTCCAAATAAAACACACCATACTTCTTTGGAAAAAACAAACAAACGAACATACAATCTGCTCTTCCGAGGGTCAAGGTCACACATCTTCGGTTGCAAAATGTACAGTGTGTGCAGCATAGAATTCTAATGTGTTAAAAATGTCCGTAATTTATGTTGTGAACTCATTGAGACTGTGTTGAAAAGGAGCTTGATCTTGTAGAGATTTAACTCATGGATAAAAGGAAAGTGGTCTGTTGCAGGTAACTAAAAGGAAAATGAGTACAGGCGCGGCGATACGGTGCAATTAACTCGCCAAAAGCATATGACCTCGAAGCCTCATTTGCATAAGTAGACAGCTTTTGTAGGCAAAACCATTGGGGAAGTGTTGCAGGACAATCGCAATATCTCACCTCAGAAGCCATCAAATGATTAAATTTATACAGCAAATTGAAGAAGAAACTATTCTCTAACTCGCAATGTTAGTTATTTTGGGTTTTATTGAGGATAAATCTGTGAAAATAATATCGAAACTTAGCTTCCAAAACAGAAAATTTGGTCTCAAACCAAGTGTTATGTTTTCACATTTTCCTTCATTGCCCAAAATGAAACTTCGGTATATGACTTGTGGTAGTATATCCATACTGTGTTCCAAATATCTTTTCTGTATCATTTGGCGCGCAGTTATGTCCGGAAAAAATCAAGATAACTGTCACTTGTGACCCACGTAAAATCCATAGCGTAAGCAGTACGCAGTCCGATGTATCGGTTTTCATGCTGCATGAAACAGTTGAAGCACATTGCAGGGTTCCTCTCTTGCCCACTCACCACCCTGTGGACCGAAAACTGAACCCTGTCGCATTGCGCCGAACCCGACACTGCTGATTGGCTAAGCGTGCACTGACCAGTAGAAATGCATGCGCAGGAGGATGATCTAGTTGTGCATGTCCAGTATTTTCTCCTAAATTCTCCTTTTTGCTCTTATTCTCACCTACTGTAACTACTAATTGCGCAAACACGAAACTTCGCAGGAAGTGAGTCTGGTGTATACAGACTATCAATATGTTAATCAAATGTATATTCATGCACGGTTGACTCAAACAGAAAAACGCACATATCTCAAAAAATACATTTGCATTTTCGCCCAAAAATCATATGAAGGATGATATATCCATATTAGATATATGTGTGTGAAGTTTCAAGGGATTTGATGGTAAAATAAGGGAGATACGAGGAGGTGAACTTTCGAGATTTTTTGTCCATCCCTCCGCACAGTGCTTCGATGACTATTATGAATTTAAAAGCTTTGGCCTCTTACAGTGAGTTAATTGCACTGTATCGCTGGGGCTGAGTAAAGGTATACAATACCAAAGTGACAATCCCCACGTTCACATTGGTCCCCGCGATGCGGGGAAGTCCCACACTGCGGGACTTTCTCCTCCAAAACCATAATGTGAACGCTCGCTGGGACTTGTCCCCTCGTCCCCGCGAAGCAAGTCGGGTACGGGGAAAAAATTTGGAGGGGAGAGTGACCTTGGGGCGCAATTGATAGCGTCCAGCTGTGGTCATCAAATGTGCGCATGCGCAATGCCTGGATTCAAGTGGCAGAGCTCGCTCCAAGCCCCAAAATGCCCCCACAGCTCGGGGACAGATGAGATACCAATGTGAACGGTCAGTCGTAAAAAAGATAAGATCTCTTGTGGCTGTCCCCGCGTGGGGACCAATGTGAACGCGGGGAATGTCACAGTCCTTTCAAACAATATATCCATGCACGAGGATTTGGACAGTAGGTTCGAACCCAGTGCGAGCTTGGTCAGCAGCAATAGTGCTCACAGATATGTGCTGCATTGGTGAGGTTGTTCAGAACCAGTTTCAATGGCGATGAATAGCTTTGACATCACACTTTGGTACTCTATTTCATCAAGGTTTGATGGAAAGAAGTGGACTAATGTGGATACAGGTTAAACATGCCTCCACTCCCCATCTTCCCAAGGAAATCGATTTTGACCAAAAAATCATCAGATAAAATGGCAGAACTTTTTTTTTTTTTTTTTCGTGATGTAGATTTACCCCAGGTCTGTGCCTAAAAACATCTTAAGAGAAGAGAGAGAGAAAAAAAAATGACCCATCAAAACAGAATCCATGTATTTTGAGCATGCAAGAACATTGTCGAAATTTCCATCACCATTTCTGATTGGGTGAGATTTATGACAGATAAGGTGCACCGCTCCTGGCGTGAAATGAGAAAACATGAAAATATTCCGCCTATTGTGTTAAGCCTCGTCACATGGTACGCATCTGCTGTTTTCCCCCTTAGTGTATAAAATCATCCAAGGAGTTCAGTACTGTTTCCTTCCTATTTTCACCAAAATGCAGAGACCAGACCTGCGACCTTCTATCTATCGTCCATGGCCGTCTTTGATTTCTTGAGGTCTATTACCAGATGGATTTGGGCAGCTTCTCTATTTTTTTCGGTTTCTTTTCTTCTCTTTAAAAAAAAAAGGAAAAGGAAAATGTATTTTTCGTTCTCTGTAGAGAATAGTTCTCATCGGTCGAGGAAGGAAACGGTGCAAATTTGAGCCAGAAGTTGTTGCAAAGCATGGACTTAGTTGTAATGCCCAGCAATTTAGGGAGGTGATAAGATCCCGCTTGGCGGTTAGCTTTGTTCTGCAATTTCACTTTCGCTGAGGAATCCATCCCATCCCACCCCACCCCATTTCTTTTGCTTCCTTTCCCTCCCCCACCCTTAGTAAACCAAAAACAGGACAGAGTATAAAAAGCAATTTTGATTCACTGTTAGTTCCACAACATTGTAATTTTTTTTCCCCTTCTTTCCAAACCTGTGAATTTCATGTGACTACTCTGGTCAGACACTCTTTCCTTTTGTGTCTGGGTTCAATATCTTCAGGCCTTCATACCCAAGTGTCTGATAAAGTTTTGTTTGAGATTGTCTTCAGATCGTCTTTGTTGTATTTCGTTAGGTTTAACTTCTTGAAATAATTCATAACATGTCATTCCGAGGCTGCCCTCTTTCATAATAACTGTTTCATCCAGTGTCATATTCATCTCCTCACGCCATGTTCTGAACTGTGTATCTCGCACATGATCTCTATGATTGTCTTCAAGTACTTGACAGATAGGATCCTTTCTTCTATCATATTAGCTCGCTTTATATCACCCGTCACCTTATCTCGTCCTAGATCTGGCTATTTTTGCTCCTTTCTCCACCCTCGCTGTGGTTGATACTTATCTTTGACTCCTTCATCCATCTTTGTTCATTATAATTTCTGCCTCTTTTTTCTCCCTGTTCTCTCAATTCTGTCTATATTTCTCTCTCCCCCTCTCTCCCAATCTCTCTCTCCCGATATTTCCTCCCCCTCTCCCTTTTATACTCTCTGTCCCCTTCTCCTCCCAATCAATAGTAAAAAAAGTTACAGTCCAACTATTGGGCTGTGAAGTTTGATAATAGATACAAACCATGCCATTATTATGATTATAATCAGGCATTTGACTATGCTACACATATAATGTAGTTCAACTATATCACAGTGCTTACAAAAGATAAAGAGAAAAAAAAATGAAATGTCAAATCATTACAAGTCGGGAAAAGAAAAATTTTCAGCTATATCATTCCAGCTATCTTTTATTCTCTCCCTCTTCCTCTATGTCTCTTTGATCCTTCTTCTCTCTCTCTCTCTCTCATTTTTATTTTCTTGAAGTATACTTTTATCTCTCTCTATATTCTCCTTCTCTCTATATATCTCTTCCTCTTATATTTCTCCTGTCTCTCTCCCTCTCTCTCTCTCTGTTCCTCTCTTTCTTTCTCTTTTCCAGTCTTTTCTATCTCTATCTCTCCTCTGGTCTTTTCTCCATTGTTTCTTCCAGCACCTCTTGTGAATGAATCTATTCAAAATTTGAGCATTCCAAAGCTCAAAGGAAATTCCAAAAAAGAAAAGAAAAAAATCCCTGCTCCCATGTGTTGGTTCCCGTTGATTTCTTGTTATCGTGGCCATCTGCAGGCGACCGGGGCACGGTCGTCTCTCATCCCCCGTATCTGGTTGCTTTTGTCGGGTCGCCCGCGACATTGAACTCGAGATCGAATCGTCAGCTCAGCAGCTCTGCAGAACCCGGCTGCTGCGTGAGGGCAATTTTCCTGAGGGAACTTACGAAAATTTTTGATGGACAATCTTGACAATTATGTGTGTTTTTCTTAAATTATGATATTACAAAAAAGGGAAATGTGATTCCCCAAAGACCCAGCAGGTTTGGCACATGGCATTGAAACTGTAGTTTGGAGGAAGGAAAGCAATGTCATGTTTGTTTTGCAAATGTTCATGGCACCTGGCGATAATTGATGCGATGCCAGACTTTTGGGGAGATGTGAATCGAGTCAAACAAGATAACATCTAGAACAACAAAACAATATTGAACAACTTTCTTCAAGAATGTAAATTGTTTTGAGTTCAGGGGAAAGTTAATTGAGAAGGAGAGCTTGTGGATTGATATGTGGGATTTGACGGTCTTTGGAGGGAAAAGAGTTTTTTTTAAAGGTTTTTCTACTTTCTTATTTTTTTCTCTACAGTTATCCCTATATTGAAAGATTTGTTAGCTTGTATTAATATCCAAATTGTGATTGGATTGCTGTTACACTAGCCTCAGGGTTTTCTTTCATACCCCTTACATCTTTTTATATTGTCATAACCCTTGCATCTTCAAAGATTTGAAGTACTGCTTTAAATTCCACATTGCAGATTGGATAAGAATTTATGAAGTTATGAAATTGTGAAGTATCATTAATTTTCTTTTAACCCTTCTTGAAAATTCAACATGTATGTGCAAATGAGAATGTCATTCCCTCACAACTTGCCATATAATTTGTGCACAGAATTGTAGATTTCCAGCTTTTTTTGTTCAGATGCAATTATACCCTAGTTTCACTTCGTAATATATCTGACTGACCATTATTTTTAACTTATTTGTCTAAGAATAACATCATGTATAATACTTAAATGGCAGGAAAGTTGAATTCTTATCAGTTTTTTGTGTGTACAATCAATGGAAAATTGAGAGGTGATGAGACCTCATCAGCACACTCATTTGCATATATATGCATATTAACTGATAAAAAACTCTTCTGTTTAAATTAATAAAACTTCACAGTTTCATAATTTCCTAGATATTTATCCAATCTTGATCAAATTTTCACTGCTGATGTGTTTGTAAAATTTTACTCTTTCTTTTAAGACTAGCTTTAAACTGGCCTTGATTGTTGTGTTCAGATAAGAATGACAATACACCTTTGGTAGGCATTGAGGCAGTTGGAAGGAAAGTATGCTTAGAAAACATGGAAAGCTGCTGCTCTAAACATTACAGTGCATTTTTTTCACCGATTGGAGCAGATGTGTGGGAACTGATTTCCAACAAATGGAGGTTATCTACTCTCCTTGATCTTTATCTTGTCACCATGGTCTTGCTTTTGGAGTGAAGCACATTGCTTTACCTGAGAATTCCACACAATTTGATTTTTTTTTTTAAATGAAAAGTACACACATCTTTTACTAGTTATTGACATAAAACATGTTGAGGGAAATTTCATTTCCCCCTTTCTTCTGAGAGAAGAAAATCAAGCGCTCTTCAGTTATGTAAGAAAAATCAAAATATGGTAAATTCTCTTTATATGCTCTTTATATCCTTATCCTACTGTTGCATTGTAAGTTGTTGTAGAATTCTTATCTAGCAATGACGACACATGGTTTTAAGCAAAACTTTAACAATTCGGTACTTTCAAATTACATGACTTTTGGACAAAATCTTTTGACATTCCTCAAACCTGTCAAATGTGTACTACTGGTACTTATGATTCAGAATTTACTGAATCCATCTACATATTTTGGGTGAATATCCCTTTAAAATAAAGAGAGGAAGTGGGTAGGATGAGGCAATCTTGAAGGTAGGCTAGTGTTGGGTGCATTGGAAGCTGGGTCCACTGCTCAGTCACACCCTTTGTGCCTTGTGCAAATAGGGGGTCAGGCCCCTAGAGGAGGGGAGGGCCTAACCCTGTTTTCACAGGGATTTGATTTGGAATCATATTATGGGTGCCTTTGTCAAGTCAGTACAGCTCCATCTATTATTACCCCGGGCACTGCCGTCTCGTCGTGATTTCATCCCTGTCGTACCGCGTCTGGAGACATCTTCCTCCTATTTGCTTACGTCTACGGTGCATCCACACATTCTACATCCGCCTTGAAACTTCTTTAAATCTTGACTCTGTCAAGGTTCTGTTTATAAAACAGTCTATTGAGATGTTTCTCTAATTATGAATGTTTAAAAAATAAAGGTTTAAATACATAGAGCATCCTAACCATGCACTAATATGGAATCTCTTGTCTTTGTTAATATGTCATTTGAGCAAATAAACAGCTTTAAATGTTGCAGTTGAAATACCAAAGACATTTGCTGTTGTACAACCACAATTAACAGTGAATGTCCTAAAAAACCAATATTGATTTCTTTATCAATGTTGTCTCAAATCATACTTCTTTTTGAAATTGAACTATATTCATCTTTTTTATATATCAAATTTAGTTAATATCCAGGTTTCATTCATCATCTTTGTATTTTATCAATCTATTTTTAAACTGATCTTGATAATACCTATTGTTGTTGTTCATTTTCCATCTGTGAAGATGGCTGGATAGCCCATATTCAGCTACACTAAGCTGGTCTTCCATGGGGTCCAGTTGGATGTGGGGTGGGACCACCTCACCGGGTTAGACACCCTGCTCTTTGCGATGAATGAATGAAGCGGGATCTTTTACGTGCATGAGCTGTGACTCTCCCATACACGGGACCTCCATTTTATGTCCTATCCGAGGGACAGAGTGTTTTGCCTCTTGCTAGAGGGGACGGTATGTTTACACACAACATTGCTCAGTCCAGACTCGGGTTCGAACCCGGGCCGCGTGATCGTGAGGCAGACGCGCTACCGACTGAGCCAACTCACCGCCCTGTACTGTTTTCCATTAAAATAAGAAATGGTGCCATCGAATATTACTCTCACAATCATTTATGCGTAAAGTACAAATGCGACAAAGTAAGAAGTGATTAAAAATCAATTTCAAAGGATGATGGTCATCTTTTTTTATTAATGTAAATGTGACTTTTGATTTTGAGTAAATGTGAAATCTGTTCTATGGAGACTGATTGTGAATAGATCATCTCTGTAGGTATAGTGTTATTATTTGAGAGATTTGATTTAAAGGATGAATTGTGTCTAAAAATGGTATACAATAAATTTGAGCTGTCAGTAGGATCATTCATGCCAAGTTAGGCAAAAAGGATATATATTTGAAACAATTTAAGATTGAGAATCACATTAAAATTCAAAAATGAGATATAACGGACGACGAATCCTGAAAAGAATGAAGCTTAAGACATGGAAAATGATATAGTAACTTGACAAAAGAAATATTGCTTTATTGTTCATTGTGAATGTAGTGAAAAAAATACAAATGTATTTTGTCCTCATCACAGATAGCCTGACAATTCAAATGCCACAAGCTCCCCTCATACATGTACCCCCTCCAACTCCCCATCCCCCCCATCCACATCACCGTGGAAACGGGACCGGTGTCAACTGGCATCCCTCCTCCATCCATCTCGGTTACCCCCTCATCCCTTGAACCTGGCGGAGCAGTCTCCACCCCTCCAACCCCGCGGCACCAGCCTAATCCACCGCAAATCTCGGGGCCCAGATTTTTCTGCCAGTGATGTGGTCTCCAGTGAGATCTCAGGCCCTTCCTGTCTCCCGCACTCTCCTCCTCTCTCCTCCTCTCTCCTCCTCTTTCATTTTCCCCCCATTTTCTAGTTCCTTCTTAGGATAATACTTTCTCACAATCAAGAACATTTTTTTTTTCTTTCCAACCTTTATTCCTTCTTTTTTTTTTGGTAGGTCATTACTAATATCAACATTTGAAAAGTGCCTTTTCCCCCTTGGCAAGCTAAATCCTGATGCAGACAGGGTGTTGAAAGATGTATTCATTTACATCTTCAGTAATCGTGACGTTTTGTCAAAAGAATTTCCAGTGATGTATGATGTTCTACGAGCCCTTAAACCTGGCTCGATCGTAACGTCAATTCGTGAAAGTGTGACACGGAGTGATGTGTCCTCTTTTTTTTTACAGACACTGCCGTGCTGAAGCAAGAGCTCATCATGGTGATGCCAATGTTGCGAACATAGCGGATGTCTGCGAGACCCGAATGCAGAGGTGAGGAAAGTTTCTTGATTCTCATGTTCCAGATCAAGTTATTTAACCCTTATAACACTCAGACATTTTCTTGCAATGGCGTAGCGTACTTGCTGTAGAAGCTGATGTGCTAAATCTTACATGGCATTATGATGATGAACAAATCATGCATTTAGGGAGTTTAACTTTAAACTAGGAGGACACAAGGAGATACTCAACAAATGAGCAAATGCATTTCCACATCTTCCATTTTATCAACAATTTGATTCAAATCATATTCAGAGATACAGACTTGAATTTAGTGGACTAAAATTCCCTGCTTTTGTCTTTTATAGAAACTAACTGCCCTCTTATTTCAGAATGTAGTGATAACTAACATATTCATGGAGGTTGTAGACATAGGAGAACTATTGATCAATGTAGATGAAGATATTTGCCAACTCTGTTAAAGTCTTTGATGGATGCGTCATTGATCCAAACTAAAGACTGTGTGTGGAGACTACTCTTTTAAAGTGACTCTTAAAGGGAAGCAGTCCTGAGATTTTCACTGTACTGATAATTAAGAAGAGTAAAAAATATAACCTTTCACCAATTTATACGCGTGGACATAAAAAATTGTCTCCGTACGCGATTTTTAAAAAATAATTCCTGCAAGCGATCGTGTAAGAGCCTGCCAGAAGGTGCAACGTCATTGATGCCCTATTCTCAAGTTGACAGCCGTGCCTCAGAAAACCAATTTAAGTGTTCAAAATGATCATATCTGGTTTTTTCATAAAATGTGACAATATGTGGTTTTATTATTTCGAACAAAATATTTCAAGCTTATTTATATATACAATTAATATAAAAATAAATAGTAAACATGTTTTTATGAATAACTAGGGATGACGAGCAGAACACCTGGAAAGAGATGTGCATTGATGACGTATGACTCTCCGCCAAGACTTGCTCATTTGCAGAGTCGCACTTTTTTAACCGAAATGTATGAGCTTATTTGGTGATTTGAAAGTTTGTTTTTGATGAAAGTAGTTCGTTGGAGGTACCAACAACAACATATTTTTTTTTAATTTCGTGAGGACTGCGTCCCTTTAACTTGACGATGTACCATGATAAGGAGAGAGGGAGAAAAAGAGAAAGAAAAAGAGAGAGAGAAGAAGAGAGGAAGGGGGAGAGCGAGAGATGATTTCTCTGGTAGAAACACTTGACCTCTTGTGAGGTCATGACCTATTGACCTATTGACCACACCAGCAATGTCAAGGGGGGATTGAAGGAACTCAGGAATTCTTTCCATGCACATAGTCTCGATTTCCAGTCCCAATTTCCATGGCAGAATTTTTGCCTCCACCATTACCATGAATATGCTGTCTGTATCAAATTTAGTATGATGAAAAATGTCTTGGACGGTATGTAAGTTTGTAGGAAGCAGCTTGTTTTTCGGAAGGTGCTGCGACATATATTCTAGATGTGACCCCATCCAAATTTAGCTCTTTAACCCTATGGACTGCTCTTGGATGAGACTTGTAATGCTGCGACTGGACATTGTTGCTCTACGTGGAGGATCCTCCTGTAGCTTGATGCGCAAGTGATTGTAACCTGGCTCCTGAATCAAGAATACAGCCGGCATTGAAAATTCCCCCTAAGACTCCTGTCAGCGAGTGCACTTCAGCGAATAATTCTTCATGCTGTAAAGTCTGTAAAGTCCCAGCTTCAACCTATGTATCTGATGCTCTCATGCTTTATTGTCTCACCCTGATCATGACAAATTCTTTGTAAGTTTCATGTTCATCATACATCTTTGACAGACATTTGTTTAAAGAGGAGAGATACGGATATACTTGTATTATTAGTTTTTTGTTTTTTCTGGAAGGCTGAACACAGCTGGGAAAATTCTCAACTGCATGTTTCCAGTTGCCATGGTTACACCAGATACTTCTCTTTGCAAACTATGTCCTCGGCAATCCAGCCAGGATTTTTCGGAGGATATTGGAGAGCGTATCCAACACCTGCTCTGTTTACAGTTCTGATGGTGTGGCATTATGAAAAGAAATATACATACAGGATGCAGGCATGATCGTGTATATAGCTTGCTGAATCATGAACATCTCCCTCCCTCTTTCAAAAGTCGCTAAGGGGGGACTTGGTTCGTTGCGGCCGTAGGTCCAGTCAGTTGGTGTTGGGGATATCTCTCAAGTCCATCAAGTCAGGGTCAGTCCATGTAACCACTGGCCAGTGATCCAGACTGACCCCAATAGTCGCTCCTTCTTGACCCACTGACCCACTCACACAATATCCACCGCTGAAAGTTGACTTTTAAAGAGGGTTGAAATCCAGTGATATTTTATGGTCAGTAGGGGTCATAGTGGGGGATTTTATTGGAGCGCACAAGGCGAAGACTTTTGTTTGCAATCAACAAGCTCATCAGAAATCACTTTTCCCTCATGTCTACCTTCATCACTTTAAAGGTAACAACAAACAAAACGAAAACAAAAATATGTCGTAAATCACATCCTCATATGGTTCACATTATATGTCTGTTATACATGCATAATTTCACTGTAATAAGACCATTTTCTTTGGAAACTTAACCTCCTTCAAAATTGAGTTTGACTTTTGAGCAATTTCGTTATTAACATTCTGTACGTCACCTGCAAGTATTATATGTACTCTCATATTTGATATGTATGAGAACAGATAAGAAAATACAATGGTTGATATGTTTCAATCATATCAGATATATTTCTTGTATGTCTGTATTGGAAGGGGCCCCTATGTCAGAGATTTTGAAGCTGTCTTTTGCTTTGCTGTCCTGCCAGTAGACTTGTAAGCAGAAATGTGACTTCATCTTCTGGGTCTTATGTTTGTTTACTTGAGTATTTTGCTAAACAAACACTGTCTACACAGGCACTTTACGCCACAAGGAAAATGACAAAACTCCAAATTTCGAGCCGTCGCCCAATCCATATCTCATCTGGCAGCAGACTGTATCCAGCTCGAGGGTCAAGGCGATTGTTCAAACTTACGCTTCAGCTCCCCCCCCCCCTCATCTCCCTCCTCCTCCTCCTCCTCCTCCTCCTCCTCATCTTCTTCACCCTCAAGCGGAGGGCTCCCCAACATTAGTGTAACCTTTGACCCTAGCAGAATTCCTCTCTTGCTCAGGAGGCCCTTGGTTTCCTTGGAGTGGAGGCCAGTTTCAAGTTCATTGTGCTGGCCCACTGAAAGCAAAATTTTGTTTCCCGCTATTTATGATTTTTCACTTCATCTTTCTTCCCCCCCCCTCCCCCCCCCCCCCCCCCCCTTGTAAGGGAGGGGGATGGGGATGAAAGTAGGATGAATAGGCCCATTTTGTTTCTTGTCACATTAGCATAGATTGCTGATATCCCTTCCAGTGCTTTTATAAAGACTTGCCCAACATAGTAGTAGGAAATGTGTCGATCATTGCAATCATGTCAGGGATGATGGTCTGCATAAAGGAAAGTAACAGGTGAAGGCACAGCTGGCAATGGTGATTACTGGCACGGAGCTTTCAAACACTGAGGTACATCATAAAGAGATTGTTTTGTGCCCATAGATCTCTTTATCGTGACATTAGTGTCCAACATAAGGAGCTAATGCTGCCACATTCTGTTTATATGAGTTTCTCTCTTTCTGCTCTACTGGGCCAGATCAAAGGCATCAGAAGTCTATATTCAGAGAGAGAAATGGGGAAGAAAGAGGGGAAAATGATGCCAAGAAAGGTATAGAGGAAGGTAGAGATAGAGAAAGAAGAAGAGAGGAAGCACAGGTGCTTTTTTTTTGTTCCAAGGAAAGAAGTGATCATGTAAACTGTAAAAACCGGGAAATGCCATGGCAAGTGTTGGATCCCATCCGATGTCTACTGTTGATAGTTTTAATGAGAGGTATTCTAGAAGAGAAAATGCCCACGCACCGGCACAAAACTTCTTACTCAACAAACCACCTGTCACAATGCCAGGCTGGTTTTTAACTCCTCAACAGTGAAGCAGAACCAAGAATAGTGTGCTATTTGTTTTATCAATCATCACTGAAAGCAGAACAAGTGATCCTACCTAACTCTGATAATGTAAGGTGATATAATGGAGAACAGCATCAATAAATCTCTTTGTGAAATCAATAACTCATTCACCACGCCCACCCCCTAAAGCTGCACCCCCCCAAATCCAATGCTCAGAAATGTAGGTGTGTGCATGATCATGATAGTGATGATTATTATGATGTTGATTATCATGCTTTATTGTTATCTTAAATATACTCATTATTTTTTCATATTTCTCTTATCATCATCTTTATCTCAGTCATTCTTTTGCCTTTGTTTGTTTGTTGTTGTTGTTGGGTTTTTTTTTTGGGGGGGGGGAGGAGTTCAGGTTGCAAGGGAGAAGAGAAAAATTATATTAATGAGAGGAAATTATGGGAAGAGTGGTTATGGGAGCAGAGGAGCTCCTTCTATGGGCAAATATAACAAAAATGAGCAGCAAACCAAAAAAGACCGCTCAATGTGGTAAGTGCATCCACTTGAATTGAAACTGGAAAAGTGGTATTTAACATATTTCAACAATCAAATTCTCCACAACACTGTGCTTTTCATTTACTCCCCCATCTTTTCCCTTGATTTTTATTTGGGGGGGGGGGGGGGGAGGGCGCTGGAAAAGTGAAGATTTTATCATAGCTCCCCAGCTCGAGACTTCCTGTAGCCCACCCTTTCAAAGGTCCTGTAATTAGACCAGAGTTTGGGGGAGGGAAGGGGGATGGGTGAACCCCACAGACATCTCCTGTTGATGAGGCCTGCATCTCAAGACATCTCATTCTTGCCTGGGGAGACAGAAAGAGCTTTACAAACCGATTCCTCCTCATGACTGATTAACCGAATGTGTTCACATCCAAACCAGCAGTGTTGAAACTCGGATCCTCAAATCCATTTACTGTATCAGCTGTTCTTTTCATGAGGGTTTAATTTTCGCACATTTTTGCGAATCACAGTTGGATCGCAAATTTATCAACACGCGAAAATGTTGCAATGCACTAGGGTATGTGCAATTATGATAGTGATGATCTCACTTTGCAAAAACAACATCCCACGAAAACGTCTGTGAGCTCCTCATTTTTGAAAATATCTGGGATGCGAAAATACAGTATATCTCAAGATGTTACTTTTTCCCCCCCATTTGATTCCCAAAATTAAATTTGTGATACAAACTACTCTAAAGAACAAGTCACTTTAAAAAAGAAAGGAAATATACAAATGAAGCATTTCTGTGTGTTACTTTTCCCCCAAATGATTATGCTATCTGTAGACTAGTTTTAGCACACATTGAGAAATTTGTTATTGAAAAAAGGTCCTGGTTTACACAACAGAGTAGTAATGATAATAATAATGATGATGATGCTTATTATAATAGAAACAGACATTTTAGCAATGATGATGATGGCCACTGTTTTCATTATTTTCATTGTGTGCCATTCTCTGACAGTAGATATTATGTTAAGGTAAGAAATCATCATGTGTATTAAGTATCCCCGTATTAGGCGTAAGATTATTATTATTATTATTATTATTATTATTATTTTTATTTTTATTATTATTATTATTTTTTTTTTTTGGGGGGGGGGCTTTTCAGAATATAAATTTATGTTGAGTTTGAGTCATTCTGCTGTTTCCATGTTACAGTGGGGTAAATGGGGTGGTTCGGCTTTAATAGTAACTGTCATATTTTTCCCCTACCAAACAATATTTATGTCACAACCCAACAATGTTATGAAGTAAGCACCAACATATTCTTAGAAAATATGATAAGCCATATATGGTGCCATTTAGCTCACTAAACAGCTGATGGTGTCCTCTCTTAAAAACTTTGTATAAGATCCTGACATGTTCTTTGAGTGTATGTGTGTGTGTGTGTATGTTTATGTTTGAAATATGTAGATGCAATCAGTCCAAAGCTTGTTTCCTTTAAATACACTCAGCAAAAAAAGAAAGTATACCCTTTTTCGAGGTCATGTTTTTCATAGAAAATTTTTATAAAAATCAATGTATTATATACCATATTAAAGGGAATTTTATTGGCTATTAAGCTAATAGGTTAATTAAATAGAAAACTTAACGTATGAGTGAGCACAATCGTTTTTGTCCTCCAAGGCACAAAATTAAAAATTGCAAAAATTGACATGTTCTCTTTCATTTGCAAGTGCGCTTCACGATAACATTGACAACAAAAGACCGGTTTAACACAATGAGAGACATGAATGAAATAGGAAAAATAAGCTTGTTCTCTTTATCTTTTTATAACCTCTAAGAAAAACAAAGTGGGAAACTAAAGGGGAAAGATAAGAATTTTCTGTCAAGTCAAACTTCAAATGACGGGGAATAATAAGCATAAAGATGATTAAATGAGCAGAATTTCTTTATTTGTTTCTTTTAATCTAGTGATTTAAGAATCCATGTGACAATTTCATGAACCAAACATTATTTACAATTTCCTAATTTGAAAAAAAAAAATCTCAAATTTGTACCATTTTTGTTTATCATTTCTTCTCTTATTAGATTTGAACTTTGTTTTGACATAAAGATGCTTTATTTTTAGCCTTCGTTGATCTTTTGGGCTTTAAAGATATCATAGAGATCAAAGGTTTAGTTTTTCAACTTAATTCATGTTTCTTTTTGAAATGTGTTGTTTGTTCTTATTGTTCAATAAAAGAACACATGCGCATGAATGACAAGATGTTCAATTTTGCAATTTTTATGCCTCCGCAACGAAGTGGCCGGAGGCATTATGTTTTCGGGTCGTCCGTCCGTCCGTCCGTCCGTCCGTCCGTCCGTCCGTCCGTCCGTACGTCCGTACGTCCGTCCGTCCCGTTTTGTTTTTGTCGATATCTCAAGAACCGTGTGGTGGTTTTACATCAAACTTGGTATGAGGGTATATCCTTGGGGGATAATACTTTGTGTGGATTTTAGGGTCACAGGGTCAAAGGTCAAAGGTCACAGGTTATTTTGTGAAAAAAATTGAAATTTTTCATGTTTTTCTCCATATCTCACAAATGGTTCAAGGTATCTTCATGGAACTTAGTATATATGCTTGTACCGATGGGCAGTGATTATCTAGGGAAGTTGGGGGTCATGGGTCAAAGGTCAGGGGGTCAAAGGTCAAGGTCAACTCTTCAAAATATCACTACTTTCCTTAAAATGCAATATGCCTAAGGTGTTTTTTTTTTAACTTGATGTATGGCATGTATTACCCAATATATATTTTTGGGGAAGTTTCTTGCCAAAAGGTCAAAGGTCAAAAGGTAAAAGGTCAAGTGAAAGTGCTAAATTGCACTTTTTCCTCCATATCTCTAAAGTAACTCAAGGTATCATCTTGAAACTTACATATTTATGCATGTTCAACCTAACAGTGATTCTCTTTGGAACTGTGAGGTCAAAGGTCAAAGGCCAGGTTTAGATAATGCTATTTTCCCATTTGATACTGAAATTATACTTTTTCTCAATACCTTGAAAATTACTCAATGCATAAACTTATAAAAGGGTCAAAAGTCAAGTAAAAATCATCAGTTCCCCAAATACCTGCACTCTGACATTTTAATCATTCATCCAATTGAACCTAGTTCTAGGAAAGTGAACATTCAGCTCATTTGTGTCAAACCTGTCATTTTAATATTTTGCCAATTGTGTGAAACTGTCATCACACATTGTCAAGACATTGTACTATAGACCTATTAGTAGAACCATGCATCATGGCGGAGGCATATCAGTAGCCATAGCGATATATCTAGTTACTTTTGTGTCCTGGAAGAGAAAAACAATGGTCTTCACTCATGCGTAAGGTTTTCCTTTATGTTGACCTACCAGGTTGATAACCGATTAAATTACCTTCAGTATGGTATATAATACATTAGCTTTCAGCAAAATATTCCATTAAAAATCTAAACTTGAAAAAGTGTTTACTTTCTTTCTTTGCTGAGCGTATAAGTTTTCCTATACTTTTGCAAAGGAAAGAAGAATTTAAACTACTCAGATGTGATATAGTTAATGCCTGTTTTTACCTCTCTATATTGAATTATATCTCATGATCTGTATTTCTTTTTTGTTTTTCAGATTGCTTTAATAACGTGAACCAACAAATCATCATTTTATGTATATTATTTTTGTTGATGATGGGAATCAAATTGAATTGAACTGAACAGAACTGAAATGTTCACATTGTTGGAGTAGGTCAAGTCAAAGTGTGCCATGAAATTCATGTCAGTAATTCTCTCAGGATGAGTGCAGATTTGCCTGGGCTCCCATGCCCCCCCCCCCCCCCCAACTCTACCCCAGCCCTGCCTCAAGTTGTACCAGGTGTCGACGCTCGAAGATTGTTGCATCTATGAAACTTGTTGTTATCACTAATGCACATTTTCACACTCAGAAACAATTGGGAGTTATTCCCTCTCATGGGTTTTTACAGCGAAACATTCATCAAAGCATTCCTTGGTTGGCATTCATTCCTCTACCTCCCCCCTCCCACTGGTGATAAAAGCTGTATTTTCCCCTCTTCCCATTTTTGATTGAGACTGGTGGAGATTGTCACAAACAGGCCTGCCCAGTCAACACATTTCTTTGAGCACAAAAGGATTGAAATTGACTTGAGTTTAAAGTGACCAATTTGGTTCAGATTGGCAAACATGGCAAAAGTCTGAGAGAATCGGAGAAAGAATAAAAAAAGTAATGCAAGTTTTCCCAAACACCAGAGATACTGGTTTGCAACCGCATCTATGCAAATTAGACGAGGTGATTCTGTGGTAATGATGCCTTACAGTTTTCATACTGTCCTGCACACAACTCTTCATCAGATTCCCTTTCTTGAAATGATATCATGGCGATATGGTCACCATGATTTGTATTGTAGCATTTAACAAGTGTGCAATGATAACCTATAAGGAGGGAGAGATGCTGTAGTTACCAAATTCTACATCCAATTGTGATTTTAATAATACTTCAGCATCCACCCAAATTGAACAGTTATGAGGTGATGACACCATTCATACACAACTGATTGGAATGTGGATGGTTTGTTGCTTCTGTTTATTGCATGAAGACATAGTTACAAAACTCTGATAAACCATAGCTTTACATTTTGCATCTTGATTTCCGAGTTAGCTTGATAATGGAATGGAATTGAACTTTGAGATGGACGAAAGAGGCAAAGTTAGAAAAAAAGAAAGAGTTTGGTATATAGGGCCTAACCTATGAAGCATACTGCTTGACTCAACTGTTTATGCAAGGCAGTCATCGTTGTTGGTGTTGCTTCCTTTAATACCTGTCAACAATGACAAAGAAAAAGGGGTGAAGTGATGTAGGGGGTGGGGCCAGTTTGCTTTCAAAGATCGCAACACCCTTCCCCCCTTTTTTCTCTTTCTTAGTGAATTATAGCATCCTATGGGAGTACCATCCATCATGATGTGGTGATGTTTATCGCTCCCCAAATTTCTCCACGTTGGCCCCGCTGTCAGGGAACGGGTCGCCCCATCCGGTCCCTTGCCATATCAGGAAAGGAACAAACATAGAACAACAGCTAATAAAACAAAAAGAAAAAAGATGGAGAAGTATTCAGAGTTCCTGTTTTCTTGTAACCTTTGTAGTTTTAATACAAGACATTTGGTTATGCATTTGTGAGCATCAGACCGCTTTACACATGGAAAATGTGCACAGGAATGGAAAATCGTATACCCCTTTCAGGTAATTGTGGATGCGGATAATAGGAGCAATAAGTCGTAAAATTTTGATTACATGAACGGGAGAGGAGTAAAAAAGTGTGCATTATTTTGATGCTGCTATTATGCGCATTATTGCAGCATGAGGAGTTGATCGAGAATACATGAACGCGTTTTACGACTTATGCGCACTAACATTCCACAGTTCGGTCAAAGGTCACTCAATTTCCCGCACAACCGCTGATTGCTGAGCTTGAGCGAGAGCTGTGCATACACGTGAGTATATATCACCGGAAACATTACGTCATTATAGAGGCGTGCGCAGTAACCATGACAAATACTCCCGTCTTTCGCACCGTTATATGAATGGGCGCTTGTAAAAGTAGTGCGCACTTCATGGGATATATGAACGCGATTTTGATTACTTCATCCGCATTATTTGGATGCGGATAATTGAACCGCGATTACCTGAAAGGGGTATTACTCTCCATTGTACTGCCCAAGTTTGTGGAAATATAAAATTTGAAGATAATGATAAGCTGCAATTTTGTAATATTTGCTATCTCACCAGAGCATCATGTGCAATTAAGATGTGACATGTTTATTTTGCCTCCAGGGATATTCTTTCCTCATCACTCTCTTTCCATTTTTATGGGTAAAATAGCGTTATTCCTGCCCGAAAATGGATTCATTTTTGTTACTTATAAGGATGACACTAAATGGCGGCATGAAATGATTTTTACATCTTTCGGACAGAACCCATACCCCTTCGCACTGAAATATCCAAACGTGTTTCTGCAGCATTGTTCATGGGAAATGAGAGTATCAACTAATAGATGCATGATAAGGAAGCATCTGAAAAAAAAAAATCAAAGCAGGTGATTTTTGCAGCATTTCTCACAATCATGATGTTGATTACTGTAAAATGAGGAATGTTCATGTGCATTCTAATTTCGCGAGAGCCAAAATTCGCGAAATTAAAATGCATGCGTAAGTTCTTGTCTACACTATATGCATTGAATGTCAGAGGCAACTCACGAAAAATCCATGCCACAGAAAAGGCTGTCGGCTCCAATTTGCGAAAATTTCATGCCGTGAAAATATTGTGTTTTACAGTAACTGCTCCTCCGAATTGCGTCAACATCTTCATGGGCGTTTTGTTCAATCCTTTAAATGCTTTCATGGCAATGAGTGCTTGTTTTCTTTTCCAATGTGATTGGTCATCAATGTCCCCTTTCTGAATTCTTGAGGTATCCTTTTCCCCCTGCTTTGTTTCTTGCTCTTGTGGCGAAAACTAAAATTGCTTCAATCTATCTCGCCTCCAGCGAGTCCCCTTACCCCTTAAAGGACTTATCCAAGCAGCTCTGAAGCTGATTTTGATCTTACTTTCACCAATTTATGTTTATCATTTAGTTTCTCCCTTCTCGAACAATCATTTTGGCATTGGCTTTGACTTATCCTTTAATCTTTACCACTATTACCCCCCCCAAAAAAAAAAAAAAAAAAATCTGTCTCTCATCCTCTCATTTTTTGTCACCCCTCCCTTTTCCTGACTCTGGCCACATCATCAATCTTGATTACAGCGGTCTGACCACCGGGTACTTGGAAAACAAAAACGAAAACAAGACATAAAAACCAAACCTCAAACCCACCCATCTCTTTAATTCTAAACTACTACTTTATACCTTTTTTTTTCTCCTTCCCTTTGAGGGAGATTGAATCTTAATCAGGGTATCTGATGAGGTCATCGGTTAGCCCCACCGAACAATCAATTTCTTTCGGCTGTGGAGCGTGACCGCCTCTCCCATGGCGGTGCTCTTACGCTCCTCAACCCGTCAAACCCCCTTGACAGAATCTCCTTGGAGAGAGCAACTACATTGTCTTCTCGCCAGTGCCTCGGTTTCTAAAAATTCTCATTTTGTGAAGAAAACAAAGACGACTGCAAAGCAAAGTCATCATATCTTTATACTGGCCCAGAGTCGTAGTCAAGTTTCTGCATTATACAGTTTAATTATTTACTTCCACATGTTTTTTTTTCTTTCAAATGGAAGTCACAGAGAAATTGTCTTTCGAAGACTCATGTCACATAAAATCAATACACGGGATCAGCCTCAGTAGCAAAACTATATCCAAAGTGGAATCATTCCAAAACTACCTATTCTTGAACATGAAGATAAACCAAGCATACACACATAGCTTATCGTCGCTGGGGTGATAAAACCTTGTATCTGCAATTTTGGTGAAAATGAGTTTTTTGAATTAATGGTCAAATAATGGGTAAAGTGATGTCCTGTCCAAATCCCAACTGTCTTACTCCAAAAATGAAGCCACCACGGCATGTCAAAGGAAAGGCTATCCCATTCGCCACCGTGCTTTGGCCGCCATGTTTTTTGGCTCTCCTGAACATTTGACATTTTGTAGATACGAGGTCTAATCGCCCCAGCGACTTTATACATTTGACATACAACCAAATGACCAACACCACAAAGTCTCAGAGACCTTGTGTGCTACACACTACCAATTTAATGCATGTAGCTGTATTGGGAGATACTAGTAATGGGACATAAAACTAAACCAAGGCAAGTTTGTCATATGTTTACTTTGTGAAGTGATATGATTGTGTCTGTGGATTTGTCTTCCAGCGGCACTTAACTCTATGGTCGCTATAAATAAGTAAAAAGTGCTAGAATAATGGTTCATTGTAAATTTATACTTCAAACATTGCTGTATTTGTGTTTTAAGAGGAGTTAAGGTATTGGATACTTGTTCTTTTTGTTTTTCTTTGGTTTGGAAGGGATATCATTGTACGTGCACCTCTTGATGCTATTTCTATAATCAATTCAATTCAGTTCATTTCAATTCTAATTCAATTTCAATTGGTTTCACAAAATTTCACAAACATTCACATCTAACACAAAACTTGCCTTGGCGACGTATTCATAGTATCATAGTCTATATCAATTACAAAATAGAAGCAGGTTTACATATATACATAGGATGTTGTGTGGGACTTATGTAAACCAAGGCAATTTTGTCATACATATGTTTGCTTTGTGTGATATGATTGTGTCTGTGGATTTATCTCCTGGCTGCACTTAAACTTATGGTAGCTATAAATAAGTTAAACGAATACCAAAATAATGGTACATTGGGAATTTTATTTCCAACATTGCTTTATGTATGGCTTAAATGGAGTTATAATTGTGGGATAATTGTTCTTTTTCTTTTTATTTGGTTTGTGAAAAGGATATCATTGTATCTCTTGATGCTCAGTCCATTATCAACCCCTTTGCCGTGGCTGTCGCTTCTATGAATTTAAAATGATGCAGACAGGTTTCTGGGCACCGGTGTCGTCTGTTCATAGAAATCACGGCAATATGACTTCATGGGTCAGTAAAAACGGAGGAAACACACAAAAAAGTAAGGTTGAAATGTGCCACTCTTTGTCATCACAAAGCCAAGTTGAGGCCGAGTTGTAATTGAAATAGTAACGCTAATCTGCGCCCATGTGGACGGATTTCGGACAAGGACGTGCTAAATGGGGCAAGAACTAGAAACAATGTGAATGCGGCCGTACTTTGGTTGAAGCTCCTTCTACCAGGGACTTTCACACTGGCAAAGTAACTCGTTTGTTTCCCAATTGTATGAAATTTTTCTTTCTGACCACAATTACAATCACCGTTCCATGCACACAAGTCCATGGCCTGGCAGTCATAAGATGTGTTTATCAACTTACTTCTTGAATAGAATTAAGGTTTCCGAACAATTTCCAGTGTTTTTTTGACAGTTGATTAACGCAAAGCTGTTTTGTTTGGGGTAAGAAACACATTTCTGAAACACCAAAAAAACGTGATCGCTTCACTTCTCTGAAACACCAAAAAAAGTGTGATGACTATGCATTTCTGAAGCACAAAAAAAGTGCAATCACAAACACAATTGAGCCAGTAACGCATTTCTGTAAAGATGCTACAATTGCAAAGTCATTTTGAAACATATCTGTAGCTCGGACCTGCCCATGTCAACCACTGCCAACTACACATCTCCACTCCTCGGGTAAAACTGTGCAATGGAGTTGCATGGTGACAAGGCCTCCCAATCAACTCACAACAGAGTTAATGAATGCAACAAATCATGAAACATGATCCGAAAGGCATTTGCCAACGCATTTTGATAGTAAGTATTGAGATGTGTTTCCAGCATGGGAAAGATAATAAAGGCTCCATTAGACACAAGCTGCAATACATTGAATACACACGGAAAAGTAGCGTATGTATGCATGCACTAATTAGGCAGAAGTGACTACACGATAAAGCAAAGTTCAGCGCCCTCAGTCAGTTTGGAGAGGCAGTATTCTTCACTCTCCAAATCTGTATCTAGACTCCAGCCAAACTCCACAGGGGAAACCCCTCCTCTGACTGTGATTGACCAAATTTGATTTGAGAAATGTGTTCAGGAAGAATGCAGTTCAAAAATTTGCTTTGATACAGGCGTAGAAAAAGATTACTCAGCATGAAATGTTCTTCTGAACAGCTTTTACAAAGTTATTTACCAGTCGGAAAGGGCTCTTCATTTATTTTTTTTTCCCTCCACGTACTTCTATCCTACAGATTGAGAGAGAGAAAAAAAGGGGAGAGAATGAAAAAGAGAAAAAAAAATGCGAGGAGGGCTTCATACAAAATTCTAAACATGCAGTGCCGAAGTGATGACAACTCATTTCATTACCCCAGAAAATTGGTTCACAATAGCTTCGATTGGCGAAGGCGATTACGGCTCGAGCAGCAGCGGCTAGGTTCCGCCGCAGAGTCATGGGACTCAACTTTGGTTGTCGGTCTCATTTCCTTCCTTTCTCTTGTTTCTTTTGTTTTAGTTTTTTGCGGCACTTTTTTTTTCTTGTATAACTTTGGAGCATGTGGTGTTTAATTCTCAGCTTTTACCGGTTTCTGCACCCCTCCCTCCCCCTCTCTATGCCCCTCTCTTATTGGAGAATGATTTCCCTCGTGATTTAGCTCTTTCATGGGTTGGTGAATTTCAAAAATTGTTTTAGCTGTGAGGGGGGGGGGGGGGAGTGGGAGATCGAATATGGGAGGGAGGGGTGGGGGCTAGGAGGAGGGACTGTTGGAATGCGAAGATGGATTCCTTTTTTTTTTTTTAGGCAGGACAGATTGAGCTCCCTTTTTGTACTTGACACTTCTGTGGCTAAGTGACTGCTGGGAGAAAATAGATTTCTCTTTGTCTGTGTAAACTTCAAAGGGTGAATATAGTGTTGGAAGATTATAAAACAAGAAAAGAAATATGTGCCTATGAATGCTCCACCCTCCTTTCTTGGGGATATGATAACAGATACCTGATAAAATATAACAGAATATCAAAATTTTCTGTATAACCATGTCATTAGCAGCATGAAACATTTGTGAATTAGAGCAAACAGTCTTTTTCTTGGCAAGAAATTTTCGCAAATTGCCACAGTCATTCAATGCATAATGTGCATTTTACTTTTGCGTATCTTGGCTCCTCGTGAAATTCGTAAAGGTTTCACACACACACACACACACACACACACACGCACAAATTCTGTATTTACAGTAGTCAAGAAGAATTTTATAACATCTCAATTAAAATCATAAGATGACTCCCAGTATTCTCTTCTCTGTATGAAGGATCTTTGCACAGAGACAGTGTGCTTTGGTGGACAAAACTCCATCAATTGATCTTTTGAAATTCTGTTACTACCACTGGCAACCATTTTGTATATGATTTCAATGGCATAATTTGGTAGGGGCTATGGGGGATTAATCAAACTCCAAACTTGTCTAATAATAGTCTGTGTATGTGTGTTAATGTGTATTAATGACTTTTTAGTCGGTGGAGTGTGGGGGAGAGAAGCTTTGATGTGCCTGCAAGAAGACAACTTCTTGAACTCATCAAGGTACCTTGCCTAGGGACACGCTGCAAAAACACAACTTGTTAGTATATGGGGAAGTTGAGTTCTTTTCTTATTGTGTCAAACAAAGTACTGTATAAGCTGTTATTTTTGTGTACAGATAATTTTGGGAATGAGGAGGTCACGGACATTTTAGCGATATGTTGTTTTCCCAAATTGACACAGACTATCATAAAGTGCACTATCACCCTAGCACATGTTGACATTTTAGCTTGTTGTTCAATTTGTGGTGTTCCAGCAGTGATTCATAAAATTTGCGAAAATTAAACCCTCACAAAAAATAACAGCTTATACAGTACCTTGATGGGTTTCTACAAGCTTCCTTCTTCCTGCACATGTAAGCTTCCTCTGGAATGGAGTAGGGCTTCAAGAAGGGAAAGTGACTCAAGTGACTTGAGACGAGCCATACCTCTATATCTCTCTCTCTCTCTGGAAATAGAGGTAAAACAGGGCCTCTTTGGCTTGAGATACACATCTTTCTTGACTTATCCCACATCTCCCCCTCAAGCAAAATTTTTGTTTTGCTTTGTTTTCAACAATTCCCCACCAGGTAATCATACATTTCAAACTCTGTACAAAGTGAGAAAAAAAAAGTTTTCAATGGAAATAAGGAAAGGGGAGGACGGTGGCCATGACTGTATGTTGTACCGGTTGCTACCTAGGTATGTTCTTTATTGCAGAAGCAACAAAGTGGTGCGAGATATTACATTCAAGGTACTTTGTCAGAGATGATTAATGAATATATAGGGGGAGGGAGAGATGGGGCATTTCATGAAGTGTTTCATCAGATTTTTTTCTGATAAACTGTTACAAGCTACTGAAATCCTTGCGTCTCATTGGCTGAGAGCAACTTTGTCTGACAAATATGTCTGATCAAAGGTTTCATGAAATGGCTCCATGATTATGATTAGTATATCATATGTTGATTTAAGTGACGCAATGCACTGTGTACTTGCTGTTATAAATGTTATGATAATGATAATTGTAAGGTATGATAATCGATGTAACACCAAGGTTTCTATTCCTTTCTTAAGATTCATAATTGAGTCATTGAAGTCAACTGATATTAACATAAAATATGAATATTCATGGACAGAATACCAGCATAGTGGTAGAAGGATTACATTTACGAAGGAAGTACTTTCATATCTTCATTTGATAATGAAAAGCCATCAGGATGTCATGAAATGAAAATGTTGCCAGCCGTCCTCCAAACTTTCCTTGTGCCAATTCGTATAGAAGTTTTCAAATAAAAAGTTTAAGATCATATGATAATCATGAATTTGAACTTGAAATATTTTGAGGAATGGTTTACTTCCAAGTCAATGAGGAAGACTTTAGCAGAACTGATAGTGAAGAGACTGAAGGGAGTGAGCTACAAGGTCCACACTTTAAAGGGGGGTGAGGATTTAGCTTTTAACATTTTGCGAGATATTCAGAAACCACTCTATGAGATGTCAAAGAGCATGCAATTCTAAGGGGTATCAAAAGTTTATTTGATGAAAATCGGTTTTGAAATGGCTGAGATATCCAAAAACAAGGTGAAACAAAGAGATCCTAATAAAAGGCGTGGCCTGTCGCCTTTTATTATTGTCATTTTTTTTTTTTATATCTCAGCCATTTGAAAACCAATTTTCATCAAATAAATGTTGAATCCTTCTTAAAAATACATGCTCTTTCATATTTCATAAGAGGTTTCCCATTATCTCACTTAGGAATGTTCAAAACTTGAATCCCCACCTCAACCAGTACTGTACAGTCACTTTAAAACCAATGAGGTGGCCTCAAATCAAAATCTGCCCAGGACCAGGGTTGGTTGAGGTCTTTACTCCAAATAGAGTGCAGAGCTGCCAAGTCTCCCTGATTCTACAGGAGTCTCCCTGAAAATGTCAAAATCTGTTCATGTCTGAATAAGAGAATATTAAAATCTCCCTGATTTGGGAATTATTTTTGCCCATTAAAATGCATGCAACACACAGATATCTCCCGGATTGCTGTGTGGAATCTCCCTGATTTGGATGTGGGAATGTTGGCAGACCTGAGAATGAAATCAGGTGGATGATGTACAAAGTGCTTGTTTGCAAAGCAGAGTGAGGCCCTCAAATACAAGTTGACATAAAATGGTCTGGTACAAGGCCATTTCTCGAATGGATATTAAGGACCCTCAAACAGAAATGGATTCCAAATGGGGGTGAACAAGGCCTGATACTTTCAAAGAAATGACATGCCCTCAAATAGAAATTGATGTGAGAGGACGCTGCCAAGAAATGGGGGGGGGGGGGAGGTAGGGGGTGGGGCTCCAACGAACGCATGAGCTCAAGATGTTGCTTTTCAAAGCACTTGATTACAAGAATAGCAATGAGGGAGCCTTCAATGATGAATGCCTCAATTTGAGTTCAGAGAATGTCAGCTGATATGATGCTCATTTATCCACAACCTTTATTCATTTCATGTTGCCATGGTAACAAATCTGCGATGAAGGAAAGTTATGCCTTCCCTTAAAAAAGAAAGAGAATTTACCTTGAGACAAAAATTTGATAGGTTGAATAACAGTGATGAAGTCCCTAGCAGTAAGTCACTGACAGTTTAATTTCTTTTTAAACAAAATTTGAAGGAAAAAGAGAAGAAAAGTTGTAACTGGTTAAATGCCAAATCAAATTGAGGTCAGGAGGGCTTGTGAGTGTGTAAATGCCTGGAAAAAAAGAATGCTGGATTACAAGTCTTTCTAGCCCTTTCCCTTTTTCAAAGCCAAAGTCACATGAACTACCGGTAAATATCTTGTGTCAACATGCATTAGTGCTCCTTGGAAGTCGAGAGCGGCGGCAACATATTTTTTAATTTGTTAAATTCTCAAGGAGGGAGCATGAGACGAGGAGCGGCTGTCGGAAGAAATTAGTTTCACGCTCCGGCGAGTCAAAACACGTGGCGGTCCCCGTCTTTCCCCGCATACTATCTCCCGGTTATTGTCACTTGCGTTTAGCGTCTCGGCGTCCCCATTGTCTTCTGGGTATAACGTCGCGCTGATCGTTGCCCAAATGGAAGTCGATGTGACATAACCAAGACAGTCAGCCCCTGCTGCTGATAGACAATTGTGCTACCTTTTCCCTCTTGTATTTTATTTGAAGACGCCAGCCTTTTCTTGTTGGATGATACACTTGCTCATCAGCAAGAGAAATCGAGTATGACAAGCAAAGGTGGCGGGGTCACGCAATTGCAACAGTTTACAAGTCATTTGGCATTCCTTTGGAGTAGCTCCTGCCTGGGTCCTGTTCCTGTATGTGGATTCTTTTTTTTTTTTCTTACCTTTTAAAGTTGTGCATGAGAATTTATAAAGGTCATTTCATGGTATGGAAAAGAATCAGAAAACATTCAGAAATATTGTGTGAAGTTTAGGAAATACTTCATTGTAGTGACGGGGGACTTCATGCCACTTAATATGACTGAGTTCGTACTCAGTTTTACTCAGTGGATTTTCAAAACTGATGAGAATTATGAAGTATCTTTTTAATAGTTTTAAGGATGGACACTGACTTTGGAGAGTTTGCTGTGTTCCTGAACCAATTAGTCTCTCTTACGTATTACCAATACAATCATGGCAGAATGATATTTACATTGTTTGCCAGAGTGGTAATGATTGTGCCACAGTGGGAAAAAATAGGCTTTTCCCCATTTGATTTATGTGATTAAGTTCATTTCTGCTTTATGCATTGCGATACCTTGTTGTGCCCAATGAAGCTTTGCATGTGATTTATGTCAAGTATGATCTATTCACAGGGCTTCTCTGCTATTTATTATTAAAGTTTATGCAGTATATGAAAAAAAAAAAGGAATAGTGCATGTTCAAGACGAAACTTAAGATTAGTTGAAGCAAACCCAATTTACTTTGTGTTCTTTTGTTCTTCTTCCTCTCACCAAGTTAGTCCACCTCCGATTCTTACTTCATCATTTTGCTATTCTTTTCTGATCTCATCTCGCTTGTTGTGTTCATCCTTTCCCTCCGTTTGTGTCATCTCATCAGAGTCATTGCTCCTAAATGATATTAAATGATAGAGACTACTGCCCCAAGAACCAGTGATATCATCTGGGGAAAAGGTGGGGCACAATTTACCCCCATCTAACCCCCCCCCCCCCCATCCACCAATCAGATGATAGAACACTTTTTGTCACTTGATATTAAATCCCACACTCTCTACAATGTATGGGAGAATCAGATTTGACGTTCTCTGGGCTTTGAGTTATTCTTCCTTTTTTTTTAGTCTGTTCCTTGGCTAACTCTGCAAGAAGATTGTCTGTCCTAGATTGCCTCAAAAATGAAAATGATCAATTTTGAAAGTTTTGAAGAAAAAAAAGAGAAAGCTTAGGAAAAGAAGTCTCAATGGACATTATATTTGATGTTACAAAGAGATAGTCAGTTCCAGAATTTTATTCTGTGTTTATTATAAAGAATTTTGTCTGACTTATATTCAGGGTGAGCTGTATACTTACCAGGAAATATGGTTATCAGTTGTCACAGGACAAGTCTAAGTTACTCCCTGTCGAAGATGTGTAGGGACAGGTCATCTAGCTAAAAATAATGTTCTTAGGGTGATAATGCATTTCTTTTTAACTTGAAGTGATTTCCCTTTCATTTTCCAAAGGCTGAAATGTCTTAAACTCATCAGGTTCATATCAAATTGAAACAGTCTGGGAGAGTGCATCTAAATGAGCCTTTTCTTATTCCTTTTCTTGTTTTTCAGACTTTACAATGAGTTGCACATGAGACCTGGTAGATCTCCCAGGAAATTGACTTTAGAAGATTGCCTAGATTTGGAAGGAAGAAGTGAACAGTGGAATACAGGTAAAGAATTGTATTTGTTTGTGTGTTTGTTTGCATGCTTTCTTGCTTGCATTGCTGGGCAGTGGCACAAGTGTTTGGAATCTAGATTTAATCAAAAAAAAATCTACCAAAATGCTAGATTTAATTTAAGAAAAAATGACCAATATTTCAACATTTCAAGAGACAAACTTGACTTCAAAAAAAACCCAAAAAAAACAGGTAAAGGATTGTATTTGTTTGTGTGTTTGTTTGCATGTTTTCTTGCTTGCATTGTTGGGCAGTGGCACAAGTGTTTGGAATCTAGATTTAATTTAAAAAAAAAATCAACCAAAATCCTCAAGATTTAATTAAAAAAAATTGACCAATATCCTGAAGTGAGGTACACAACATTTCAAGAGACAAACTTGACTTCAATAAACAAAACTAAAAAGGCAAATGGAGAAAAAAAATGACATGATGAATGGTCTATTGCCTGATCAAAGTGGACGAATGTTGACAAAAATTACTGCCATGTGGACATCGAGTCAGTTAGTGTAGTAGTCAAGCCATCTCGTGGAGTAAGTCTGCGGTCATCTCAACATACTGTAAAATCAGAAACATTTGCAAAATGGAGTCAATGGCCTTTTCTGCAGTATAAAACTTTTGTGAGAATCTTGGGTTTTACAGTAGCTGTTTCGGTTTCAGGACCACACCCATATGCTGTCACACTTGTTTTTTGTTTGGGGCAGTTCTGTAAAAGTCATTTTATTCAGATCTTCCCAGAGGGTTGTAGTCAATTCCCTTAAACTGAATTCAAAGTGATAGCATGTCTTTCCATCCTATTTGAGTGACTCAGGAGTATGAATGAATTAACTGCAGACCATCAGTACTCAGTTGAACCTACGTTCATGTGACCATTAACCCATTAAAGACAAGTCCTCAGTATTATCAGGAAAGTGTCTGTAGGAAATATGTGTTCTAGCAAAATCAGCCGTCCCCAACGGAATAAGGTAGTTAGTTTCAGACATCTTGAGGATTACATGTGAAAATTGAAACTTCTGCGTGAACAGTAAAAAAAACAAAGGTGATATTTTTGCTTCCAATCAAAGCGTCACTTATCTGTAGCTGTATAAGTTCATACTTCTCCTTGTCAACCTGTAGTTTTCTTCTTAGTTTTGCAGGTCAATTCTCCTTTAGTGCTTTTAAGACCATAGTATCAAAATTCCATAACTTTTGCATTTGATAATTTTGTTCATGGGTTTGATGGGGTTAAACTGTGCAACCAGATTCCATGATTCATTTGGGCCGGGAGCTATGAAAACTGTATGTTTAGGGAAGAGAAAGAAAAAAAAGCAAAACATCTTTAAACCCTCCAAAGTCATCCATCCTGAGCTGCTACTGACATTGCACATAAATGTTTTGATAGGAATGAGAGAATTAATGGGTGATCAAGTTTTTCAAAAGAGGTCATGTCCCCACCACTGTGTTATTTTTCTTTCTTTATTTCTCTCTCTCCCTTTGTCGCTGTTTAAAGACAATTTTTTTTTTGTCTTCTTAGATACCATTTGCCTCAAGTCATAGGGTAAAGTTTTGACATCCAATTTGTTTTCCAAACACTCATGTTTTACTCATTTATGGTAATCTCTGTTTGTTTATTCATGTCTTTTTGAGCTAGATCTTTCGTCAGAGAGGGGGAAAAACAAACAAAATAAAACTTGCCAAAAAATAATCTAGAAAAGGGGAATGTTTTTCCTGAAAATATTTCTTCCGGAAATGATGATATGACAGACAGTCGCCTTTCGACCTCTGCCGGCTTTGTCTACGCCGGATATTGAGCCCAATTAGCAGGCGAGCCTCTAGCTTTCCCACAAGATTCACTCGTAAACACAACATATCTGGCACCCTAGTTATTGTGCCAGATTTGATATGAGGGTGAAGGGCTTTCATTTTTTTTTTCATTTCATGTCTGTCTGTCTGTCTGTCTGTCTGTCTGTCTCTCTCTCTCTCTCTCGCTTTGTAATGTTCTTTTGTATGAGTCATCAGTTTGATTTTTCTCTTTTTTTTAAGGTCAGTCTCGAGTGTCAAAAAGAATAGCAACCTTGGAATAACATAGATTTGCCAATCAAAACTTTGAAAAGTTTGGGAAGAAATGTGGATTTTCGATATTCTGCCTTCTTTTTGAAGTTTTGATACTTGGGTAAAAGCTCAGTGTCTTTCTGATCTTTTTGCTCAATATCTTTATGATCAAAGATTTTTTTCAAGTGGTTTAAATGTAAATTCATTTGTGATGAAAGAACAAAACAATATTCACTAGAGATTTTGGTTGGTATCCCAGGTATGCTGTATGAGATGTCTATGCATTGAATATAATTATTTTAAAGCAATATCCCTCAAGGTCAAAGGTCATTGCAGTTTGCCTAATTTCTTGTTTTACAGTACCAGTGATGCTAGTTGTCCTGCCAAGCTACACTGTACAAGAGAATAAAGAGCAACAAAATAACTCAACACAACAAAAACATGTTACATTCTTGTAGATCACCTAAAGGGGTGATACAGTTTGGTTGAGATGGGGATTCAGGTTTTAACTTCTTACAAGATAATTGGGAATCACTTTGTATGAAATGTCAAAGAGCATACAATTCTGAGAGAACATCAAGGCTTATTCAATGAAAATTGTTTTTGAAATGGCTGTGAAAGCCAGAAACAAAAGGATCCTAATAAACAGTGGGACCCACCTTTTATTAGGACCATTTTGGTTTGCTTTGTTTTTGGACATCTCAGTTCAAGGTTTAATTCCATTAATAGCATTGTATGCTCTTTGATATTCCATATAAGTGGTTCTTGATTATCTTGCAAAAAGTTAAAATGTTGATTCCCATTTCATCAAAAACAGTGCCATCCCTTTGAGATTGCAGCTCTGACTCATAATCATAATTGGGTTATGGCAGTTATTTTGTAATATTTCTTCTAAGCATAGTTTTTGACTTGTTTTTGTTTTGTATTTTTTGTCAGAGGTGGGGCAGGATGGGATGTCTCATCAGAGCCATCATGTTACACATACCAGGGTCATTCATCTTGCGATCAAGGATGCGATATGATATTGAATTTCCTCTAGGCGACAGGTTCATATTTGCGGCTCCGTGTTCCCTGTGATTTTGCGATGATATCCGTCTCCAAATTGTCCTGCTTTGTTTTTGTTTTTCCCCCCATGCCCTTAATTCTATCTCTTGCAATGCATGCAGAGAACACCGCGAGAAATTATGATTGCCGATCCATCATTTTGCGGACGGCGCTCGCCCGGCACAGTTACGATCCTCGCATCCCCGACTCTCGGCACAGATACGGGCATTGGATGAGTCGCAGGGATCGAAAAAGAAGAAAAAAAAAGCATGTTTTTGTCCATTTATCTGTGTCACGCGCACCAGCCACTGGCAGTGTCAATGACTTTGAGGTTATGCTCCGGCTTCGACGTCTGGTGAAATAGCGTCCCACCACTGAATAAGAGTCCCCTTCTGAGGCACTAAAGCAGCAGTTATTGAATGGACTCACTAAATCGTAAAATAACCCCCAAGCACTCTCAATTGGTAGGCTATTGTCAGCACTAGAAACTGGATTATACTAGTATTTATAACACAGTTGTCAAATTGTTATTTCTGCCATTTAAGAATGGGGATTACAGTGTGTTTGACAACTTGAACTTGAGAGGTCTCCAAAGAAAAAAAAAGAAACTTCTCTGAATTGGCCAAATCTATTCAAAATGCACAGAGACGCATTCTCGGGTGGTGGCAGTATTGCGACGAACTCTTCATGAAGTGGGTGAAATGAGTCCCAGGGTTTTTGTTGTCTTTCGTCTGGCTCCCTCATGAGGTCCGTGGTGCCCTCTTGAAATAGCGGTTAGCTGAATACAAAGCTCAATCGAATGAGAGGCACACTATCCCATGCCCTTGTACACGTACATCAGACAACATCTTTCTTTTTATAGTTGGGGGGGGGGGGGGAGTTGCTGGGGCATGAGACTCAAGTTACATAATTCATCACCTCTCACCAGCCAACATCATATTTTTCCCCTGTTGGTGTTCAGGTTTCTCCCAGGTCACTGCTTGCCCATCTTTGGGTGGGATTTCACGGAGCACGCGAACGATTTGCGAAGGACGTGAATGACAAAATCCAGCATTAGTATTTTAGTCTGCAAAAGTTCGCCAAACGAACGTGAGGATTCGGAAGCGTCGTCAATTGTTTGCGAATGTCGTTTTTACTTCGGCGAGAATTTCAAAAAAGTTTGAAATTTTTTGCGAACCTTTTCCACACACTTGGTCGTGATTTGCTCGTGAATTGTTCTCGAAAGTGTCTTTAAAGCCTCGTCATATGCGCAAGACCTTCGCAAGACACGCGCGATGTTCGCAAAATGTTCGTGAAACCCCAAACAGACTCCGAAACTTTGGAGAATGTCTCGCGTATATGTTACGCGAAATCTGCGAAGTTTTTCCGATCATTTTACGACGTAATCGCAAACTGTTCGCGTACCTTTTGAGACATTTTCGCGAACGTTTAGCGCACGTTTGGGGGATGTATGGCCTATACGTTTTCTATAAATAAAAATCGTAGCATACATGTAAATATCAAGCAATTATTAACAACCATAGTAACAAAAGAAATTAAAGACTAGCAAAGAGAAAGAAATGTTTGATATACAAAAAAAAATTGCAGAATACACTTAAAATTAATCTAAAGTATGTAAAATTTCATTTGAACTATAGAGATTATGTGTTGGAGGAACTGCAAAAAAAAAGATCAAATGCTTTACTAGTGGAGATACGTCCTAGAAAAAAAAATGTAGGCAAGCTCACGATAGAGAAATGAGAGAAAAAGAAAGGAGAAATAGAGGAAAGAAAAAAATTCAACTCAAGACAGCTTCCACCTCTCCATGGGTACATTTTCTCCCATGATTATTGAAAAAATTTCGTTGTTCGCATTTCCGTCGCGTGTTCTTCGTGTACGTAACATGCTGTACTTTAGCAATGATTCACACGACATTCGCACATACGTCGCGGAAACTTCGCACAAATTGCGCAAGAATAGTTTTCGGCTTCATTGTCGGAAAACATTCGGAGAAAAACTTTTCCGAACGTTGGATTGTGTAATTCGCGTCCTTCGCAAATCATTCGCGTGCTCCGTGAAATCCCACCCTTAGCAATATGTCTCACATGGCTTCAACCTCACTGTCGATGGTTGGGTTCATAAGTCATGGGCAGTGCAAGCCTGGTGCCAAACGTGAATAGAATTTCGAGTAAATGTTCAGCTTTGCTCTTTGCTCTTCTTTCCTTTTTCTGTCACAAGCACCTTCATTTAAATACTTTGTTTGCATCTGCGTCTGTGTGTGTGTGTGGGTGGGCGTGGATGTATATCAGTCACAAACATGTAGATGGGATGATGTTCATTATACTGAAGGTTCGTTAATCCCAAAATGAAATAAGGTTTGTCGTTCTGAAGGTTCATTATTCTGAAACACACAAATTCTCTGTATCTAGATGTTTGTTAATCTGAAAATGAAAGGGTTTCATTGATCCAAACATAAAATAAGGTTCATGAATTTGAAGGTTCATTCATCCGAAAATGAAATATGGTCCATTATTCCAAAAATTTGTTGATCTGAAAATGAATAAAAAAAGGTAATTTTTGTGAAGATTGGTTAATCCAAAAATGAAAAAGGGTGCATAATTCTGATGGTTTGTTGGTATTTATCTTTGCTTTGTTTTCAGAATCTTTGGAAAATGAACCATATTTCATTTTCAGATAAATAAACCATGGGATTTATGAATTGTAACCATGTAGATGAATAGATAAATGTATACATGACTGATGATGAGTAGGATTTGTCTTTTTGCTATTTTGCAATATGAAGTAATGTTGGTTTTCATTCACGAAGTTAATATCATTGTTGTGAAGGCAAGCACAACTGATGGACTTTATTTCTGGAATGGTAAAACCTTCAGCATCCTTGAGGTATTTTGAGATATCCAAAATGGCTGCCAAAAACTGAAATTCCAATATAAGTATTTCCAATAATTCTTGAAAAAAAGGAATGAAAATTAATTGATGGTTTTGCTGTATTTGTAGGGTGATGAATCCGGATCTGGTTGATTCTACCCATGCGCTCTTGAAGTTTTTGATATGTTATTTGAGATTTTTTGTTTTTGTTTCTTATTTCTTTGTGGCCATTTTGGCGGCCATCTAACAAGACTCAGCCTCTGGGGCCCAAACTGTGTACATGTGTAGTCTGATCGATATCGTCATTGGAGCTGATTGGTAGGAATGAGCTCATCATCGTGGGATCTCTGCACAAATCTCGCAGCATGCACCCTATGCCAAGCGCCTGTCCATCTCAATCCCCTCACCTTCCCTTGTCTATTCCTTGTTGGTTTCTCCTGAGAAACTTGGAATTCATATGTCAGTATCCCTTTTTTTTTTCCTTCCTCTTTTACTCTTTCCTAATTCTCCTGTATGTCACGCAGTCTTCAAGAGAGAAAAAGAATCAAAATTTAGAACTTGGTGTTGATTATTTTTTTTTAAAGGGATCGTATAGTTTTGGTTGAGACCTAATTTCAGGCTTCTAACATTTTTTGGTGAGATAATGAGAAACCTGTTATGAAATATGAAAGGGCATGTAATTCCATGAGGAATTCAACGTTTATTTGATGAAAATTGGTTTTGAAATGGACGAGATATCCAAAACAGAGCGATTCTGTGAGAAGTGTGGGACCCACACTTTCTTACGATCGCTTTGTTTTACCTTGTTTTTGGATGTTTCAGTCATTCCAAACCCGATTTTCATCAAATAAACTTTGAATTCCTCTTAAAATGGTATGCTCTGTACTATTTCATAAGTGTTTTCTTGGTATCTCGCAAAAAGTTAAAAGCCCAATTCTCATCTCCACCAATACTGTACTATCCCTTTAATTTAGGTTTTGAAGAAAAGACATCACTCCATTACTCACAGACATTATTTGCTTTTTGTGTCTTTCATTGTAGTTGAGGATGGAGTCATAATAGGACCGTAACCCAATGTTCGTTTGATTTTGAAATAACCATGTAAATGAGAGCCATCTGAAATACCAAAAAACCCATGACTGTCTTGTTTAATAAAAGCATTATTGATAATACAGAGGGGAAAAAAAATCATTTAAAAGATAGAGAAGAATTTTGACCTGATATCATTGCAGCTTGTTAAGTGGTAAGGACAAAACATATAGGTTTCAGTTGGATGTACTTTATGAATAATGGAAAGCGACAGATATATTCGTGATCACACATGAAAACTATTTTAAAAACAAAGGAAAACACATTCTTGCATGACTCTGCAGGACAAAAGAAGTACAACAATAAAAGAGCAAATGTGTCATGGAAGTCATTATTGATAAAACAAAATGTGCCAATGGCGTTATTGCTTTGCTTAAAGGTAAAATGGGGATTTTGGAAGGTAAATATTGTTGTCTTAGACATTCTTGCAATGAATCTTGTTCAAGTTTGCTGAAAGTAAAAATGATTTTCTTTTAGTTCATGATTTTCTTCGACTTTGCAAAGACAAAGGTGAGACCAATCGTTTGTCTCATCATGATACAGCAAGATGAGATGAAGTGCAGATGATATGCTGAGCATTGCCATGGCAACAAACTAAAACCATGAAGGAGTTAACTGGGGGAAAATATATATATACCTACATGTAATGATAGTCATCCCCCTGCTTTTGAGATGTGCACCTGTTGCTCTGGGGGGATGCCCAGAGAATTCCCTCAGCTCTTGGTATCGTCCCGAAAAAAAGTGCTCCAGCTCTTACTCCGGGTAGGGTTAACATCCTGTAATATCATTACTGGGAGGTGGAGGAGGTATGGGAAGAGAAAGTCACCCCTCTCGCTTTGCTTCACCCCTCTGCTCGATCGATGGAGATACCACGACTGGATTCCTGTTCAACTTTCCGATTCGCCTCTGGCTCCGGCGGTACCTGGCGACTTCATATCACACTTCGTCAGTCTGCCGTAATGCTGCCACAAAGGAGTTTTGCTTGGACTAGGAAAGATTTTTAATTTCATATGAACTTTACGCAAGCCTTGTAGCCATGTGAATATGAAAAGTCCTAAGCACTCTTGAAGCATCACAAAAAAATCTAAGATCCAGCTAGCATTTTTTAAATATTTGTATATATGCATATGCATATATCACTAAAAGTCTACATACCCATGAAATTGATTTATTTGCCATTTTATTTCAACACGTTTATTTGATAAGAAAAGATATAAATTTTTCTCTTGATTTTTTAACTCACTTTGTCAAAGCCAGACTTCAATATTGCATAGATCGGCTCTTTAAAGGACAAGTTCACCTTAGCTATAAACATAAGGATTGAGAGAATGTAGCAATATTAGTAGAACACATCATTGAAGTCTGAGGAAAATCAGACAATCCGTTCAAAAGTTATGAATTTTTGAAGTTTTTGTGCAGCAACCGCTGGATGAGAAGACTACTGCAGTGTATGAATAACTTAGATGTCACATGCGTACAACAATATAAGGAAAATATAAAGAAAATTTCACAAAATTCCATCTTTTGAAAAAAGTACACATTCCCCTGACTCGTTACCGAACAAATGTTATGGGTAATATTATTCCCCCTGCCTTTAGAAAGAGGCAAGTCAAGTGCACTCTTTATTATGGGAAAAAAGTGAAAATATGTTGAATTTTCTTTTACATTTTCTTTATACTGTTGTACGCATAATGACTCACAAGCTGTAGTAGTCTCCTCATCCAGCGGTTCCAACACAAAAATTTTAAAAATTCATAACTTTTGCATCGATTGTCCAATTTTCCCTCAAACTTTCACTGATGTGTTCTACCAATATTGATGCATTTGTCTCAATCCTTATGTTTATGAAGGTGAACTTGTCCTTTAACATGAAAAGGGGTAAAAGCAGGAAATCAATAGCATCGCTTCCTATGGGCGTGGACCAGGCCATTGGCAAGAGGTTCCGAACTATGTAAGGTTCACGGAATACAATGCTCCAGTTTGTGAGTGGATTGTGAGGGAGCATCGTTTTTCAGCCTGGGTCCCTCTTTTCACAGGGAGTCGTAGCAAGGGAGACTCAACACGCGACTATTTCATCAATTTGCTCGGCACGAATGTGTCACATTCGCATCCGTACGTGACCACAGCGAATCTGCCATTTGCCTCCCTCCCTCTTCCTCCCCCCCCCCCCCTCAACACACACACCCGTCATGCTCCATAAAGCTTTATATACAGCTCGCTACCCCTGGTCGTTGGCAAACCGTGCAATTTTTCACCAAATTCTGCTGCGCCAAAGTTTGGTATGTTTGTCTGTTCATGTCACATACAGCAGTCCTCAAATCTGATTTTTATCCATTTTTGGTAAAGAAAATGAGACAGAGACATGAGTTTTGAATTTCTCTTTCTTTTTTTGTCGAGCCCACCGCGAGTGTGGGGAGACTAAGGGATAGCCTGCAGCGAGTCCAGTCCGTCGCTCGTCCGTCCGTCCGTCCGTCGTCGTCCGATCCGTAACGCTACAAAAACTTGATTAACTCTCTACTGAGGACTTCAATTTCAAACAAACTTGGAGGGAAGAGTAGTTATAAAAAGTTACACATTTTACCAAACATGAAAGTCACCTCAATGTCAAAGGTCACAGGCACGGGGTCAATGAACTTTAGGGCCCAATGTTAAGTTTTTATGGCGCGTTTCAATTATGGCTCATAACTTTTGATGTATATGTCCCTTTGTGACCAAACTTGGATGTTAGATGTCCCTTGGGGAGTTGAAGGTCACCACAAGGTCAAAGGTCACAGACAGGGTCAACGAACTTTTAGAGCCCAATGTTAAGTTTTTACGGCACTTTTCAATTATGGCTCATAACTTTTGATCCTTATGTCCGTATTGTGACCAAACTTGGATGGTAAATGTCCCTTGGGAGTTGAAGGTCACCACAATGTCAAAGGTCATAGACGGGTCAATGAACTTCCGGGAGTTAGAAGATACAATTAATTTCTTCTACGCGAATGGGGGAGACACAATTTGGCACTTGCCTTGTTATCATAAGTCATTTGTATTGATATATTGAAATGTATTTGCGCGTGTGTCTGTGCATGTGTGTGTATCTCCGAATTAGGGTCTTTAATTGTTCGATTACAAGTTCAATTCACTTGTTTCTGATCACAATATTTCCGTGCTCGGTAAATGCTGTGAGCAAACCTTTGTCTCCCATTGTCAGATGTAACCATGACGATGATGTTATCAAACCCAGCATATTGCTTTACATTGTCTTGCATAATATTGGCCCAGTGTTGTAAAAAATCATCAGGTATTAAAATCACTGATGTGATGCCACAGCCGTGTCAGCCGGTATTTTTATGAAGATAAAATTTTGACTACTTCACTCCAAGGAATTCCTTGCCCCACCCCATGCAGTTCAAGCTGCATTCTCCAGTCCGGCTCAGGTTTCCAGAAAAAGCACTGAAATTCTGTCCTTCGATGGCATTTGGTGACAGAGCATCATATGGTGCAGTATTACTCTACTACATTACCAGTGGGTTTGCTAGTTGAAGAAGTAGATGGAATGTCTTGGATTAATTTCTTGCATTGAAAAAGGGAAACTCTTTAACTTGGTGAATAGATGAAACAAAGAAAAGAATTGTGGAATAATCTTCTAAGAAGTCAGTGATTTCATAAGTATCGTGCTCTCTTAGGGGAAAAATAATTTCTTGGTCACTGGAACATAAAAGTTTGTTTCTGTTTAATTGCTGCAGTTCGCTTTCATCTACAAGAAGGTGTTCAAAACAGTAAAGAAGAAGAACAAAATGTATTCATGCTGATGACTTTATGAACACTGCATGAAGCATGTTCAATTCAAAAAGTCGACTCAAGTTTTGTTTCAACCAATCTTTCAAATGAAAGTTCAGAGTTTAAGAAGGGGTTGAAAGAGAGAAGTGGGGGTGGAGTTTGTTAGATGGAAAGAATAGCAAAGGAGAGAAGAAAAAAACAGTGTGTTGCTAACTCTACTACTTCCAGAATATGCAAGTTCAAATAGGATATAAACTGGTGAGAATTGGCTCAAATAGTCGGGCTATTGGCCCACCGAAATGAAGCCAGCTGAACACAAGCAAGTCTCAAGAGAGGGGAGGGGAGGTGTGATGTGATAGTGTACCCATCCACTCTGTCATTTCATTGTTGAGGGTGTGAAGTATTGTAACAGTTGGCCACTTCTGAAACTTCATTCTGTATAATGTACCCACTCCATCACTCATTATCGAGGGTGTGAAGTGTTGTAACACTTGGTTGCTGCTAAAAACTTCCTTCAGTGTTTTCGCCATCAGGCAGTTAGTCGGTTGTGTTGGGAAGGAAATCGGATTCATCCATTCGTGCCGTCCCGATCCACTCTTTTTTTTGGTCAAATTTCTTTTCGTTTTGTCACCTGGCATTTTGTTTAAATGTTCCCCCAGCATTTGTGCCAGAAGCAATATCTGCAACTTCCCAATGCTATATCTGTGTAGGAACGAAATACAAATCTTGAGATTTTTATCCCTCCAGTTCCCGCTAGTAATGACACTATTTATCACTGTTGGAGGACCGAAATCTTATATCTCAAAACTGTCAAATGATCAAGAGAGCAACAACAACAACAAAATTTTTTTTTTTTTAAATTTGAAAGTTGCAGCCAAAGCACTGTAGCAAGTGGGATCAACTTTCCCAACGACATGCTGTGGTGGCTTCAAGATATTGAGTAACTGAGTATCTGATGATTAATCAGAAAAATTATTTTCACCAAAATATGAGATACAAGGTCTCATAACCCAAGCGACGCTGTGTGACTATGTTGGGTGCAGCTGTGATAGGAATTGATGTTAATCACTAGCATACAGACGTTGTCTGTTATTAGCACCATAATTTGAAATAGAAAATAATGTTTATCACTTCAAAATGAACTTTGCAAAAAAGGAATTACATTGTGGCAAAAATCAAAACCCTGATTAAAGTTTGTGGCAACTCAAGATTTCCTACCAAGGAGCTTAATGAAAGCCTGATGTCATCTTTCATTGCATTTATCTCCCAGTGAATCAGCAATACTCACATTGAACTGATGGTAATTAAACATTTACTACTTTTAGTGAGGACTCGTTAACACTAAAAAAAAAAAAATAACAGAATCACTTTCATCTGAAGTTGGATGTTATTGACAGTGACGTAAATCATTATTCTTCTTTTTCTGGTAACCCCAATCCTAGTCAACTTGCTTGGAGGAACAAACCAAGAGGATGATTTTAAAGTCATTTCTCTATACAACCTGGCAACTTCAACTTTGCTCAATTCCCCTCCTTAAGTTCAAGGCTGCATGGAAATTCGGAGGTGACAATTATGGGCGTTGGGAAACATTTCCTGGTGCTGCTTTCCCATCAAAATTACACTGTAACGAAACGAGGAAAACAGCCAGCATGAAGAAGGAAAAAAATATAGAAAAGTTTGTGATGGAACTGCAAAGGTGAATGCGCCGCTATTGATATGAATGAGCAGGAGGGTCAGTTATGTGGCACATGAAGAAGAGAATTACCCTTTTCAGCAATCTCACTACTCCAGAAATCCCCTTTTTTTCATTTATTTTGGAAAAAAAATACTGAGAAACAAAAATATCTCTCTTCCACCAGTTACATGCAGTCACTGACGTTACTGCCAGTGGTTACTGATGTTTGATTTTTGCTGAAATTCAGGTCTGCTGTGTTTTGTTCTCTGTAGGCCTGTCTTTATCAGACTGAAGGTTCAAAATAGAGTGTTATTTTGTGGTTAGGAAATTGCCCTGATGTCAAAGAATCGACCCATTATTTGTGCAATGAAGATGCAAATAGTGCACTATTTTATCGTGAAAATTTCCAAAAAAATCTTGGTCTAGTTTGTCTGCTTCAGCGCGAAATTTTCGTGATGTAGCTGCATGATCCCATTGAACCTTAGTTACCTTACTGTGCGCTGAGACCACAGAACTCTACAGCTGAGCCGCCAAGGATAAAGTACGCATGCGTCAATTCGGGCTTGTTTCCGAAGCGGGCTGTTTTTGAGCTGATGAAGGCCCACGTTTGTGATATCGCGGTATTCTCCTGAACCACAAAAGAGCGCAATAGTCTGAACTGCGGTCTGATGCAGACACACCTTGTGTCCTCTGGAGTCCTTTCTCTACCAATTTGCACAGATGTCTAGACACTGATTGATAGTGGATAGAGATTACTTAATCCCCCTATAATCCTTATAGTGTCACCATGGTCTTCTTTTGGACTAAGGTATACAGTACACCTTGAACCCGTTAAGGACAGTTTGATTTTGCTACATCACGCATTTCCTATGGACACCTGCCCGAGTATACTCATGACTTGTCCACAACGGGTTGATAGTGGGCTTGCTAAGTTAGGTCAAGTTCTAGCTATAAAATGCTTGGGCATTTAAAGGGTTAAGCATGAAAGAGAACTTGATCATGAAGCAGGGATGGTTTCACTTTAAAGATGCGTTTGATAGCAGAGGTGGGCTCAGTCCGACATGGATTTGACAATGAAGCAAAACATGAACGCCAAGAATCAGATGACCTTGTCGCATGTTATCTTCACAAACACTTCGTCTTCATTCAATTTCTTCTTCTTTCTTTTATCCCAGGAATGCACACTGATTTGCCCATTCCCACTGTGACATAAGGGTGTGAAGTTTAAGACAGTGAGATTCTATTCTGTCAAATGAATGAAAGAATGTTTCAAACAAGAAAGGGGGAATGGAAAATGCAAAAAACAAAACAAAAAAAATCAAAACCAATAACCCAACATAACCATTGGAGCCAATATTGCAGTTGAGTAGTGGAATACTCAAATTAGTGTTATAAATTTAGTCAAGGAATAATGTCATCAGGGGATCTATTTCATGATTATACATGTAGGAAGTGTCAGAGTTAACATAATGGGGGGGGGGGGTCACAAAGAATTTAGGTTGATCTTAAAGTTCAGATCAACTTAAGATAATGGTATGTCATGTGTGTCTTCAGTGTTATGCCAATTTCCTTATGAAAATGAGAACTTTGGAGACTTTTTCATGCAGCCGTTAGTGTACAAAATGGAGTAAGCGAGAAAGGAACTTGTCTGTAAATGTGATAGACAATTTGAAATGGATTCTGAAAGTATTGATTGAAATTGAACAAAGAAACTAATGGCATGTCATAATTTTAAGTTGATCCTAACTTTTAAGGTTCATGGTGAAGCACTCCCAAGTTTAATTCAAACAGGTTACCATTTCTCCATTGTTACAAGACTCTTGCTTGATATACTGTATAGGCCATATATTTCGCGAGTCTAAATTTTCGCGAATTGGAAATTCCAGACAATTTCGCGAGTGGTTAAATTTGTGATCATGGAGTCCTGGACTGAACGGAGAAGTGTACATGCGTACGTCACATTCACATTGGGATCAGAGTCAATATTTTCGAGTGTCTTTAATTTCATGAATAGCACCTGACTCCCAAAATTCGCGAAAATAAAAACCTCACGAAATATTAGGCGTATACAGTAACAAGAGAGTATGCAGACCTGCAAATTACACTATTAGGGGAAAAAATGCAAATAGTTTACAATTTGCTCAAGGACTTTCCTTCTGGAATCTTTTTTGTACATTTTCAGCAGCCTAATGTATTCTAAGTACTGTAAAACGAGGAACGTTTGCGTGCCTTTTAATTTTGCGAATTTCGCGAGCGCCAAGCTCGATTCGCAAAAATGAAATGCACGCGAATGTTCTTGTCTACACTGTATGCATTGCACGCCAGTGGCAATTCGTGAAAATTTCATGCCACAAAAGAGGCCGTCGGCTCCAATTCGCGAAAATTTCATGCCGCGAATATATATCATGTTTTACGCAATCATCTGTCTGCATTTTTTTTCCCATTCCTTGTGATTCATAGCGTATTGGTAGTGAAGAAAAAAAGGCAGTACTTTCTGAAAGCTCTTCATCACTTTCTTGAGCTAGAAACTAGTCAGTCCTTCCACCCAACTTGTACCGGTGATGACCTGTTATTGAAAGCGTATCCAGCATTCACCCACAACTGCGATGGTTTATCTGGCACAAACAAGAGCAATATTGCCCTATGGAAATCATGAAAAGTATACAGACTAGAACACCTCTATTCCCCTTTCTGTCTCTCCCAATTCTGTCACAAAGATTCCCTGTTAGCATGTTTTAGATCAGCAAGGAAGGGTTTGCAACTTCCGAGAACATCTGTTTCGAGTACTGTGAACTTGTCATAACCTCCTGACAGCTTCTGTCAGCTTATTGCACTTCCTGTATTTCTTTGTTTTTTGTTGTTTTTTGTATGTGTGTGTCCGTGTGTCTGTGCGTGTTTGTGTGATGGTAGAAGGGGTCCTTACAGCAGTAGCCCATAATCAAAACCGTCCTTGTCCTTGTTTTGTTTTTGTTTTCCTCCAAGGGTTGAGTGTGTGTGTACCATACTGGTCACCATTTTTGCCTATGTAGATGTGGAGACTAACTTGAGGGAAAATCAGATTTGTCTTGCTTTGAAATATCTTTTGAAGTGATTTTGCACTTAGCAATGTTTAGGGGCATTTACACTGTCATAAAAAAATCCATATTTTTTTTTAGTTTTCACATTATTGTCTTCTTCGTTGAAAGGAAGCTCAAAAACTGGATTCGTAAAAGCCTCCTCAGAGGTGGATTTTTTTAAAACTGGAGTTTAGTTGCTGTTTTTTTTTTTTTTTGTCAGTGTAAATGCTCATATCTAGGCTCGCTGGTTTTATATACTGCCATTTGATCATCGCTTTTACTGTTGCATCCCCGAAAATTAGATTGTTTTCATAAACGAGTTTATTGCAGAGGTAGGTATATAATTTAGGCCTTTCTTTTAGAAAAATAAAACTGGAAACATAGTCATGATGGAGGGGGAAACAATACTACAAATTTTCAGTGCATTTATTTGGACTTAAAATATTCCAACCATTATCCTCTGTAGAAAAGAGAAGAGTAACTTTGGTTAGTTTATCATTTCTTTATCAAAAACTCTGAGGTGCAATTTACCATAAAATTTCATACACAATGTTGGGAGACATTATTTATCAACCATGCAAAATTTTTTGACTTTTGCAAAAGGGATATGACCTTTAACGGCACTTTTTGAAATCATTTCCTGCGTGAAAAATATGTTCTGCTGATCCTGCTTAGTACCAGAGTCAATGATATTGTGTAAATATGAAGCTGTGAACAAATTAGTCTTGTAATAAAAAGGAAGTGAGTCAGTCAGCTCTACTTCAACTTGCAAGTTGAAAGATCATCCAGAACACACAGACACACACACAATTATTTTGAAAGATAAGGGTAATGCTTGTTATATTTCGTAGTTCATTATTACAAAACACACTTATTCTGTGTACCTTTATGTTAATTTATCCAAAAATGGCATAGGTTTCATTAATGTGAGCATTTGTTTCCTTCTTCTGAAGGTTCATTATTTCCATGGTCCGCATATTTAAAAAAAAAGAGAGAAATGTCTCTTATTCGAGGTTTGTTTATCGCAAAATGGATAAGATTTATTCATCAGAAAATAGAATAAAAGGTGTGTACTAATGAACCTTTTTAATGATGAGCAGTACTTACTAGTTTTTGGAATAATGAACTTTTTTTTTCATAACAAACTTTGGAATGATGAACTGTAGCCAGAAATAAACACTCAGAGCCTTAGAAAGTAGAAATCTACGAGTGACTGCAATTACCATAAATATTTCCCATTGACATGTATGTCAAAGTAAATCATTCCATAAAATGATGTTGGTAATATTGTTTCATAGATTCCTGTATAGGGATTAGTGATAACATAATTATATGCTATCACTATCACTAGTGATTATTCTCTTTAGCATGTGGAATAAAATGAATGGAATTGAATTGAATTAATTCTCAACACTCCTGTATGCTGCAGTATTTTTGTTGTTTCATGTGTTAGAACATCATCATCACACAGATCAGTTAACAAAATTTAACAATTTCTGAAATAGATCCACCACTATATGAAACAGTGCCAGTAAGAAATAAAAAGGAGGCAGATATGTGTTATTATGCAAGTCACAGTTGACCTGGTATGCTATGCCTTGACCCAGCTTCCTAAAGACACATTTTGATGTGGTATCTAGCAGGTGCTAGAATATTATTTGTCTCCCGTGTCCGATATAGATGATTTCTTGTTAAGGTGCCAGCCTAGGTATGGTAGGGGAAACGGCGCAGAGGCTTTGGATGCAAGCAGGGGCTTCTGGTTTTTGTGGCAAAGTTTGGGACGATGATATTCCGGATGGTGAGGCACTGAGGGAAATTGGAGTAAGTCTTGGAGGGAGACTAGATTCCCAGCATAAATTTCATAAAATTAGATACATGTGTTCCTGCCATCAGGTCAGTCTAGCCCAGCAGGTCTACCCGTATCATCTATCAGACTCCGCCATTGGCCGAGCCCATCCCTCGGCAGCGGGCCTCGATCAATCGCGTCGCTCGACACATCCCGGAGGCGAAGTGACTGGAGGGGGGGCAGAGGACGAGGGTTGCCTCTCACTCAGCTTGATACTTAGCTTCCAGCTTTTGATTGAATTCTGAAATTGTTTCTCATTGTGCATCCAGCCTTCCCTCCGATCCTCCTCTTCCGTGGGTTGACGCGCTCCGACAGTGGTATAGTGGGGCATGCCTCTCTCTCTCTCTTCCCTTCGCCCCATGGTTTCTCCTCCGGAGCTCTGCACCCGTGTCGTAGGCATCGTGAGAGGTGCGTGTCGTCCTCCTGCTATCGTACAGCACTCAGGAACACGCACCAGTCATATGACGGACATCCATACAGGAAGGTTTCTCCTAGCTGTACGTGGACGTTCCATTGATCACCAAGCCCTTGTCGTCCTCCTCATCGTCCTCGCAGTTGACCGAGCATTGTCATCATTTTCCTTCCTCCCCCAGCGATTGCCCGGTGGAGTTGCAGGACTTTTAGAACATTGCCATGAGACAAAGGAGGAGGTTGACCAGGATATTATAAGCACTCATTCTTTGGAATACTTTTACCAGTGGTGGCTGTCTTCGTTTCATTGGAGAGGAGGGAGTCTTTTTCATGTAGTCAAAAACACCGCAAGTTCGTGCGAACAACTCTCTGATCAAGAAGTATATTTGATGATGAACTCTGAGAACACAACTTTACTGTTCTGCTATTTCAGCGCTCCTTGAGATTTGTGTGTACTGTTTTGAAGACCTGACTTGGCGGAGCCGTGAAGTATCGCAAATAGCTCTTTGCTGCCCAGTGCAAGCCATTGCACCCACAAGCCAGGGCCGTACTCGGAGTCAGAATCGCTTGGCTGTAGCTACCAGGAATTGGTTGTCGTGCTCTTGTTTTGTCTTGGAAGTATATTTAGGCAGCATTCATTGTAAGTTTTCATCTCAGCTAGGTAATTCCCTACCTGCCCAATCCCCATGCTAACTCTATCATGGTATAAATTCATTATTTCTCAAATCAGTATGCCGTACTGCAACACACACACGCACACACCCCCGCAACACACACATTCTTGTAAGATTTTTCAACCGGGGATATCATAGTTTGCCAAGAGTAACTGGGCATATTCCGTTAGTTGTTTCTGAAAAAAATATATTTTTCAGTTTTCCAATAAATTGACTTATTGAAATTAAAAACCACAAAGTAAGTAAGAAATTAGGCTTTATGTCATGTGTAGGTGCATACTCAACAATCGATGAGACGTAAAAAATATCAAATTTCCCCATTTGAATAGTGTGAAAACTATTGGCCTACATGCAGGTCCTATATGCAGAATGGGCAGGTGCGTTATATACACCAAAGGTACCCCTAGTGCCTTAAAGATGGAACATTTTAATCTGTTTTCAATACTCCAAACAAGTGGGCAAACACATTTCACACCTGACGTTTGCCTGGTGTGCAATGCCCGATGTGCTTTGTACAATGCCCATTGTATCTCAGTTGCCTAGAGTGAAACACGGCAATATCCCCAAATGAAGCGTTTACGAGAACACAAACATGCGTACACGCATGCGTGTCATGTCCATGCAAATTTCCAATGTTGAATACCCTTTCTTTTGCACTTTGCTCAAACACAAAAGATGTAGGAGCCTTCTGTATTCATGGGAATATGTTTGATGAAGTACCTCACTCCAATGCGCAGAGAAGACTTGTTTTGCCTATCCGTTACATTACAGGACCGATAAGATCTTTTATTTTCACGCACACAGTAAAACGGTTTGACCATCTCGATCTGATAACCTGCGCATATCTCAGTATTTTCCTTGCGGAATCAAGATCTTATCCTGGCAAACATGATCACATTCTTTCTGTCTTACAACACCTGCCACGCAATGCATCAAATGTGTCACATTTCTGCTGCCTCTTTTATATTTTTACTTTACGAGCAAAACAGTTCATCTGTGTACTATAAACGGCTCTAGGTTATCTAGGCTGGTTCAAAACTGTCCGTCATGTAGAAGTAGTCTTTTTTTGTTTGTTTTTATTTTGTTTTTACGTTTTCAATCGAGTTCAAGAAAAATATTGCCAATCAGAGTTGTTTCGTTTTTGTTTTTTATTAACCCACATTACATCTGCAACACACTTCTCACACCAATCAGCCAGCTGGCTTTCACTGTAAAATTGAAAATTTTAGCAGTTTGCAAATTTTTGCTCGTATATTGCACGACATCTTTTTTTTTTGCTTGCTATTTGTGAAATTACTTCATAGTTTGATTTCACATAGTTAAAGGCAAATGAAATCAATATTACCAGGCCGAGCATGAAAAATTACTTGGGTGCAAGTTTCTACTTTTACTGTAACATATTCTAAAATTAAGTTGTGCACAGATCTCAAAAGACATGTGTGAACAGCGGGGTCAAATGTCAAATTCATCCATTGTATTGAATTGGAAAGATCAACCATCATTATTGGACAGCACCAGTTTAGCAGGGAGTACATATGCTCATACTGTACAGCTGTGCTAAAACAATGTCTAGGTAGTTAAAGGGGATGGCTAGTAACTGATCAGTGGGAATGCTGAGGGATGATTGTTCCAATCCTTGTGGGATTCATTTAAGAGTACATTATATATCTATTCTTGTGTGAAAATTATTTGCTTCAGAACGGTCTCATATTCAAGTAATGTGCAGTTTAATGTTTCCAGGTAAGCGTCCCTGGTCAGTGACGGGGCATTAATCTGCACATTACTTGAATATGAGACCGTTCTGAAGCAAATAATTTTCACGCAACAGTAGATATATAATGTACTCTTAAATGAATCCCACAAGGATTGGAACAATCATCCCTCAGCATTCCCACTGATCGGTTACTAGCCATCCCCTTTAATGATGCTTTTCAAAAATTTTTATGTACTCATTGAGTGAAATAATCCTGGTATGATGCTAGAGAGGAAATTATTAATTTACAAGTAATTGAAGAGTTTGTTCGCAAAAACCGATAAGTCCATATTTGCCAAATGGAGATATTTGCGATTAAAGGTCAAGAAAAATAAAAAGAATAATAAGAAAAATTTTGCTTCTTTTGACCATAACTTTAAAAATGTACCATTATATATAGTGACCAATATATCATTTAAAAGGTATCATTTTGTACTTTATGACAGAAACCGTAATTCAAAATCTTCAAAAATGGACTTATCGGTTTTTGCGAACAAACTCTTCAATTGCTCACAGATTGAATTGATATCTGCTGTAATGCAATGTTCTCACACCTTCTTCCCATTGCATTGGAATGTAGTCTTCTTGTAGTCTACCAACATGACTACAAAGATCAAAGCAAGTTTTGCATGATATTTAGGTCTACCAGAATAGTTTAGAGTGTGGTCAGAGTTGACCAAAGTTGGTTCATTTCCAGAGGAAAGTAAAGTGGGAGAAAAATCATAGAAGGAAAGAACAAGGGGGGAAATGTTATGAAGTAGAAGAATGACGAATAGGAGGAAGAATGGCAGGAATAAAATAATACAAAAGTAAGGAGGAGATTAAAGAGAGACAGATAGACAGAAAGACAGACAGACAGACAGAGAGGAAAACAGATGATTATACTAATGCCCAAAACTGATTCATTATGACAGTACGCCCTACTTTGGCAAAAGGAAGCAAGTGACAAAGGCGACATTTCTCGTAAAAGAGCAAAATGTGTCTGTCATTTACACTGACGTCAATGGACTATCATGATGTCTTATCTATATCTCTTAGTAGGATGAGTATTTCTGCATGAAATTTGGCCTGGAAGAAGAGCTCATTGTAATAATTATGAAAACATCAATAACTCAAATTCGGATGGTATGTCACTTGCTTCCTTTTGCCAAAGTACGGCAGAGTAGCAGACATGGTTCCTCATGATGTGTTGAGAAAATCAGCACTTCCCCATGCAGTGCATGCATCCACGTGATTCAAGGTTTCTCCTACCCCTAACTTTCCCCATTCTACAGAAGCTGAGAACTGGGCCCAGTACCCCTGCGAAGGAGCCAAGGGGTGCGGAATCTTACCCCTAAGAAGCTTCTAGCCTTGGACATATGTGTACATACCCACCCCAGCTCCTGACTGATTGTTGAGCTGCATTGAATGAGCAAAGCACAAGGTAACAAGACTTTTCCCTCATTCTTATAGCAACGAGTCCCTCTTCTTAGAGGGAAAACAATATCATGTTACCTTTTAATTAGAACTCAAAAATTTTCTTTTGTTCGCCCTTTCATGCTTAAGTGGGACCATTTGTGGCTGGCTGATGTTTTTTTTTTTTTTTTCATTTCGAGGAGTTTGTGTGATGTTGCTGTTATTTGGGAATCATTTCCATATGTACAAATAAACGGTACCAAGGGCTCAGTCTATGTGATTGCAAAGACAGTGGTGTTATTTGGGACACAGAAAGAACAGTCCTTGACTAATGTAATCATTTTATGATTGGATGTGTTTTTGTAGATTTCAAAAATGAGAAGCTGTGGCTGTCCCTCCGCAAGAGAGAGGTCGAGTTGAAGGAAAAATGTTAATCTAAAATGCAGCAAGTTGGCTAAAACTGAAGTAAATTGATATGAAGAAGAATGCTGTGTTCTCTGAGTATCTGTATACTTTCTTATTTGCTGCGACTGGAAAATTTGGATGAGAAAGAGTGCGGCAAGCTTAAATACATTTCTAAGGACAAAGCAGAGTTGCCCATGATTTTGATGTTTGGATGTTGGCACTCCTGACATCAAAATGTTGAATGTTTGTAGTCATGAAAGTGCATTTTTAAGCATTTAAGAAATCTGCCAATGTAAGAGAGCACCAGACTTCTCGTAAGTGTGGACTTGAGGCATCAAAGATGTGTTAGCGCAGTGAGAGAAAGGGATGGTACAGTATTGGTGGAGATGAAAATTGGGCTTTAACATTTTTGCGAGATACCAAGAAAACACGTATGAAATAGTACAGGGCATACCATTTTTAAGGGGAATTCAAAGTTTATTTGATGAAAATCGGGTTTGGAATAGCTTGAACATCCAAAAACAAAGTAAAACAAAACGATCGTAATAAAGTGTGGGTCCCACACTTTATTAGGATCACTCTGTTTTGGATATCTCAGCCATTTCAAAATCAATTTTCATCAAGTAAGCTTTGAATTCCCTTTAAAATGGTATGCTCTTTCATATTTCATAAGAGGTTTCTCATTATCTTTAAATAAAAAATGATAAAAACCTGAAGTTAAGTTTCAACCACAACTATACGATCCCTTTAAAGTGATTGAAACGATCTTCATCCACTGCCTACCAGGGTACATTAGAAAACTATGACAAGCGGAGGCCTGCGAGATACGGATTGCCCGTCTGGGAATATGTGCATCGAAGCGTACGCTCATCAGTAACGTTAGACTCTGGTCGAGATTCTTCGGCTGTGTCTGTACGTACATAGAGATCAGGGATGAATTTGTACAGAGTTCATTACAGGGATTCCCGAATACATCCAAGTCGAGGTACCCTTCCACTCTGTATTATCCCCACATTATTAGGGCCCTGGTTTTATGAAGAGTTATAATTGATTACTAGTTGATTTCTATGGTAAGTCTATGGCAGCCTGTATGGTAAGGAAATTTATAATCAATTATATCTTGTGACAAAACGGGCCTAGGTCTCTGAAGATCATTTACTATTACGGCTCGCTTGAATTTGACAAAATGCTGTCAAACAATATTCATGATGTCAAATATGTTCATGCACTGCATGTTCAGATTCTGTACACGTGACTAGGTTTGATTGTTTGCCAATATAAAGAACAAAACGGCAAGTTGGTTTGCATTGATAGATATTGTCAGAAGTGATTGAGACATGTTGTCACTCCTTAAAACTATCTCAAAAAGTTTTATTTTTATTATGGGGATGGAAAATAAAGCATGTAATGTTCCCTTTGTCTCCATGGTTTAGAGTAATTTTTTTTTTATTGTTGGTGCCAGTCTCATATAAAACTGTCACATGTGAACGTAGTTTCCCACAAATTATAAAGTTTTGAACATCAGAATAAAAAGGGTGGTGTTTGAGGAAACATTTTCATTGTGAAAGAGATATCTCTCCGACAAGTTATTTATTTTGATATGCATACTATATTATATGAAGTGCATTGTGAAAGTCTGAATTCAAAGTTGTGAATTTGGATGAAGGCTGAGTCAGTTGAAAAATTCAAGCATACTCAAGAAAAATTAAGCAGCAAATCCATATGTGCCTTCCACAAAGGAAATGATAATGATAGAGCATTATAAAAGGGCTCAGAAAATTCAGTAAAGTTCAATAAAATGCATATTCAATATAGATACAATTTAAAGAAAAGTTGTGTGCCGCACTAAAGGCAGGGATGAATCAATGATTATATAATCCCAGGAATAGGTGAAATCAAATGAGATAAGAGATAATGATGTAAGTTGTAGACTTCAGTCTACTATACCTGCCCCTTTGTGGGTAGATCATATTAATGTTAGAAATATTATATTTTGTCTTTACTTCAGACAAAGGCAAAAAGAGATTTTGTTTTTCATATTTTGTGAGCAAGATTTAAAGGGACTGTACAGTACTGGTTGAGATGGGGATTCATGTTTTGAACATTCCTAAGTGAGATAATGAGAAACCTCTTATGAAATATGAAAGAGCATGTAATTTTAAGAAGGATTCAACGTTTATTTGATGAAAATTGGTTTCAAATGGCTGAGATGTCCAAAAAAGTGATAATAATAAAAGGCGACAGGCCACGCCTTTTATTAGGATCTCTGTTTCACCTTGTTTTTGGATATCTCAAATATTTCAAAACCAATCTTCATCAAATAAACTTTTTATACCCCTTAGAATTGCATGCTCTTTGACATCTCATAGAGTGGTTTCTGAATATCTCACAAAACGTTAAAAGCTAAATCCTGACCTCGACCAGAACTGTACACACCCTTTAATATGCCAGGACATAATTTCTTCACGTGAATTCATGTATGATTATTTATGAAAGTCCACACTAGTGGTAAGAATAGATCTTATTTGTTAATCGTGAAAAAAGAACTCAGACTGAAAACTAAGAAAATAATAAAAAACTGATAAACACACAAATAAAGTGCTATATTACATTTTCATGTAATAAAATTCACTTCAAAAGTATCACCTACAGTATGTCAACATTTTTAATTGTTTCATCAATATTATGATAACATATTTGTAAGATTGAAAGCTTTATTCAAAATGAAGAAAGAAGCAGATAAAATTGGCCTATTGGTCACTAACAGTTGCCTCTATTTGCTTTGTTTGTTCTTTTCACCTAGAAGCACTGAGATAAGATTGGGGAATGTGTGGAAACGATTTGAAAAATGGGTCAGGGCAGCACGCCGAAGTGTGCCCGTATTTACTCTTCTCTATTCACTTTCAACACCAAGGAGTTGACTTCCTTATTCTGATGAGTAGGCCAGACTTCTTTTGTGGTTTGTTTGATTGTTTGTCATGAAGGAATAAAAAAAAAAACTCACAAAATTATGTGGAACTGTTGAAACAAAAACAAGAAAATGGAAGATGAAGGAGATGATAAGAAGGGCAAGTGGGTGGAGGGGGGGGGGGGGGGGAGAAGAAGAAGAAGCAGCAAAAGGCCTGGAAAACCAGTCTAGAATTTGGTATTTGAAAAACATCCCATTTTGAATAGGGCTTCCTGAAAGGCTGAAAACAAACTACAGATCCAGGAGCATGAATGCGACCAAACTCTGCAGCGGCATTTTCGTCGGGGATCTTTGGGGAGCACTTGGGTGCTTTGTGATATTAAGTTTGCTTTTCGGTGAAAATTTGTCTTCAAAGAAGTGAAAGATAGTGTTTATGACAAACATTCCAGTTTTGTCAAATCTGAGATGCATGAATCTACATGCCACCTGTGCCTCACCTCTGGTAATATCAAAGAAAGAGACTAGAGAGAAAAAAAAAGATGTTCATTATTCACCAACCCATTCCTTATAAATGGAAACCTGGTATACCAGGTTCCCAAAATGTAGACGAGAGTGCCTGCCTTTGTGGCCTAAATTTATGTATATTTGTCTTAGGCTGCCCAGAAAAATGGCCCCGATAGAAAGATTAGAGATTTTTCTATCAATATCAGTTTTCTGTCTGTATGAAAACCGTGTGTATCACAGAATTATTTGCCTTTTTTTTCCCAGTGCAGTATGCACTTATCTTGCCAGAAAACTCGTATGAAGATGTACATAGCAATCAGGGCTGCGCTTAGTAGATATTCGCTTTTGCTGACCCCGTTCAGGTACATACTTTGTGTAGAACACAAAAGTTTGTGAGCTCATCAGCGCATGCTGTATTCATACCTTGCACCTGATTGATTTTGCATTGTTCGATGGCACATGTAGTTGACCGTGGAAAGGGAATACATGTAAAACAAAAAAGAAATAGGACCGGAACGTAAAAACAAATAGGAACCTAATGATACTGACTTGAAACAAAGAGGGCGCTAGTATGTTTTAGGGTATTTCCATATCAAAAAGCAGACTATTCCTCTACTTGTAGAACAGAACAGAAAACGCTCTCTAAATCTTTTAAGGGGCCAATTTCAAAACCGCAAAATGTTGTGCTGTTGATGAAGATAGTGAGCAGGATAGAACATGACTGTAGCATACAGAATGTAGCATGTGTTTTATAAGTATCACCATCTGCGTTGTGTTTTGCATTGTCTCATGCAGCTTGATTGTGCTTTTGTTTTAGTGCTTTGTCTCTGTCATTGACTGTTCTTTTTCATAAATTGATTAGATTTGGTGCACTATTACCTCAAAACCACCATATGGAAATGTCATAGAGATTGTATGCAGACAAGTCACCAGAGGTGCTGACAAATAAAAGATAAAAGCATTTCAAGATTAGCAGCGAGCAATGATTCATAATGGCATTTATTCAGTGTTTGACAAATATGTCACTTTCAACAGAGAAAGTGAACAACAAAATGAAACAAAAATGGCTCTATGATAGTCACTTGACCCTTGTTTCTGAATGTTTGAATTGATGACACTATTTACAGCTCATGACACTAAACATTCTTTATGTGGACAATTTGGTTAAGTGGTCGTTCTTCTGATCTCAAAATTAGGCCAAGACCTGTCCTCAAAATTAGGCCAAGACCTGTCCTGAGACAAGGACGTGAAGAAGGCCACCACCACTCTCTCTCTCTCTGGTCACAATAAATTATGCCATCAAGAAAGTGCCTGTCACCTCATACCCGCTACAGACCAGGACCCATCCATTTTTTTTTTTTTTTTTGCCAGCCACTTGAGCGGGAGTGTCAATGTTTGGAAGTTGAGGGTTGCTTTTGAAAATAAACATTGTCTGCTGGCAGGCTGGAGAGAGAGAGAGAAGGAGGGCTAGGGAGAGAGGCGATGACAAGTCCCCCAGCCAAGCTCCTTCCTCTTTCTTTCGTCGCAAGTGACCATGACCATGTCTTCTGTTCTCCACCGACTACTCATGCTCTCCTGCACTCTCAGCTTTCTCCGACAGTTTTTTTTCTTTATGTATTTTAGTGATTTTTAAAAACAAATCATACATAAAATTAAAACAATCAAAGCAAAAAAAAAAAAAAAAAAAAAAGCCATACCAAGTATTTCACAAATAGGAGTTGTCACCCATTTTCACAAATCATCTTAATAAGCAAAATAATGTAGTTCTCTGACAGTTTTCACCGGTCATGCACCACCAGCAAACAACTCTTTCTTGTATCCAGAATCTTGACAGAACTCCTTCGAAGATGAATATCAAGATTTGTCTGACGTGATTTGAGAGACTTGTTTTAGGAGAATCGGGATCAGGTTCGATCAAGTTCTTGAAAAGGGAAAGGATAGAGAGAGAAAAAAAAATGAAGAGGAGGATTGCATTGAACAGGAGGGTAAATTTATACATTCTCCTTCATTCTAGAGCTCTTATGCTTTCCAATCAGTGTACAAAGTCAAGCACTCTATACACTTTATTTTCTGTGTGTATAATATTTTGTGAATTGAGGCAATTTGTCAAATTCATTAGTGGTTGAATTTTTTAGAATAAATCACAAGTGGCGAAATAAGTACCATTACTCCTTTTTCAGAAGAAAATTGAGTAATTTTTCGAATTAGAAATGACTGACACATGGCATTTGGTTTTTTTTTTTTTTGTGGAGACAATATTTTTAGGAGTTTGTAATTTCACGAATGTCAGGCTACTTACAATATTCACAAATATGAAAGCACCAAAAATATGTACCTCATCTACATCCCTTTTCAAACTTTTTCCATTTTAAGTAAGGTCATGATTAAATAAAGACAAATTAAATTATCTTTTTAGTGATACTCTGCTCATTACATGACAAGAAATATTTTTGAATATTATGATTTGGAATGGTCACATGATTTTTATATGTGATTTTTTCTTTGTTTTTTGCACCTTGAAGCTCAAATATGTCACATTGATAAAAATTGATATTTCAGTTTGCTTGTTTGTTTGTTTTTTTTTTATTCAAATTCTCCATATGTTGGGAATGTGTTGTTTGCATCTCTTGTATATACCTATGCAGAATTGGGGGCAGGCATTCAAAGGGATAGTTTCTCCACTTGCCTCAGTGGACAACCTACCAATTCAGACCTACATGGACACACTTGTAGCATTACTTCAGTAGCAAGCGAATTTCAATTTATTTTGGTTTGCCAGACATCGAGTTTCACCTGCCCCGTACAAACACATGGGCAAGTGGGAGAGAGTAAGCTCCTGTCTGGCTGCACATGGTCAATATTGTTATCATACAAGTTCTACTCTTTGAAGAAATCATGTTTTGTTCTGTTCTTTTCTGTTCTTTTTTTTTTTTTTGGGGGGGGGGATGAATGTATTGTGTTGCTCATTTATTGAGAAAGTATGTCTGTGTATAATCAAGGGGTAGAGGGAGTGATTGTACAGTAAGGAGGCATTGGGGTGATTTATTAGATTTTTGGCTCGTGCTGTGTAAGGTCGTGGAGATCAAGGCAGTGTAGCTGGCAATGCCAAGTGGCTGGCTGAGTGAATATGGTTCACAGTCACAACACTGATCATTTCTCCTGCAGCTCAGGCAAACACATATTAAAGGCATCGTATAGTTTTGGTTGCGACCTAATTTCAGGTTTCTTACATTTTTAGCGAAATAATGAGAAACCTGTTATGAAATATGAAAGAGCATGTAATTCCATGAGGAATTCAACGTTTATTTGATGAAAATTGGTTTTGAAATGGCTGAGATATCCAAAACAGAGCGATTCTAATAAAGTGTGGGACCCACCTTTTATTAAGGTCGCTTTGTTTTACTTTGTTTTTGGATGTTTCAGTCATTCCAAATCCGATTTTCATCAAATAGAGTTTGAATTCCTCTTAGAATGGTATGCTTTGTGCTATTCCATACTAAGTGGTTTCTTGGTATCTCGCAAAAAGTTAAAAGCCCAATTCTCATCTCCACCAATACTTTATCATCCCTTTAAAGGCATCATTTACCATTTGTAGATGTGAAACAAAAATCCAGCTTTAGTGCTTCAGAATAAAGATGTTTAAAATGAGGGTTTGGGATAGAAACAACCAATGTATAAATATTAATCCGTATGATAAATGTTAAGTATTATTAAATACACAAAATGTGAACAATTGTTATAGTAGAATTGTTCCTAGAATAAACTGTGTACTGTTATGGTTTATTGAGAAAAATAGTGATATCCCCTCATATTTAAAGGGTGTGTACAGTTCTGGTCGAAGTGAGGATTTTTAACGCTTTGCGAGATATTCAGAAACCACTCTATGAGATGTCAAAGAGCATGCAATTCTAAGGGGTATCAAAAGTTTATTTGATGAAAATCGGTTTTGAAATGGCTGAGATATCCAACAACAAGGTGAAACAAAGAGATCCTAATAAAAGGCGTGGCCTGTCACCTTTTATTATGATCACTTATTTGGATATCTCAGCCATTTGAAAACCAGTTTTCATCAAATAAATGTTGAATCCTTCTTAAAATTACATGCTCTTTCACATTTCATAAGAGGTTTCTCATTATCTCACTTAGGAATTTTCAAAACATGAATCCCCACCTCAACCAGTACTGTACAGTCCCTTTAAGGCTTTATTGCATTTTTTTAAATATATGGTAGGATGTTTTGTGATACAACTGACCTACACATATGCATCAAATGTGATAACTCAAAAATTTTTAAATCACTGCCCCCAATGGTAGACAATACCTTTAAGCCCCCAGATTCTTCTTCCACTTTGGTACCTTTTTTCCCCTCAGTTTGTATGTCTGGGCATTTCATGCAAGAAATGATTACTGACCGCATTTTCTTTGAAAGGGTATGTGTTCTTAGTTTCATTAGGAAAGGAAAAACATGATGGAATATTTATGGCATCATTTGATTTCTCCGCAAGATTGAAGAGTTAACCAATGTGATTTGATTTGCTTCATACCTCTGTTAGCAGTTGGGAGTGATTAGCTGCCAAAGCAAATTTCTGTTCTTTTTTTTTTTTTGGGGGGGGGGGGGGGGGGGGTAGGGGGTGGGGTTAGGCACATAGAAATGGTATGACATTGCATGGAGCTGAAAGTATGACAAAATATGGATCGTATGTCATACTCAATCTGGTCTTCTTATCAAGAGTGAGCAGAAAGGAAACTGGGGCAATTGTTTGGTATCAAGAAAAGTTTAAAACTTCTAGAGAAAATGATAAATCTGTGGGGGATGTTATTATATCTTAAAGGTCCTGTTTACCTTCAGTGATTTAGAAAAATGTTCAAGATACCACTTTGGATGCATATGTGTAGGTCAGTCGTGTCACAAAACAGCGTACATCTAAAAATTTTGCAATAAAGCCTTCAATATAAGGAGATATCATTATTTTTCTGGATAAACCATAACTATATAGGCCTACAGTTTATTTTAGAAACAATTTGATTATAACTACTGTTCACATTTATTCAACAGTACTTGGCATTGATTATACTGATTAACATTTTAAGTGTTGTTTCTATCCCTATCTCAGATTTTAGAACTATTTTGAAGCACTAGAGCTGGGTTTTTGTTTCATCTGCAAGTGGTAAATAATGCCTTTAGTGGTGGCCTGTGGTAGTTTACTCTGGGGGCTCTAAGTGCAATGAGGACTACCTCTGATAAATATATTCCTGCTCTACTATTCCTGGCCCTGCCCCCAAAAGCACTGTAGTAGATGTAGTAGAGAAACTAGCTGGGATAATTGACCCCAATACACACAGGTCGGAGGTTACATGACTTGACCCATCTGTATTTATGCTGACAAATATATGGTGCTCTTCATAACTTCACTGATACTTGTGTTGACACTCTTCATTATTGGTTTCTCTGAAAGTTGGTTCTTATACAGTACTAAGGCAAAGGAAGAAAAGCCTTTGGAATTTATGTCTACATTATGTCCACGTTTATGTCTACCTTTAAGATCTCATATGTGTAGCACAATTTATCCTTGGAAATACTTAACAAATTCTATCAAAGTTTTGAAGAAGCATTTAGGAGGGGCAGGCAGGGAGCAGTGCTGTTGTGAACACCTGCAGAAAGAGAGATTTCCAGTTGAAATGCAATTATCTGCCCTATATGGAAATCAAAACTTGAAAAAGAAGCAAGTATGTCACATGATGAAACAGGGAGGTGGAGATTCGTACCCCTTTCATTGACCCTTCACTTCACTTTGCCCCGCCTCGCCCCATTTCCTCCCCCCACCCTTCCTCAACTGGATTGAACAACAACTCTCGCTCTCATACCTCTCCTGTAATTGTGCAGGGTCGTTGACCTGTACTGTTGTACAGCTTCCCAACCCCTGGGATGTGATGCATTTGCTGGTCTGATGAGAAACATGAATAGATGATGCTCAGTCTATTAGGGTGAGGCCATGTTAGTTCCTACCAATCTAATTCTCCTCATATTGTTTTTTTTTTTAAGGCAAACTTGTGGTGCTAGTCTGGCTTCAAGTAGATGTCACTTGCATTAACTGCATGTAAAGTTGCTATTATAAATGGAAAACAGAAAAGGAGTGAAGTGATGAGGGTGTTTCTAAGTTTTCTTTGATGTCACAAACTCAAAATGTGCTTAAGGAAACGGTATTGCTTTTCAGTAAAATATCGCAGAAAAGGAGTAGCTGTTCTTCCATTTGCCATATCAAAGGCTAAGAGAGTTATGTTGTATGAGTCTGCATGTGTAAAACATGGAGTTGAGTGGCAGGGTACTAAATTTGTGAAGTAGGACCTACCTAACATCTTGTGGCTCTGAGTGAAGACTAAAAGTCAACTTTTGACCAATCAGATAACAGCATCAGGTGTAATGCAAACCCCAAGTCATACACTGCACACTGTAATAGTGGTGTGGTATCATTCTGTCTGGTCTGGTCCTTCCTTGTGCTCATCTTTGGCTGGTTTGTGTGTGTTTTCTTGTTTCTTCAGAGTTATACCACTGGTATGCTTGTTTCTAACTCCAGTGTTACATGCCAACAAGCTCTCCGTCTGTCTGAACAGCTCGTTTGTTTGTAGTTCAATATATAGATCTATACAAATAAGCATGAAAACAAAAATACGAAGAAGAAAAAAAGAATCTGGTGAAATGAGATTTTATTCAGCCGAAGCTATCCCAACTTTTTCATGTGATAGTTTTGACAATGGCAGGCAGTATAGGATCTAATCATTCTGTCGGTACAGAATTAGTCACTACTTATCTGCATGATAAGATGTAAAATCTGACATATGCAAGTAAAAAACTAACAAACAAGTTGTTTTCTGTAATGGACAAAGCCTGTTTGTTGATGGAATCTTTTGCCGTTGTCCCCTTGTCTGTTTCCTTTGCGTGAATCGCTTCGTGTTCATCTGCAATCTTGTTTGTTGAGCAGCCATTCTGGCATTTCCTTCTCTGCATCATTCCCTCTTTTTGATATCAAAAGGCTTCCCTTGTCGGAGGGGCAGGGTCGGCCGGTAGAACATACATGAATCCCCGTCTCCTCAGCCAGCTCCCATTTTCAGCTCAATCCAACCAGTGATACATTTTTTTCCCCATTTTCATTGTGTCAAGAGACAATGGTCAATATATGTTGCAGGCAATACCCCTTAGGTGGTTTTCTTTTGTGTGTGCGTGCTTGTGTATGTGTCTCTTTTGTTTGTTTGTTTTTTCCTTTTTTGCTGATTACTCAGTAATTTACACTGCCCTTTCTCAGTTTAAAAAAAGAAAAGTGTGGAAAACAACATGTGTAGTCCATTGTGAAGGTATTGTCCAGCACCGGTGATCAGGTGTATTTCCCTTGGGCAGGGCTGGGAGAGGCCAGGTCCACATTCTTTCTATTCTGTAGTTTCACCTGCTTCTTTTTTCATTTTTATCTTTGGGGTGTGGGGAATGGATGGAATTGGAATGGGGGTAAGGGCAATTGGCCAAAGAAACCTGCCAGATTCAAAAGAGGCAATCCAGGTTACCAATGAGATTACAATTGGCAAAGAGAAAAATGAGAATGTACATTGTTTCACCATGATTTTTGTGGTTTCAACTACGTCTTTTTGTTTAATTTGGTCTCAGTGTAATGTAGACCAAGCAGTGGCCTTCCTTCGATAAGTGAGCAAAGACTGATTTGGTCGTGTGGCTTATTGAAAGTTGTCTCGTTGATGTTGGGAGAAAAAAAAGAGGTCCATCAATGAAAACAAATATCTTTGGAATATTATGATGATCAATGTAGTTGCTTCCTCAATTGAATCTTAGGCATGAGGAAGGATCATGAAGCCGGTAGGATAAAGGAGCTTGCAAGAAATATCAACAACAGATGGTAGCAGGTATTCCCCCTCCCTTCCCCCCTCCAAAAAAGAAAAAAAAAGACTTAAAAAGCCACAGCAACAGACTGGTAGCAAAATTTTTTTAAAATGTTGAGGTTTTAGAGCCTTAATTAATTCAGACTGTGAACAAAGGCATCACATGATGATAATGTGATCTGTGATACAGCAGTAAATGCCCATCTGTAAATGGGGAATCCCAAGTTATAGGAAATCAGATATTGGGTCAAACTTGTGAATCTGGATCTGAACTATATAGGCAAACTCCACTGAACCTTTCATCTCTGTGATGATCCATTATCAAAAATTATGCTAGAAAAGCTGTTTATTGTACCAATCATTCATGTAAAGAAGGAAAGTGAGTAAAGGGGAGACATTTTGTTGAGGCTCTAATTTCATAGATATATCATTTTCAAATCGCTCATGCAGAGTTTCTGCAGTCCTGACTGTTTTGATTGTCAATTTCGTGCATGAAAATGATATGTCGTGATAGCACTTATAACTATAGGACAGTTTATGTCTATTGAACCGTTATGCCATTTACATTAGAGGTGTCTTCACCAGTTCAAACTGGGAGGGTGTTTTCCAGTTTAGGAAAATAGCCTAATATTACAAATGTGCGTCTTCATCTGCTGGACAACTGCCTCTTCATGAAATTAGCCCAAAGTTGACACGTATACATAGTTTGCATCATTACTTGCCTCATGATCGCTTGACTCGCTCAATCACTCAGAATTTTGGATCGGGGTTTCAAAATGCTGATTCTGTCATCGCAAATTGAGTATAAATGCACCAAGATTCTATGGGGCAGAAAGTTGCTACAAAATCAGTTGGTTTGGAAAGAAACAGGTTGGGAACATGGAGTACATGCAGATTTGAAGGCATGTTTTAAAACTTTACAGTTCCTATATTCATCTTTGTCTAGACTGATTATTATTGTCAGATGAAGTAATGTAGTTATCGCTAATTCATTCATGTGGCTAGTTTGGTTGATTTTTTTTTTTCTTGGGGGGGGGGGGGGGGGAGGGGGGTTAGGGGAGGGCACACTGCTCTCCATAGGGCTTTTTACACTTGTAAAATTTTGCTTAGCCCCGGACCAACGGTGGGGCTAAGGGGGGGCATATGGAAAGGTTTTTGGCCAAAAGTCTACTAAAATCATTCTACAGCTGAGAGTGCACGCTGCCCGCACACACAGAACGCCAAGGTTCACGCTTTGAATTATTCATGAGCCTACAAGGTCTGCCACACACGTCGTGCACACAGCAGTGATACGGACTGGTCCATTGTCGAATATGGGTAAATGCTGCAGAAACAACATAGGGGCAGTCATAAACATAACATTATATGGGTTAAATCTACATTGACAACATGAATTACATGCTTTTCATGAAATTGTTTACATTATCTGCTTTTTAACTGACCACACACACACATATACGCACACACTCACTGAGGTATCAATCTTATATTGGTGACAGTCGCTTTCTGGTCATGTGCAGCAACTTCAGTAAATTAATAGCAAAACCCAAGTACACTCTAAGATGCACAAATAGAAACTGAAAGCTGATGTAGTGTAGATTCACAATCATGTTGGAATGTTGACCACTGCAAGTTCCACCGGCACTGCACTGCACTGTGCTTCATGCTCCACTCGCGGTTACCTGGGCACGTTCACCCCCATTACACAATGGTGCACTCTGCGTATATGTGCTTGCCGAGAAAGATATGATCATCGAACATCATCGAAGAAGAAACTTCCCGTTTTCTATATCTTCTCAGCAACATATAAAGTCATAACTGGTACAGTAGGTGGTTAGTTAATACAAGGGTTCACCGCTGACTTCAGGAAACTTAGAAATGAGAAATACATATCCAATTTACGTTATAACTCACGGTATATGAAATCATAACTCGTCCAAATGCAGCCACGAATAAACAGTGACGTCATGTTTCATATGATAATGAGCTTCTCTGAGTCGCTGATTGTGATTGGATTGAGGACGGGACCTTCTCAGTTTTTTGCCAATTCCGACAAGACCTACAATCCAATCACAATGAGTTTGACATATATGATAGAGAATTTTTTGGCGCGTAATATGGTAGAAGCCACAGCTTCATGTGCCATTCGGATGCGGAGATACAGCCTTTCACATAGGGAGGTATCACTGCATCACACGGCGAATACTTCAGGAAGTGTGTACAATCCTATGGGGCAGTTATTCTGAAGTGAACTCACAGAGCTGTTTTTGAGCAGCCAGTCCGACGTTATTAGAAGTCCATTTATCTTCTAATTTTAGTATTCTACAGAAAAATGTCCTAAGACTAGAAAACCGCTAGCCACAAGTCCACGGACATTACTTACTTTATGATATTTTTCCATTAATGACAGTAAGTCGGGTTTTGCTTGTGCGTCTCCATAGGTTATAACACAGGGTGCGCGCGCGCGTGTTCTGTGTGTATTAAAAGAGACAACCTTTCCATATGGCCTTAGCCCCACCGTTGGTACGGGATTATCCTTAGCCCACTTTCTGTTTACACTCGTTTTTGCCAAAGTGGGCTAGCCCCACCGATACTACGGTACTATCTGGCCCTGCAAAATAGCAGGGGTTAGCACCGCAATTGCGGTGCCAAGCAAGTGAGTGTAAACAGAACGAAAAAATGATCCTGGGCTAAGCGACGGAGACAAAGTCCGACCTCACTGACCAATCAGAAACAAGGTAATCAAGTGCTGCCGGTGCGTGCGTGTACGTGTACAGTACACAGCGTAATTATGAATATCCATGTGGTTTGGAAAGTCCGGGGCTAAGAAATACGAGTGTAAAAAGGTCAGTTTTCTCCTTAGCCCCGGACAAGAGATAGTACGGGACTAATTGGCGAGTGTAAAAAGCTGAAAAAATTGGTACGGGACTAACGATAGTCCTGGGTCAGAGAAAGTCCGGGGTTAAGAAACACAAGTGTAAAAAGCCCTTATTTCTCTGAAGCCGGAATCGTTAAAACCAATTTTTGTCTTTTAATATCCAAAGCTCTGCGCCCTTGGAACGTTTAGCCCCTCTATACATGGATTGGGGGAGTGGAGAAGAGGACAGCTTTTGATGAATAGATGTCGGGTCTGCATTGGGAGCATTTACTCGTCATTCATGAAATCATTAATGGAGAAAGAAAAATTCATGATGTGGAACACAAAAAAACTGCAAGATGCAAGAACTCAATAACTTAAAGAGATCCTCCACTTCAAGAAAAAAAAAGCCGATAAACAAGCATTCTTTGATTAGCAAACAAGAATCAGGCGAACAAACTCTTTAGAAATGCGCAGAAACATTTTTCTTTGGCCGCCGTGGCAGAAATCAATTAATATTGATTTCAGAAAGAGGAGGCAACCTCAGCTCTTTGGGGCCAGTCAATGGGCTTACGCTGCAATGAATAGGAGGGACTAAAGGGGATGGGAGTGAAACAGTGACACAAATGACAAGCCCCTTTCTTTTGATTCTTCCAAAGCCGCATTTACGGTGTCCTCTAAAGTTTTTCTTTTCATCTCTTTATCTTCTGCCCCTGTGAGGGACAGCGGGCAATCCTCTTTGCAAGACATATATATATTTTTTTCCTTTCTTTTTCATTCTTCCTCTTGTTAGCCATTGCTCATCCTCTTTTCTCGATCAATTCCCAAGCTGCTCGGTCCAGAGGCTGAGCCGGACACTCACCCATCCCGCGCAGTCGAGGGGCTATTGTCCAGCCGCTGACCAGCCTTTCATGGGCGGGGAGCTGTGTGTAATTGAAACCATGCTGCGTAACAGATGTATCAAGGGCTTCTTCTCATTCTCATCAGTAAGGCCATTGACGCTCACACCTGCCCAAAACTTCCAAGAGTTTTTTCCGCATCTCTTGAAGTTGGAGACGATTGACTCTGCTTTCCTGTCCCATGGAAATGATGCATACTTTGAGGTCAAGAGGTCAAGTGTATTATGACACAAGCATCAGTATGACTTTATGCGCACATCTCTATAAAATGAAATGATAAAGCCACATTAAGTTTTGCATGATCGTGAAGTTTTAGAGGTAGAATCATCTCATATGACTGCACAGAAAGAAGCAAAGGTCTGTTGAAATTTGTCTCAAGGAAATGTTTGTAATAAGGAGAGTTAGGATGGGGAATATAACTGTAAACATTTGTTTGATAGTTCATGAAGTCCCCAGTATATGGTCCTTAATGCTGTAAATTGATTCGTCATGCCCCATTTTTCACCTGCATGCACACTGTCTTTAACATTATGAGGAAACTTTGTAACCTACTTGTGACAAGTGCTATCAGTGTTGACCAGGGACTTCTGTGCACCTTTCAACCCAGTCCTGCTTATCTTACGCACAGCTACAGAGATGTTGTTAATCAAGATCAAAAATGAAAGAAAGACAGCATGATGGCGGTGAAACTACTTCAAGAAGCATGACAGCATACGAGCCAGAGAGTGATACAGATAATGAAAGTAGAAATGTGTAAATTCTGTTTTGAGTCTTATTTTTTTTAAATCATGAAGCAGCATTTGAAACAAATGTAGCACCATTCATCTGTAGAAACATTCAAAGGCGAGATCATATACATAAGGATGAGGTTGTCATTTCTTATGTATTCCAAATCTACATAATCACACCCAACCTCATAGTGGGAAGGAGTATCATGAATAAATTTCAAAAAATGGAGTTAGAAGAGATGTTAGATAAGGGCTGCCCCATCCCCCTCCCTCCCCCCCCCCCCAAAAAAAAGGGGGGAAGTCTTCAAGTGCCAAGCTAGATGTGAACGCAACCCCATGGTTCTTGTTTGTAGGGCTACACAGCCTCGATTTAGACGGTGAATGGTCTTGAGAGGGGGCGGTTTTGTTCCCCCAAAGTGGAGCGGATTGGGTTTATCCATTCATGGGTGCAGTTTTTTTCTTTTCTTTTTCTTCTATGTGTCTCTCTGTGTGTGTAATAATGTGTGTGGATTGTTGTATGTGTGTGCGCGCGTGTGTATCATGGAGAAATAAGGGGAGGTGAAGAGAAGAGTTTCCCAAATCCGTGTATTGTCTCCCATTGTCTATCATGGAAGATTATTTTGAGCTGGCTGAGGGGGGGGGGGGGGGGGGGGGGAGAGGGAAGAATGAGAAGGGAATATCCTGACATTCTTTCAAAGTGCCTTTCTTTTTTCTATCTTTTTATTTTTTTCCTCCGCTGCCTGTTTGGGGCGTCTTTTCTTGAGCTTCTTCCCTCCCCCATCAGTGGAGCATTGTGTGATGGTATGGTCTGCATGCTTGGCTGAGTACTCCATCCTGTGAGGGAGCTATAGTAGTGAATGAAACGAAGCGACGGTTTGGAAGGAGCCGTGCTTACTATACTTAGGTGTTTTCTTATTTTCGTCTTCTTCATCTTCTTTTTTTTTTTGCCCCCCCCCCCCCCCCCTCTCAGCAGCAAACAATAGACTAAAATGGGAAAGGAGAAGAAGGAGGAAAAGTTGAAAGGATACACTGTATCTTTCGGTCCAACTCTCGCCTTGAATTTTCCACTTTCAGAACGGAATCTTGTCTAAGCTGGCTCGACAAAAAGAAAGGAGATGCTTCCTTTGAATGAAAGGATGTACGCTTACATTCCATGTTCCTTTGTCATAGAACTGAAACAGTCGAGGGGCGTATTAAAACTTTTAAAGGGGTGGCTAGTAAATGATCAGTGGGAATCAGCGGGAATGCTGGGGGGTGATTGTTCAAATTCTTGTGGGATTCATTTAAGAGTACATTATATATCTATTGTTGTGTGAAAATTATTTGCTTCAGAACGGTCTCATATTCAAGTAATGTGCAATTTAATGCCCCATCACTGTACAGGCATGCTAACCTGGAGACATTAAACTGCACATTACTTGAACATGAGACCATTCTGAAGCAAACAATTTTCACACAACAATAGATATATAATGTACTCTTAAATGAATGCCACAAGGATTGGAACAATCATCCCCCAGCATTTCCACTAATTCCCACTGATCAGTTACTAGACATCCCCTTTAAGGATGATCGAAGGCGGACAGTAAGAGAAGCTGTGATGCTGTGGAGTGGCAAAGAGCAGGAGAGAGGGAGGATGCAAATTGAAAGAAAGAACGAGTGAAAGATTAGAGAGGAAGAGAAAGAGGACATAAAATAATGAGATGGAGAACCTCTTCCTGCTAGATATAATAGAAATGCAAATTTAAAACATTCTGGTGATCGCCGAACAGAAGCCTGACGACCTTCACTCCATTCATTCGTGGTAGGGTCACAATTGCAGGAATCGTCACCGGTAACAATGAAAGGGGGTCAGCTGCGAGAGTGATCAGCTTTCTGTGACTTCTCCGGTCAGTCAGGGTACATTGCTGGCCAAACAGGGCACTTTGCTGGCCGATAAGAGGCAGTGAGAAGCTGGAGCGACCACTGGAGCAACTAGTTGCCGCTTGCCACTGCCGCTACTTCATCGGGGAGAGGAGAACTTCTGATGTTATTCCCCTCCGATCCAACCCTCCCGCCCCCAACAATACACCCCTATTATCTCCCCTTGTCCTCGTTCCGCCAAACAATAGCATGTGCACCGGCCCCGTGGGTCACAGTCCAGCGAACCACTTCTACCTATCAGGACCAAATCCCCCCACCGCTCTCCTCCAACCCACCTAACCCCTCACACCTTCGCTCTCCCTTTCAACAGATAGCTCTTATCCGCTTGCTCGTCCGTTGGATTTCGAGCCAGCCGCTGTGCTCTCCCTCTCTCCTATCCAGGCCAACAACACTGGGCCTCCCCTTATTCTTCTTGAAGGGGGGCGATTGTTTGTTTCGTCGTTTGGCATGTAAACACTAAGACGAAGGAGGGCTTCTTAGACAGCTATCCTGGAGGGATAAATACTCATTATCAATACTCACAGGCTCACCTTCTAAGACCATCGCAGCGAGCGGTGGGCTCTGGTGGTATAGGGCCAGAGGAGAGTCACGGTGACAACGTTTACGTCCGGGGCTGGATAGACCTCAAATGTTGGGTTTCTTGCCACCTCATTTGTGACTGGATGCTAATTTGCTTGGTTTGTGTTTTCGTCGATACTCTCTCTCCCCTTTGGAATTATACGTGGGAGTTCTTTCATGGTTCCTTGTGAAGCACTGGCCTAAAGGTGAGGAATGGGAATATTTACATCATGTAGTGTGCAAAACAGACTTAAAATCTCCCCTTTCTTCCATGTGTCCTTCTTTTCGCCACATTATTGGTGGCAGAGTGACTTTTCCTGTCTTTAGAACATGCAATGTTGAAGTCGGCATAATCAAGGAATGTTTTTCATGGAGGGCCTATATGCTGAACCAGTGAGCCATGTTCTCCATTCATACCATGGTTGACCAGTGGGGCATGGACGTCCGTACCATGTGTCGCTGCCAAACACAAAGTGTGCTGTCAGCTATACCAGCCTTGTGTACAGTACACATGGGCAGGCGACAAGTGACATTTTTCTTTCTCAGTACTTTGTCAAGTGTACAATGCATCACGGTCTCCATATATGTGTAGCGTCTTTCTTTATCTCTTTATTTTTTTTTGTTCAAAGTACTTACTACTTTTCTGTATGTACAGTTTGTTTTACTGGAGGTGTTATTATCAGACACAAAAGCTTACTTCAAGCAGGCTAAACAATGACAAGTGTTTGGAGCAGATTCAGTTGTGTTTTTCTTTACTTGTTTTTGTTTTTTCTTCATCTGCATAGTTGAAATATGTACCTATCTGTGTACAAATGGTACTAAAAAAGCCTTGTATTCATGTCTTCATAATTTTCCCTAAAGAAATCATGCGGTGTCAGATCAGATAAGCTGTGAGATTTGTTTGTTCTTCATGTGTTAACATTGTTTATTGTACTTGAGATATGTGCCTTGTCTATAGTATCTGCTGTGTGTTATTTGCTGTAAATGACCCCCCCCCTCCATCTTTATCACTGTGTTCAAAGAATAATTTTATGGAACCTCTTCAAAGATAACGATTAACATGGTACTCAAAACATACAACAGTTTTCACGTGATGTAATACATAACCAGAAAACATATGCAGCATGAACCTTTTATGAATTGGAGTGGATTGCCTTGTCACAGCATACAACTTCCACCAATTGCCACTTGCATTTGATGCATTGTGTTGACACTTTTACGTGCAGTTTACTTTTGCGAATCTTGGCTCCTTGCGAAATTCATGAAAGTTTCATGGACTCGAACATTTCTGGTTTTACAGTAATGCTGTTCCTAGAGCTGCCGAGTCTTCTCAATTCTTCAATTTTAAAGTTTCCCTGAAATTGTACGTATTTCTGTAGTTTTATAACCTGCAGCATACAGTGTATAGGTGACTTTAATACTCTAATACTTGGAATCAAGATTTGCAATGGATATATGTTGAATGCTTTCCTATCACTTAGATGAAATGTTACATGATGAAAAAGTTGTATTTTTTATATCTTCCACATATTGCGTAATATAGGCCCTATACTTTTTGACTTATATTTTTCAAAACTATTCAGAGTTGTTATGATTTTGTGTCACTTGTTACTTCACAGGGATTTTGTTGTGAGATTTTCTTTGGACTCACATCTATCTCTGTATTCGGAGGAAAACGGAATCAACTGGAATTTGAGACTAATTGAAGACGGGAGGATCATTTCAGGTAAACTTGATACATATCAATAATAAATTCCACAAGTACTTAAAGGTATCTGTGTCTGCTACACTTTTCACAGGAGTCGAATCAGAGAAAACAGAAATATACCAAATATAATTCCAGTCTTTGAATATATGAATATACCAATATAATTCCAGTCTTTGAATATATGAAACACACTTTCACAATCTGGATCACATACTATGTCATACTTGCTTCGGTATAGCCACAAACTTCCTCCTCAACTTTTTTTGACTGTGTTTATATGCAAGTGTGATTTCATTCTCTGTGACTACATTCTCCCCCCCCCCCCCCCTCCCCCATCTTTCCTTTCTTTTTCTTTTTGCACCAGACATTCTGTACATGGTGAGAAACTCTTAAGATGTATAGATATTTCTGTTAATGTGTTGGCTCGAGGTAAACTAATGCGGTTTGTTAATGAACCTTCCATCCCCCGAAGTAAACAGTGTTCCTGGAGCCAGTGTTTGCATGCTGGATAAGGTGCCGGTGCATTCAATTTGTAATAGTCAGGTTGGAGATTTTTTATGTGCCAGGGGTTTCGGAAATTGGGCCGAAAATCAACAGCGATTAAAAGGAAGAGGGGGAAGCCAGTAACTGGTATAGGGGGACGATTCTTTTGATGTTTGATTGGTGCAATAAAGGAGGGCTGTGTTTGTAGGGGAGCAGGATTCCCAAAGAGGGGTACAACTTTACCCTCGTCATCCGCGGTGAGGAATTTCACAAATGCGAGATTCATCGTCTGGCGGTAAGTAAATCTCGCACAGGTTGTTGAACTTTACTAAGTACCAGAAGTTAACAGTCGCAGATGCTTTGGTCTTGATGTGAAGCAAGCATTGTCTTGGCATTAAAGTTTGTGGTTTACCATGTGTTCATGGTAGAGTTCGAGCAGAAAAAGAATTTTGGGATGGCTAGTACTGGTAAAGTCTGAAATACATCAGGGTTCGAAATTGCACACGATGTAGCAAAATTCAAATATTTGTATCATTATGAATAATTGTTTTCAGAATTATTATTATTGTTAGTATTGCATTTATATGTTTATCCATATTCTAATTATGCACACAACAAGGAATGTATAGGAAGGGCAATGCATAACAAATAAACTGTATGACTATTTACCAATTTATTCATTTGCTCAGTATTGTTGTTTTTTTTTGTTCTCCTTGGGCCTTTATTGTACAGCACTTTACAAAGTGGTAATGGTCTGAGGTAGTAGGGAGTAGACTTGGTTAAACAATGAGGAGGAACAGATTACTCCAAACAACCCAATTTTGAAAAGCCTGTGTTGAAATGCCATATATGTGTTGCATTTATATTGAGGTTAGTGATCCCTTAATGTGGACTGTTGAAGTTGAGCCTGGTGCAAAGATTCTGGAACTGATTACGAGGACATTTGTCGAGAGTCATTCTTCCCAGATGCATTAAAGCCTCCTTCGCATGTCAGAGCAAGTTGTGCGCTTGTCTGTGTTCCTGAAGATTCTCCCAGAACCAGCACTTGCTGTCGGGCGGAGGCTTGGTGGTCTAGTTGGTAAGACACCTGTCTGGAGATCAGGAGGTTGTAGGTTCAAATCCTGCCTGAATATGTATGCCTATGATTTCTTTTGTCATTGGCTACTTCTGAAACACTGATTAATGCAGTGCTTATTTACGTCGAAGTAGGGGAATTTGTTAATCAGTTGCAATTGTCTGTGTTCCCCTTTAAAGGACAAGTCCACCTTTATATGCATGTGGATTGAGTGAATGCAGCAATATTATTCGAACACATCAGTGAAAGTTTGGGGAAAATCAGACAAACTGTTCAAAAGTTATGAATTTTTAAAGTATCTGCATAGTCACTTCTGGATGAGAAGACTACTAAAGTGCATGATATCATATGCGTACAACTGTATAAAGAAAATAAAAAGAGAATTTCACAAAACTTTACTTTTTGAATAAAGTGCACGTTTCTTCGACTTGTTACTGACATATGTTAAAGGTAATATTATTCCCCCTACCTTCTGAAGGAAAGAAGTCAAGCGTTCTCTTGCTAGCGAGAAAAGTGAAAATATGTTGAATTTTCTGTATTCTTTCTTTACATCATGTACTCAAGTGACATCACAAGCTATATATAGTAGACTTCTCATCCAGCCTTGAGTGGGCAGAAACTTCAAAAAGTCACAACTTTTGAACGGATTGTCTGATTTTCCTCAAACTATCACTGATGTGTTCTACTAATATTGCTGCATTCAGTCTACCCACATGTCTAATGAAGGTGAACTTGTCCTTTAATGCTTTTCCAGACAAGGCTCAGATGATTTTTTTTTTTAGAAATTGAGGATTGCAATCTGCACAAAATTGACAATACTGTGGAACCAGCATCTTACCACATCATTTCAACCAAAGGAGCAGGATATATTTTATTATTACATTTTATTTTTGCAATGGTCTTGTGTAAGATAGGAACAGGGTGAAGGGGAGATACTTTTAGGCCGCTATTTTGGTAAACGGCTGAAGCAGCGTGCAAAGTAAGCTACACAGTTGAATTGCCCAGAGTAGGGGAACCATACCAAAGGCCAATATTCTCTAAGGGAGATATCCAAATTACCTATGACCGGTTGGGTCACATTACCTTGAGCTCTTTTCTTTCCTAAATAAAATGAAAAGAAAACATCAGCAATGTTTTAGGTGCTTCAAAAGACGTAAGTCCCAAGTTAAAGAAATAGATCAGCGTCTGATGAATCAGAGTGAGAATGTCGTGAAAATGAGCAAAAAATATGTTACTTTCTGAAATTGCCCCTGGGAGATGTACTATTCATTGTTGTTTTTTGCACCGGCTTTGTTTTTTTGGAAATCAGCCGATCCATCCGATGAATCACACGGGGGATCCAGAGGAGTTGGTACCTGTCAGTCGTCGAGACAGTGGGTCAAACTTACGTTTCATAGCCCCCGGAGGGTGACTCACTAACCTGGGACTACCATTTGATGCTTAACACTCGTCATGTTTTGACACGGGGGAAGGGTAGATATTAATTGGCTGTATACGATGAGCTGCAGAAGTTGTGATTGTCATCGTTGTTATTTTTTCTCTCTTTTTTTTTTGGGGGGGGGGGGAGGGGGCTGTATTAGTAGTGGTTGTTACTTCTAAATGTCATCAGCCATGGGGTGGTGGGGGGGGGGGTTGGAGATGAATGAGAATATGTTGGTAGTAAGCCTTTAATACTGCCAAATATCATCAGGTACACATGTATGTTGGGGTGGAGAAGTAGAGCCTATGTATGTTTGAGTGAAACATTGGTTTGATGACGGTGATTGTAGGCAAAGTGATCTGTGAGTGCTGAATGGAAATGAATGTCTAGTAATTGATAATGATATATAGTGACAGAAGTTTGTATACAAATTGATTTACTGACTTTTTATAACTATCCATATTTCGAACATACCTTGACACAAAGGTTTTAATTTAAAAAAAAACAGAGAGCATGATGAGAAATAATGCAGGCAAACTGGATTCCAGGTAAAAAATGTATGTTTTATAGCTGATACAGATGAATCAAAGAGGTTGTTGCTGGGGGGGGGGGGGGGGGGGGGATGGAGGCGAGGGCAATAGCCATGGATTTGAATATGTACATGCAGGAGAGACTGACCAATTGGATAGGGAGGGGGGGGGGGGATGGGACCAGGAAATTGGGGAAGGTTGGGGATGGAGATGGGATAGGCACATGTTATAGTCAGTGGGTGTAGCAGCCAGCTCACCATGTGGTAAACCCTCATGTATTCCAATGGAATGACACAACTTGACTGCAATGAGACTGTAATGTGCTGGAATGTGGAACATTATGAAAGGCCTTGGAGATGAAGAAGAAACAGGATGAGGTCTTGTGAATGAAATTTTCAGGGTAAACCGTGGACTGGTAAGGGAGAGTTGTGTTGAAGATAAACCAGCTCCCTTTCGCTCCTCTCTTGAGGATGGGAGAGAGAGGGATAAAATAGTAGAATGGAGGTAATGTTTGGATGATTTGGTCCATTTGCACACAAGATTCATTGGTTTTTGGAACATGAAAATAAAAAAATCAATTCAATGTGCTGTCATTCACACACACAGCCAAAAAATCTTACTGGGCTGTAACCAAAGTGGTTTGATGCTCTAGACCGTGGATGATATTACAATGCCTGCAGTATGGTAGGTAGTTGTATAGTGTATGTATGTTTGTTTGTTTGTTTTGGTGACACACAAGAATATTTTTTTTTTGGCTTCACGTTGCAAACAAATCAATTCTTAAGGACCATGCATTGTTATTATTATTTTTATTATTATTATTATTATTATTTTTTTTTTTTTTTTGGGGGGGGGGGGGAGGGATTGGACTTGCCTATGGCATGAAAATAGGTGCTTAGGGTAGAGGGATGATCTGAGCAAGGAGGTACTAGGCGAGCCTCGCCTGGTACCTCCTTGGTCTGAGGAACCAAGGCAGTGAAGAGCCTCTGTAAGATGATCTAGTATGATGTTGTAAGCACCTGTGTGATTTCAAGCACCTGTATCTTCTCCACCTATTCTACCCTTAATACCTTCATTCAACAGTGTGGTACAAGACAGCCCCGTGGCCCCCCCGGCAGTCGGCAGATGAAAACTTTGAGCTGTTCTAGGTTATTAGTAGTTGGATGATCAGGCTGTAGAGTTCTTTCCTTTACACACGATATAATCAATAAAACCAGCAGATGTATCGTAACACCTTTTTTCTCTGTTCAAATTACCATCCCAATCTTGCCCCCTAATTACGCACTCATTGGTATGTCCACAGGTGAGTGACTCTTCTTAGAAATGGATGACCGGTGACTATCCTTTGTCGGTCATCTTGACCACCCAGTCCCAATCTCTGTTGTGTATTATTGATTTTTCTCATTGAGTCAGAGAAGGGGGGGGGGGGAGTCTTTGAACTTTTGGAGAACTTGTTTTGAAGTTGTACTGCATCAGTGGCTGTGTTTTTCATCTTTCCCATGTTTGAAACACGTTTCAATACCCAGCATCAAAACACATTTGGAAAGGTCTTTTGGATTGCATTTCTTGAGTTGTTGCATTTATTATCTCTGTTATGAGTTTAGAGGGAGGCATTGCCACTGTGCAGCTCCATTGCTCAATTTGACCCGAGGAGTGGAGATGTGTAGATGACAGCGGTTGACATGGGCAGGTTTAGCTATAAACGTGTTTCAAAACGACTTTGCATTTATCATCTCCATAAAAACGTGTTTGATATCACACTTTTTTTCCGCATTTCAGAAAGGCATTTCTACCGTCATAATAAAAGAAGCTTTGCATTTATCAACTGCCGAAATCTCTCTGAAAGTTGTTTGGAAATTGCAATTCTACATCAGAAGTGAGTCGATAAATGCAGCCGGTGTTGGTTTTTGCTGCATACATAATGAAGTCCAATGCATAATGTAAACGATTGGCCACAGATGCTACGAGGGAAGGAATCAAAAGAAGTGAAACTCTTTTTTCCTTTTCTCCTTCTCTGACTGGAGGAACTAGTTTGCCAGTTTGAAGAAAGCTTTCTAGAGGGAATTGCGGTTATTAACAGCTTCTGCAACAATCGCACAAATTAGTGCCAGGGTGCTTATATCACCCATTGGAATCATTTATAGCCTATAGATGTTTTTTGTTTGTTTGTTTGTTTATTTATTTTATGAGGCAACACATGATGTTGTCCATTATTTTATATTGAAAAAATCTGCAAGTTACACTGTTAGTGTAGATATATCAATCATTCAGAAGAAAAGATATGTCTTGCTGGTAAGTAATATAAAGAATAATATTCTTGGGCTTATGAGTTCTATGGATATGGCCTGTTGTAAAATGTTCTCTACATCGGAAATATTTAATTTCATAGATGATGTGCAGGTTGCAGTGAATCAAATGAGCTATCATATTCTATTGTCCTATAGATTCCTTTTCTAAAAGATATTCTTTATCATCCCCTCCCTCTTAGATCCTCCCCCCCCCCCAAAAAAAAAAGAGAGAAAAAAAAAACCAACTATACTAAAAGCTCAATGAGTGGTATGTGAAGAAGGTAACAGGTGGGGTCAAATTATGCTACCATAGGCAGGTATCACAGTTTCCATACTGTGAACTTCTGCCATCACTCAGGAACAAATTAATTCTCATATTATGCCAACTGAATATCATTCTATCATTCTTGTGGGGGGGGGGGGGGGGGGGGTGGTGCGGTGCAATGGTGCCGGTTCTAAATGCAGAACAAAATGTTTGCATTTGTGAAGTGATTTGCGGTTGTCGGCAAAATTAGAGCTCATGCGCGACCCGGAATTGTCAAATGACAGATTGCTCACCGCGCGATGAGTCTTCTTGTCACCGATAGCCATTGATCATATTTCATGCAGAAGTCGGAGCTGGGGATTTTTATTTTGATTATGTGGTTTTCATATTCGGGGGATTGTTGCTGCAATAGCTTCTTTCCCTCTCCCCCTCCCCCATCCCTTTATGCTGATTTTTCTTTTCTCTTTTTCTTTTCTTTTGATGGTTGTAATGTCAGCCGGAGTGGCTGGCATTCAGGGGTCGAGTGATGTGCAAATAATTGATCTCTTCTCTGGCGACTTGTTGACGTTTGATTGATGGGCATCATGGTGCATTGTCAGCGATATTGATTGGCTTTGTGCAATTTTTGGCGTTCATACGTGCTGTCACAAATTCATAAAGGAATCTGAGATATTTGATCTCATCCTGGTATGATATTTTATGGTGATTTCTTTCTCCTTTTCCCTCCACAGTAGAAGTCAGATCACGATTTCTCACACATTTCCAGGCCTTCACATGAATGATTTGTTACTTCAACAAAGAACAGAAAAAGGAATGTGACTTTGTATACGATACTGTAGTTCCATTCAGTAAGGACCAGCATACCACAATTTCTCACACATTGTATTACCTACACCCTTTCTCAATCTTACATTCTCCTCTGTACCTGTATTACTTATAGAATATACAATCTTTAAGAATGATAATTGCTATTTTATGCTTCGGGTGGTCATATTAATGTTTCCTCACCAAACTGAACTTTGACTTCCATTATCAAAATCTCTGCTGAATCAAGTTGAGTTAGAGGAATACCACACACGTCCGCACTCAGTGCTCTAGATACAGGAGAAACTGGAGACAAGGAACAAAACGGCATATGAATTTCAGTATTCAATCTATGTTTGCTTCGTGCTCTCAAGGTTTGTCGGTCTGGAATGAGCACAACTTGTTGCACTTGAACAGGAACTTATAGATTTCATGGGAATTTTATGGTGAGTAATTCTTTTCCCAGATATTAGATTTGAAAGAGAATACTATTGTGACCGGTTGAGACAAGAGACTTCTTTGAGTTCTGGCCTTATCTGTGAGTGCGAGCTTCCATTTGCTGGCTGACTACTTTTCTTCTTCTTCTCTTTGACCCTCCCCCCCCCCCCCCTTATTGGAACCATGTGTAGGCAGAGAGAGAGGGAGAGAGAGAGAGAGAGAGAGAGAGAGAGATGTGGAGTACAAATGTATGTTTTACATATCTTGCCAGTAATTGTTCCGGATGTCTCAAATACGTGTAGCATGTGTGCAGAGAATATCCCCCCACTTAGCGCGCGGTGGTAATCATTTTGTCAGGGGGGTTTCGTTAGGATGAGCTAGTGGGTCCAGCTGGCTGTTGCTTCACGCCGGGATCGTGATGAACCAAAAAGGATGAGGGAATAAAGTGCAGCTGAAGCCTAACAAAGAAAGAGTGATAAACGGTCTTGTAATTTGTCTTTTTTGTATTGTTTCAGTCATGGCAAACTTGTTAAGTCATGTGGAGGATGAGGGTAGTGTTGAGTTAGGAAGGGGGACACAGTGATAGAAGGGTAAAGAGGGGTGTATGCTTGTCAGTCTTGATTTGATAGATTGTTATGTAAATGAAGAGTTTGTTCGCAAAAACCCATAAGTCCATTTTTGAAGATTTTGAAGTACAGTCTCTGTCATAAAATACAAAATAATACCTTTTAAATGATATATTGGTCACTGCATATAAAGGTACATTTTTGAAGTTACGTTCAAAAGAAGCAAACATTTTCTTATTCATTCTCTCTATTTTTCTTAACCTTTAATCGCAAATATCTCCATTTGGCAAATATGGACTGAACGTTTTTTGCAAACAAACTCTTCAAATTAGCATGCATACATCCAAATTAGTGTTACTGTAAGGGTGAGGTGTATTGCACAATTTGAGAAGATACATATTATGTCACAGGTGTTAGAAATTATGAACACAAAACGCATTGCACCAAGACTAACATTGAGGAAGCTTTGCACTAAGCCTCAACATTTTGTTGGGCGCATTTTTGACTGCAGATGTTTCATGCATGGTTTTTCTACTCACATTCTTTAGGGATGACAAAACTGTGGCGATATTTGAAAGGGGGGCAGAGAGGAAGTGAGGGGCAGGAGGAGGGGCATGGAGGTGGAGATAGAAGGGGAAGAGGAGGGAAATGAAGAAGGGGAGGGGGTAAGAAAGGAGGATGGGGGTGTGGAGGGGATGGGCATGAGCTCAGTCCTATCTGCATTATCCGTCATTGTTATCCGAGTCATAGGAACTTGTATTGTCCCTCATTTCAGTGTTGGTCCCAAATATCAATTACCGACTAGAAGCCAAGAAAGTGATGCCTTGTCCGCAGAATGAGGAAATTGTTGGGATTCTTTGGTGTAAAATAATTGCAGGCACTTCTCTCTTGTTTTGCAGTTGTATTTTCCAAGGTAGCTGCAGTGGAAAATGTATTCGAGTGCATTTGTTGTTAATAACATTTTTTTTTTTTGGGGGGGGGAGGAGGGGGTTAGGAAAAATTCTTACATTATGCTTTGTTGTTGTTGTTGTTGTTGTTGTTGTTGTTGTTGTTGTTCTAAACATATCATGAATTCACCTCTGTAATTTATTTTTCTTGAGTAGGCCTACCCAGTAATGCTCTGAGTTAAAAAACAAACAAGCAAAAAGCAACTTATCAGGAAATAAGCATAGACTATGTTCCAAATGGTAAATTATATAAGTTCAAGTAGGTTTTCAAGGCTGTGCAACAGCAATGTGAACATGCAATTGAAAGTAAAAATGTCAGTGGTGGGTATGACCTATACTTTCTCACTGGTTCGTATCAATTGAGCAATTCACACTGGACAAAGTCTTCAGACGCAATGCTCCTGGTAACCCACAGATAAGTTTTGTTTTTGTTATTGCTCTGTTGTTGTTTTTGTTTCCAGTATATGATGGGATGATTTCACGTGTGTGAATAGCTCAGCTAACTCTTCCTAAGGGTGAAATATTTTGTCTTATTTCAGGATATTTACACATGGAAAACATACCACTACACAGAAACCCCAATCCTCTCACTATCTGTATATCTCATTCTGTTTTTCTGTATGTCTGTTTCTGCGTGTGCCAAGTTATTATTTTTTTGCCTTTTTGTGAAGTCTCTCTCTCTCTCTCTCTCTCTCTCTCTGTCTTTATGTCTTTAAATTGCCATGTCTATCTCTCACAAAGATTCTCTTTCACTAGGTTATGATTATCTGAATAAACTTACCACATTTTCTCTGTGCCTCTTTTTTTTTGTGGAGTGGTAAGCGGTTATCAGACTTCGGGAGGGCTTAATTTCTTTCCCTATTATTTTGCCGGCCTTCGCGATTCATGCCAAGTTTTATATCCACTTTCGTTGATTTTCTGTCCCTCTCCCCAACCCCTTCTCCTTTTGTTATGTTTCTATATTTGGGAAAGACTTGTCGAAAATGTACTTATGTTGTTGGTCCTTTCTTGCCCTGTCCTTAATCTCTTACCATTTCTTTGAGCTTTTCTATATGTCTCTTTATTCTGATTAGAGAGATCTCCCTTCTCCATTACATTGGATGGGGAAAAACTTCAGAATCAGTTACTGAGCTGAATTCAGCCGAGCAGAAAGTTTGCTTCCAGTATTCAACATCCAGATAATTAAAAAGATATCTCTTGTGGAATGGTCAATGGATAGGCAGATTAAGGTTTTTCTCTCTTTCTTTGTTCTTTTTTTTTCTTTTTTTTAAGGCATATGATCAGGGCACAAGAGTTCCTTATAAGTGCAGAATTGCTGTCCAGTAGTATAAAGTGTGCTCATCATACACTTGTATTATGTGGACCTACATTTTGTATGATCATATCCAAATAAAAGAACATTTTTCTCAACGTTGATTTTATACATGAATGTTTAAATGTCAATAGTCTCAACTTTGATATTCATAATGTCTCTAGACAGCACATTTTGTGATAATCTGCCATTGATGAGAATGTAAGTGATGAGACATATTTAAGCATTTGTGTAAGATCCCCCCCCCCCCAAAAAAAAAAGAAAGGAAAGCGAAGGAATTCCTTTAATCGTGTAATTGATCTTGTACATGACGGTACATATTGTTTTGTCTGTTCTTCCAAGAAGACTTGGACGGTAGAACTATGAAACCTAGTGGAATTGGTGAAATAACTATGATTTTTTAATGTGTTTAGAAATATGTTTCATGCCAATGGATAATGTGTGCTTAAGTCCCACAACAAACTTGAGCCTCGCTTCTCCCAAGTGCATTCCTCAAATCGTGTTTGGCCATTGTGGTGTGAAGGCAGGGCTCGACACTAACAGTGGCCCGGTGGCCCGGGGCCACCAAATTTCAGAAAAGGGCAAATTTGGTGGCCCACCTCGGGCCACCAAAATATTTTGAAAAGTGTGTCAATAAATTCGTAACTTTTTGCGCTGGAAATGCATAAATGCATGCAGTGAGTGTGCGAATTATTTTTAAAAATGGACTTTTATAAATGTTTTTTTTTTTCGGGCCACCAAATTTTTCTCTCAGGCCACCAAAAATTCGAAATTGATGATTTTGGTGGCCCCATTGGGCCACTGAAAAATAAAGTTAGTGTCGAGCCCTGGAAGGCATATAGTCTTTGCTGTATCCTCGGTTTGCTCTTACAATGCCAGTGCTCTGACTTCTAAAACACTACTTATGTTTTACAAGTGGAATTTTCACAAAAGTAATATTTCATGCTCGGCCAGGTGAGATGGATTGCACTTGCTTTTAACTCTGCAGAATCAAAATTCGAAATAGAAGTACATATAACAGGCAAAAATGTCTGTGTGCTTTTGTTTATTGCTCTCTAGTGGTTTGCAGGAAATACGCAAAAAAATTCCACTTTTACAGTATTTCGGAGAATGAGCCACGAGCTTGAACTTGTATTTAGATTACGTCCAGTCTGTAAATCTTTCACATCATGTACATTGTGTGCATATCGCATCCAGAGTTGCGTACAGTGAAAACTCAGTATAACGAGATACTTGGGACCAAGACGATTTGTTCTTTATATCAGATATTTTGTTATATCAATAGTTTATAAACAATACAAAACAAAAGAAATTAATTTATTGGAACCGGAGGATTTGATTTTTTATATCAGGTATTTTGTTATACCGGATCTCGTTATATCGAGTTTCCACTGTATTTGATTGGCAGGTCATTTAGTTTGCGACGAGCAGCTTTCAGTTCGGAAATTTCATTTGTGGCGAGTGATCAGTGAAGGAAGAATCCATTTCAGTCTCTGAACGCTCTTCTAAAAATGTAGCGGTGTTAAGAAATGCCATTCAGAGATGTGATGATAATTGAGTTCACGCTTAAGTCTAAAAACCTCTCCCGGAGTTGAGGGGGGTTGGAGGAAGTGACTGCGGCCGGAGTTTGTCCCCCCGCTGGGGCTCTTCCACCCCCATCAATTCCTGGTATTTGAAACCTCAACCCCACTCAAGAATTCCTGTCCTGATTCCCCATGACAGTGTAAAGGAGGCGCAAACTAGAAATATCCCCCTCTCAAAATGCATATTATCTTCTACCTCTCTTCCCGCCTCCCCCCTCTCTCTCTCTCTCCTCCCTCTCTCCCTCTCTCTTTCTCCCACTGTCTCTCTCATATATGTTTTTATATTCCTCATTCTCTTCCCCTCCCCCACACTATTTATCATAGAGCTCTTTGATACATGTAGCTTGAGAGATAAAATTGTGATATTACATCAAGGAGTTTAACTCCTTCATTATATTTACTGCTTTTTGTCCATATGTTTTTCAGCTTTCCAACATGTATCTTTATCTTCCCTTTTTCTTTTTTGTTTCTGTTCTTTCTTTTGCATTCATATTACTTATTCTTTTTCAATATTAATGTTTTTTATTGAGTTTCAACATTCATGAACTTATTAGCATAACAATAAATAAATCACATAAAATGGGAAAAATAAAGGAATTAGAAGGAGAAAAAAAAAGAAAAAAAAGCAGTACGAAACAGTCATATACACTGCCTATTTTCCCTTTTTTTTTCTTTTTTCCCCTTGTAATAGTACTTCTTAGTAATAGTAATAGTACTTAGTAGTAATTCTTAGTAAAAGTGATTGAATACTAAACTGGAGTATATTGTCTGAATATTGTGCAAAGTTCTCACATTAATATGAGCATTCTAGGTGTGGCGCTCTGTAGAGAAACATTGTATCATGTATTATGATATGACTTTGCTTTGCCAAGACACCAGTTGAAAGTTTTTGTTAGTTTGTTTGTTTATCTTTTTAACAAAAAGTATCTCTGCCACCAGCATACAAATCATGTGCCACTAGAAAATTGTATTTTCTTGTTTGTGTGTCATTCAGAAGTCATTCACTTCTGCACATTTTGGAATTGAAGACTGTCTTTCAAGTTCTCTTCTGTTATTTTACTGTTACCACTCTACATGTTTCTTTTGCGACTCTCTACCTTTAGTTTCTTTTGCCACACAACTCTACGAGTATGTACTGTGTTGCCACGAAATTAAAAGTCTTGGAACTTAGTGCATGAGATTATGAAAACAATGGCTCTGAAGCCAAATTTGCAGTTCTTGGTTGGGTGAAAGTCATATGATATTGGCACGTTTAGCGAGAACCTGATTCAGAGCATGATTATTAGGTTTAAACTTCACGCACTGGGCAGTGGTAGTTGATTTGCTGCCGTATGAAGAGTGGACCGATCTAAGAGAGCTTACTGTAGATTGTACTCCTGGATATGACTGAGGATTTACTTTTCACTGCTTAGGGCTTCCTTCGGCATGTCTTAGCGCAGGCAGGATTTAAATTGTAGGCAATCAATGAAACATGCCAGTCGCTCTTTGTGCAGTCATCTCTGCGTTCAGTTAAGCCCCGAGTTTTCTCTCCCTCCCAAAGGAGGCCGAGGAGTACTTCGTAGGGTTTCCAAAGGACCTCCGCGGTAGGGGCGAATAATCGCAACAAAAGGGGCATTAAAAGGGGGGTGATGTAAGACCCACCCCTTCCAACCCTCCCTTCTAATTCTACCTCAGGAAGCCGTCGGAAGTATCCCGTTGGCGGTGGAGTGATAATTGAATTACTAGAAGAAAAAAAAAGGAGAGAACGAACAAAATGAGGACTGCTATTGAGAGAGAAACCTGTTCATCTTTCGTGAATCGGACTAAGAGCCTATGAGGTGGCAGGCACTCTGCAAGAAAGGGGTTGTTGATCGTTTCAAGGTGTTGATTAGGTGTTAAAGCAGCAGTAAAGATGGCCGTGATAGGCTGTGTGCAAGGTAATGGTCCCACCTCATAATTGTTGTGATGGTGATGATCATCCTAGTTATTGTAAGTGTAATGATTATTATTGTTATATTCATCAATGTTATCTTTATAATCGTTATATCCAATATCACCATCACATTTATTATCATGTTTGTCAATACCATTATTGATATCTGTTCTTACAATGATTATCATCATCATTCTTATCCTTAACTTGAGAGCTTCATGAATGTCTCTGAAGTGTAGAGTGTTTTTAAACAGAGTTTTAGGAGGAAATCTAATGGCGTAACATCTGAAATGAGTACTGGGTCCTCATTACCCTTACAGCAGCCAGCAAATGAGGATTTAAATTGCTTAAATAGATACGATGAACAAGGTCTGAAATCAGTAATAAACATGTGGGTGGGTGTGATTTGATCAGCCATGAACTCTATTTTTTTTCTTATCCTGTGCTTGGAAAACTGTCATATGATGGCTTCTTTTGTAATGATTTCACAAATTAGACCAGCGTATTTTTGACATTGCTCCCTCTGATATTGCAGTGTTTGTTTGTTTTTCCCCAAACTTTTGTGTCTGGACTCCAAGCCTATAAGATTTCTCCGTGTGAGTGAGCATCTGCGAGTGTGCGCAGGATGTTACCAACAAGGTAGATTTTACTGCTTCTCCTTTACCTCATACTGGTGTGGGAAAAACATGTCCTGCCATTGACGGGTTGCCGCATCGGGAGACGAGAGGAAATGCCGGTAGTCATGTTGAGCCATTGTTATCCCTCGGAGCGAATATAAGACTTTCTCTTGCCAAATCTGCCCACTGTCACACCCCCCCAACCTATGATATTGTCGTGTCATCGTAATGCGGAAAAAAGTTGAAGCTGTTGTGGTGAAGTTGAAGATGTTTGTGACAAGTTTCTGATGTCACAAGTAATCTTCCTCTCATGCCTACAATATTGGAGTGTCATCATAATGCAGAGAAAAGTTGAAGACGTCCCAGAGAAGTTTGAGATGTTTGTGACAAGTTTCTGATGTCGCAGGTAATCGTCCTGTCATGTGGTTTTGACAAGTGGAGATTGACGAACCAGCATTTGTCGGACAAGGTAGAAGTTTTAACCCCCTCCCTTCCTCCCATCATCACATCAAGTAGGTTACTGGGCAGATGACTCCTGATGCAAGGTCATCCTCAGGGCACACTGCCCATGACTGTCTGGGAGGATTGGATGTGGACTCATCGTTGCCCTGGTGACAGTCAATCCCTTATCACTTGAGTACAGCAGTGAAGAAATCGGGAAGATGTATGCATTGAGGAGGAGGCATTTTGTTTGATGCCATCTGCAGTGAAAGTTGCCCTAACTATTTTGAGTGTGTCAAAGAAGAGCAACAAAGTTTATATTAATATTAAATGTGGCAAAAACTTCCCTTTTTCCTAAGAATAAAGTTCTCTTTTATACCAGTATTTTTGAGAGGGATGCATACACACCATCCCTCTCTTATTGGAGCATGTAACCCTTATACCTTTCATATATTATTGTAATTTCCTTCTTACATTCATATATGACTGACCATGTACCCATGATCAAGGGTTAAGGTTGATCTAGCAGGGGAAAAATTGGAAAAAAGGTTGATTTGGCATGATGAGAAAAGGAAATGGAATATTGATCAAGCATCCCCTCCCCCTCTACTGTTCAATTCTAGTTCTTGATACGTAATAGAGAATTGTGGTTGAATGAAAGTTGGATGCTCCTTTTTTTTTTCTTGACAGTGTAATGATTTATGAAAGAGTAATACATTTTTTGAGAAAGTTTGAGAAAAACCTTTTTTTCTCTAATATTTGAATTTTTTTGCTGTTAACTCCTGAGAAGTGCAGGCACTTAGTAATTGGAAGATAACATTATGATGAGACTGTCACCCTTGGCAATCTCTGAAGACATTTCCACCAGACTAGGTAATATCCCACATTTGGCGTGAGGCGAATGTGATGGCGCAGTTAATGATGAGGACAATTTTCTCTAAGGCATTTCATTATATCACTTGCTAAGCTTAGCAATTTTGAAAGGAAGCACACAAAGATGATGCTTAGTGTAAATTGAAAACAGATCCCTGTGTCACTTCTATGATGGTGAGATTCGCGATGAGCACGCACGCCCCCTACCATTCCTTAGGTCCGTGGTGCTTGGGATGCTCCCGTAAGGCCGACTACAGAGACTAGAGACTTGATGTGTGGATGTTTCTCTTCCTTCCTTCTTGAGCGAGTCAAGTTTTGGTAGCCAGCTGCGGATGAACTTCTGACCATCACAGCGAATCCCTCCTGACGTTCAGGCAGAGAGCAAGGAGACATGCTAGGAGGAGGATGAAGAGGAGGAGGAGGAGGAGGAGGCGGGAAAGGTGGAGGAGGAGCAATGGGGATGATATGGTGTCATTCCTCCCCACGGGAGAATCGGAGATTGCCTGTGACAGATGTCTCTCTCTGCCCTCAACATCCCCTGTCATCTTTTCATCCCCGGGGGATTTGGCTCCTTAAGCCAGCTGTTTACGCTCTAGGTATCGAATCTGGACCAGCTACCCAAATGTTTGCTGGAGGAGGAGGAGGAGGAGGAGGCAGTAGGCAGTCGGCAGGCTGGGTTTGCCCTGCGCACGAGACTGCTCTTTTCTCTTCATTCTATCCTCTGTCTTCTTCCTCCTTTTCATCTTTGCCTCTTCTACTTCCGCATCATCTTTTTTTCTTCTTCTCCTTCTCAGCTGTACTCTCCTTTCCATCCTCTTGTCTTCCTTCCTTTTATCCTTCATTGCCTACTCATCTCTCACCTTCCTTTACTCTTCGTTATCTTCCTATCCTTTGTTTTCTCATATTAATCCCTGTTCCTTCTCCTTCATCTCCTCATCTTCTTCTTCTCCTTCATCCTTCTGATCTTGTATGTTTTCTTTCTTCAGTGGCAACTCCTGATCTGTGCAGTGATCAGTGCGATCCAATATGAGAGAAAGAGTGATGCTAGCTAGCCATCTAACCCCCATGTCTTTTAGGAGAAAGGAAGTGGAAAACGTTTCTCAGTAGAGACTGGCATGGAACTCACATAATCTTTTCCTCAAAGAAAAGGGGGGGGGGGGGGCTGGGAGGTTGCGGTCAGATGCCCATTTCAGAATGACTTTGGTTGTTGCTAGTTGAACTCTAGTCAATCTGGCTAGAAGAAGCCTGCACACTTTCCTCAGGATTTTACCAATGATAAATTTCTCATCCTGCTCTTTGGGCTGAAATGCGATAAAACCCTCTGCGAAAAGTCATGAAGTGCTACATGACCTCGATGCTTGAGAGATTTTACCCCCCTCGGAACCAGAAATCCCTTGATGTTCTGTGTAGCGTATCGTGCGTGCGGTTGGAGCAGAGGTAAAGACCAGTCCTAGAAAACTGATTGGTGTCTGTGAATGAACCAACATTGAACCATTTAAAGGTAATTCCATAAAATGGAGACGGGGTGAGAAGGGTAACTGATGCTCCAATTTTCTTCACTGCTTCATCAGTAGTTTACCAGGAGTTCATCATGGAGGGGCATTTCAGACCAAAGAATGTAATTGAGTGCTCCCCCTGTTGGAACAGTGAGCCGAGTGTGAAAGGGACATGGAGACACTCAGCAATCTGCAATGTTATGACAGTTTACACTCTGACTATGACAGAGAGAGATGGAGTTGGGGTGGAAGAGAGATAGATAGATAGACTGATAGAAGAAAGAGAAAGAAGAGGAAGAAGAAAAGAAGTTGTGGTTGTGAGGGGGAAATGGACGCAGCGCAAAGTAGTTGATGGTAAATCACTTGTGATATGACATGTCTTCAACTCTGGCAGGAAGGAGAAACGGAGAGAAGGAAAAAGATGAAGCGAAATGTGCCTATGCTTCGTTTTTAGGGCACAGCTGATTTTGCAGTTGGTATTAAACTGCCTGTGACAATTCTCTCTCAAGTTCATTGTCGTAATGTTGCGTGCTGTAAGGGGCAGCAATGGATGTGACCCATACGTATTACATCGCAGGATGCAAGACAACAGCAACAAATCTGGAGCCGCCGTGTTCGATGCATTTCTGCTCAAGAAAATCATTTCCATCAGGCATTATTGTGTCTTTTAGTCAGTGTGAAAGAAAAATTTCATTTCTCTTCTGTGAAAATGTTTTGCCAGAATTTCAGATTTCCAAATTCATGTGCCTGGTATCTCATTCCTTTTTTTCCCAGCTTGCCCCCTGTTTCACACTTTCTTTTTTCTTGCATTGTCTCTATGTTTTGTTTTGTTTTTTTTTTTTGTTATGCCTCTCCCCCAACACCAGACCTACTTTTGGAGCTCTATATCTGTTCAAGCCCCCAGCTCTCCCATAGTAATGAAACAGTTCTACAATAATGCCACATTAGGAAAGGGGGCAAAAAAAAAAAGGAGGTGGGGGGGGGGGTGGGCTGGGGAGGTGAAACGCCCCAATAGATTTTTCCTCCTCGGCCTACTGATTTGACATTTATAGAGAGAAAGGAGTTCATTATCAAGTTGCAAATTCTCCTTTGTGCGCTCTGTCCCGAAGAAGTAGGGAGAAATTGTGGGGTAACTTTAAACCACGTGCCCAAGGGGTCCGTGAATGCGACCTCAAAACTGTACAAGCTAGTATATCTGGCTTGACAGAGATTCGTGTTGGAAACCGTAGGATACCTGTACTCGGCTCAGACATTCCAGAGTCCATGCCGCAGATGACTCGAATGCGCGAAGCAGAATCAAAGAATCAGGATAAAAAGCCATGAGTTTCATGGGGATGGGACACAAAAGTTTTCAAAGTTACAGAATTGTGAAGCTTCACATGTTGCATAAAGGGACTGTACAGTACTGGTTGAGGTGGGGATTCAGGTTTGTAATATTCCTAAGTGAGATAATGAGAAACCTATTATGAAATATGAAAGAGCATGTAAATTTAAGAAGGATTCAACGTTTATTTGATAAAAAGTGGTTTTCAAATGGCCGAGATATCCAAAAAAGTGATAATGATAAAAGGTGACAGGCCACGCCTTTTATTACAATCTCTTTGTTTCACCTTGTTTTTGGATATCTAAGCCATTTCAAAACTGATTTTCATCAAATAAACTTTTGATACCCCTTAATAGAATTGCATGCTGTTTGACATCTCATAGAGTGGTTTCTGAATATCTCGCAAAATGTTAAAAGCTAAATCCTCACCTCAACCAGAACTGAACAGTCCCTTTAATTTCATTCTGCAGTGGTTATGATAGCAGTCACATATATACAAGCAGTTTGGAGGCTACAAAAATTCTACCAATTTTCCTGTAATTTTTTAGATTTAAATGATATTTTCACTCTACTTTGTGCCTGCTTTATTATCCTTTTTTCCATGTAGAAGCAATTCAAACCTGAAAATGTATTGGTAGTGTGTTGTTTTGGCCCACATACTAACATTTGTGTAGAATTTTAAAATACCAGGATTTAACATACTTCCACTCTAAACTAAACAATGCCCTTTTGTGTCATATTTCATCTTATAAGATCTGAAATACAATATAGGAATCTGATATTTTCATATTTGTATAAAAGCATTACAAAAAAAGTGTTGTGTATTGAGAGAGAACTAGAAGAAAAGTGTGATTTTTCCTTGTTAATATTTTTTTTTCAAAATACCAGGATTTATGTACTTCCACTCTAAACAATGCCCCCTTGTGTCATACCTTGCGTCATATTTCATCTTGTAAGATGTGAAGTAATATAGAAATCTGATATTTTCATGTGTGTATAAAAGCATTTGAAAAAAAAAATGTTGTGTACTTAGAGAGGACTAAGAACAAAGGGTGATTTTTCCTTGTTATTTTTTTAAAATACTTTTTATGAGTGGTATTTCACACAACCCCCTCCCCCCCCCCAAAAAAAAAAGAATAGTGTATCAGTACCACACAAGTGGTATTTCAGTCACACATAAGCAGAAAGAACTATGTGCAGGATCCCATAATATGTCATCGTTCCATGATTTACCGACAGTCAGATGGTAGTTTCATTCAAAGGTATTTTCCCCGTTTTCTTGTCCCAATCCTAACCCGTCCATCCTTTCCTTGTGTCTTAGGACTCACGGAAGATAAATAATTTTCTAAAAAACTCTCCTGTATGGTTAGATTCTGATGTACAGATTCTTGTTGAGAAAAATACTGGGCCTGTCAACGAAATTATACAGAAAATTCGCTGAATAATCTCAGGGTGGTAAACAAGTCTTCTTTTTTTTTTTCCAGCATTACACCTAAAAATGTTTTTTCCCATTAAAACTTTCCCCTGCAGAACTTGAAACAAGTGAATGTCTCTGTGACGTCGTCTCACATGAACCTGTGACAACTGTTCTCATTACGGTCCCCATTTCCCACACTGCTCGTTGCAGATTGATTGATGAATCTACGATGTAGGTCCAACTTTTCCTTCCCCTCATTATTGTTTCACCTTTTTACATACCCACTGCACCCCTCTACCCCCCCCCCCCCAAAAAAAAAGGAAGAAACACACACACAAAACACACACACACACACACACACACGCACACACACACGCACACACACACACACACACATCCCCTTCCCTGTTTTTCAACAGTACTACATAATGAAAATTATGATTGTGTGTTTGTGTGTGTGTGTGTGTGTGTGTGTGTGCACGATCTTAACAACATCAACAAAATCCTAGTTGATTTCACCTTGGTAAGCCCAAGTTCAATTCCTAAGTGGGAATTAATGGAGGTTGACACAGAGCATGTGCGTTGACCCCGCGACCTTTGCCCATCAAGGCGCCAAGGGCCCTAATCCTGGGCTCAGCTGAGTTAGTCTCGTGCTCCAGGCTCTTCACGGTATATGTGCACCGATATTCCACCAGGGTTGACTCGCCTCACAGTCACTCTCTCGGCAGCATTGAGGAACACACACAAAAAAAGAAGCTAACGCTTAGACTGACATGATCCAGCTGTTTCAGTGGAGAGAGATTCGGAGAAAGGACTCGACTTCAAAAGTTTTTGGCTTCCCCAATGTTTCAGTCGCAGTCTTGTATGAGGCGCTGTATGCACTCGGTTCAGGATTACCACCATGCACATGTGTGCTCTACTGCAAGTTTTTAAAAATATGGTATCCATCTTTTTGCACCCTGTGTAATATCTTAGCCTCTGTTCAAGGATGCTCTGTTTCATTGTTTTCGAATGTCAGTCAGACAACCGTGCGAGATGTCTGTGATACTCTCTGCGATATCTTGATTGTTTTCGGCTAATTGTGTCATCGTCATACGATCGTCTGCTTGGGAGCCAAAACTGAAATTCGTCCATCCCTCTTCCAGTCTTGGTATGTAAAGCTCATTTCCACCTGCTCATGTTTTTGATAGAATGTGAATGAGTTATGTTTTGTGTAAATTTGAAATCATAATATGACTAAATAATCTGAGAGTGGTCAAAGTTAATTGTAGGAGCCTGTCTTTGCCTGTTCAATGAACTATGCATCTGAAGATTGTAGAACAAAAAATTGTCCAGACTATAGAAAAAACTGTGACTAGGTTTGACCATAACTTGAAGTGTTTACAAACTCGCAATCCATCCCATTTACCAGCTGTCTTTAGGTCAGAATATGTCAATAATACTTGTGCCATTGTTCATGCTCCATTGCAGAGTGATAAATTTCTACACACATTGCAATTTCATGTTCATGGTTACTAAGGATCTCTTAAGTGCAAAACACACCATTGATATGACTTCCTTTGAGACAGTGTAAAGACCGACTCCATCCCAAACACGTTCTTTGTCTGTTCGAATGCTTAGGGGGGAGAGGGTGAGGGACACTTGTGTTGGGTCTGGAGGCACAGACTAGCCTCACACCCGAGCTGGGCCTAATGTAACACTGGACTTGACTGCATCTGGCAGGGTCGTCGCCGGGGGTCGCGGGGAGAAACGGTAAAGCCCCCGAGGTCCCGAGGTCCCGAAGACTTCCCAGCCACGAAGCAAACGTTTGCCCTAGCTTGACACTGTGTCAATAGGGTGATGGGGGGCGGAGGATGCAGAGCGGAGGATGCAGAGCGGGAAATGAAGATGGGAAGGGGGAGGGCAAGGAAGGACAGAGGGTGGATGAAGGTGGTTAAAGGCATTATTTACAATTTGCAGGTGAAACAAAAACCAGCTTTAGTGCTTCATAGTATAGTTCTAAAATGTGAGTTAGGGATAGAAACAACCACTGTAAAAATGTTAATCAGTAGGCCTATTACAGGCATGATATTCTGTAGATTTAAATCTGATTTAAGATTTTTTTCTCAAGTTTATACATTATTTGCTTTTTCCATGTATCAAAATCACCTGAAAATTTTGATTTCTGATTTCTGATTTTTTCAACATACCTCAATATCATCCCTGATATTATCAATGCTAAGTATTGTTAAATATCCAAACTGTGAACAATAGTTATAATAACATTATTTCGAGAATAAACCATCCACAGTTGTGGTTTATTGAGAAAAATAGTGATATCTCCTTATATTTTAGGCTTTGCCGTGAAATTCTTATATGGTAGGATGTTCTGTGATACAACTGGCCTACACATATGCATCAAATGTGATAACTCATTTTTTTTTTTAATCACTGCTTCCAATTATAAACAATACCTTTAAAGGCTTGAGGATGTATAAGGGGCAGGGGTCCCTGTGAGAGAGAGAGAGAGAGAGAGAGAGATGGAGAGATCATGTCATGTTGCCAGCGTCAATGAATGTGGCATTTATGAGGACACAAAGTGGAAACAGGAAGACAGTGAGAGAGAGAGGGTTAGAGAAAGAGAGTGAAGAAGAGAAAGGAAAAGAGGATGAGAGAGAGGGTATTGCCCCCTTCCATTGAATATGACATTGATGAGGAAATGATAATGGGGTGGAGGAAACAAGAAGAGGAGGAGGAAGAGCAGTGAGTGAGGGGGAGATAGAAAAACAGTGAGCTCCTTTTGTGGTGTGATGTGACAGTTCCTTTGAAATAGGTAAGGAGAAAGAGATAACAAAGGAGAGAAGAGAAAAGCCTGGTGTTAGAGGCAGTCGCCATCTTCATATTTACGCACTTATTGTTTCCCTCGTTTATATATGATGATATAATTTTTGGAGTAATTTTTAGCTGGCTAACACAACTCCCCTGGGAAAGTCTTGTAAAATAACTTTCAGAAGTTTCTTATGCCCTGTTCTGATAAAACTTCAACCACCCTGTTTGTTGTATGATTTTACTCTATCCATGTAGTAGATGATGCACTTTTTAAGCAATCATCTCTCTCTCTTATGGCATGGTGCATCCTCTTTCCTCTCATTGTTCATCTGTTCTCTCTTCTGTCCATCTCTTTCAACGCCATCACCTGTTCATGTGACATACTGATGCCCTATCCCCATTGTTAGAGTTCAGCTGCAGGTGTATCGCCTCTCTCCACGCCGTGGCCATCACGTCACACACAAACATACTCACAAACCACTCCTGAAAAGTGAGGGGAAAACATATTTGGCAAATCTAAATATACACGTGTATATAAATTGGTAGACAAATATTCTTGCCCTGAAATTGGAATCCAGGGGTAACGCTGAAGTGATGTGGGGGGGGGGGGGGATGTAAAGATGGAGGAACCGGTAACTCGTTGAGTTGATTTACATCGCAGGCAGGGTTTAGCTAGAAAAAAAACTATCAGATAAATGGATAAAGAGAGAGGGAGAGAATGAGAAGGGAGGGAAAAATGAAAACAAAAGTGAGTTTGGAAGAGGAGAGAAAGTGGGAGAAGTTGAAGGAGGAGGAGGAGGAGGAGGAGGAGGAGGGAGAGAGGAAGGCACATGTGTGACCTCAAGAATAGAGAGCTTAGAGGGGTGGATTGGTTTGTTTTTCTGTTGCTGTTAGGCAATTTGGGGCGAATTCTGCCAAGTGCAAGGTTCATTCTGTCTGGGGATCGATCACGCCTCAGAGTTTGTCGCACTGGCTTCTTTTCTTTCTTTCTTTTTTCGCTCCTTTGCCCCCAAAGTTTTCAACTTTCATGTTTAATCCCTCCCATTGTGGTAAAGAATGGACCGAGTGAACTTTTAAATTGATGCATTCACGTTACCCTACATTTGAAAGAAGTGTATGGAAATTTGAATCAGACTTATAGTTATGCAACAGTTTGGATTATTAGATAATGATAATAGTAATGATGATAATAATACATGTACAGGGTACTTATAATGCGCCAATTCCACCTAGCTAACATGCTCAAGGCGCAGTAGAAGAAGTAACTTATAAAATACAAAATACCTGATTTGGAGAGATATCAACTTCAATTTTTTGCAACCAGTCACTAAAATATTCATGTGTATGGTGTATACTATTTTTTTTTTTGATATACTATAGCTATGTTTCATAAATGTAGTAATTGCAGTATTCACTCATTAGCCCATATTACCTGTTTGTTTTGTCATTCTGGATTTTATATCAGAATTTGCATGGCTAGATTCTGCGTAAATACCTGGATCATTCACATACACATCACTGCAAAGTCTTCGGGCCTAGCGCATCAGTTCAGAGATGAAATTAGTGGATTTATATCACCTACATTCACCTTTTTTGTGTAATTTCTGTATTGATATTTACTATGAAAGCTGAATTTTGGGCTTTGGCATGTCTTTTGCATAGATTTTGCCTCTTGGTGTAGAACCATAACTCTGCTCTGTCACCAATGTAGTAGTGTCCATGCTGTGAATAGTGCACTCTTAGCCGGCATAAGAGTGTTCATGGGAACACTCTGTTTGAACAATTTTTTCTCGTCGTAGTTTCACATCGCAACATTCTATCAGAAGATCAACACCCTTGATTTAATCAGTCGAGTGTATTCCTTGATGGCAGTCTGTGTGCTGATCGAGTTCTTCAACCCCCTCTCTCTCTCTCCCTCAATGTTTGTCTAACCCAGAGACAGCGTCTGGAATTATCTTTGCTGGTGTAGCAGGAGACTATTAATGGGGATCGGAAGGAAATTATTCCGCATACTCTTGAAATTAATATCAATATTGGTCTACCAGGGGGGACAATGACCTCGTATTGGCATGAACTTGTTTTGCTGCAATGGTATTACTTCCTTATCTCCTTACCCAAATTGTAATCAGTTCCAAACCGAGTGTCTTCCTTTTAAATACCTCCTCTTGTATTTTTTGCCTTGTTAATATCTTCTGCCTCATCATATTGTAATCAAGTGCATCTTCTTTTTCTTGTTGAGATATTTACTTTGTACTCAGAAGATATCTTGTGCTTATCAGACTGCTCAAGTTGTCGTCAGCTTAAAGTCAAGTGTATCTTCCTATTAAGATATCCATTCAAGAGTTAACTCGACTTTTGCATGACCATTGTTGAATATTGTCTGGCTGCAGGTAATTGCTAGACCATTTTTGTTTTGTTTTGTTTTGAAGGATATTAGGATTATTTGATTAATTCTTTAACTTGCTGTAGTAGACTTTGATATCATTTGTATGTTTTGTGTGTGTCTGCTCTGGTGTGTGTGTGTGTGTCTGTGTGGGTGTGGGATGAAATGCTTCCAAATATGACACAAATGCAAACACTCTGCTTGAGAGTCACTTTGTCATATGTGATTTTTCTTTTATGGACAACTTTATGCCTCTTTTGTGTTTGCTTTGATACCACAAGAGAAAGAAATACTGAGGATTATGAAATCATATATATTTCAAATAACTTCAAAGTTCAGTCAACCTTTTTGGAGTTTTAGACACGGAGAGAATCGATGCTTTGATGGAACATGGCTTTCCATTTCTCTGCTCTTTATTTGCAAATTTGCTCATGAATACTTTGCACTTCCAGAACATATCATTCTGTTCCCCAGCATGTGCTGGCCAATTTCTCCTCATGGTATGATGCGTGCATGTGTCTTGTGTATTCATCATATTATGTGCTCATTTATTCTTATCATTACCATTCCTCCTCCTTCTCCTCCTCCTTCTACCCCTTCCTCATCTTCTATCTCCTTTCTATAGAATTATATTATTACTTCAAAATAACTACGTACTATGAAATGACATTTGTTTACGTTTTTGTTTAAATTCGTCACAATCATGTAATTTATTTTGGTTTGATTTGAGAAGCAGAATTAATATGAAGGAATGAAGGAAGGACTTTGTAATTGAATTATCGTTTTGTCTCCTTCTCCTCCTCCTTCTCTCTCCTCGATCCTCCTCCAGGTTCCATCCTTGAGATGCTGATGAAGAGTGACCCCGCCCACTTTCTCTGTAGACCCAGTCGCAATGGATACCAGCCTCAGCTAGCAACGCTTCTCTGGCTGCTAGCCACGCTTCTCACATTACTGTGTGAACGCGCTTCTTGCAGGTAACTTATTCGTGCATCCTCTCTTAATATGCGTATGTACCAATGTATGTATGTTTTATATGCATGTTTCCATATGTGTGTTATGCCTTTCTATTTGGAATGTGTTATTGATGCATTTACTAATTTTTTCCTTGTATGAGAAGTGTGATTGACAGATTGCAGTTGTCATGATTATACACAATATATATTTATTTTAATGTTTCAGGTACATATTGTTTTGTACATATTTTTTTTTCATAAAAACAGTGATATTTGAAACGAAAACCATGACATCATACAGAAACTTCTACAAGACACCAATTATGATCTGAATTCACTAAGAAGAGCCCAAGAGTCTTAGAGGAAAATAGGCATACCATGTATATGTACAGATTAAGGGTTATCTGTCATGCAGTTTCCCACAGGAAGGTAATATGAGAGGAATAATATATATACCAATAATACCACAATCTAACCTTGATATCCCATGGACTCTTGTGGAGACCCCAAAGCAGAAGATATATATGCCTATGATACCTTTAGACCATTGTAATATGTCTGAGAAATTTCACACCAGTAGCACGAGTGAGCATCCAATGAATTCAGTCCTCATTGACACATCCACATATATCTAGCTTCTTGTTTATATTTCTCTCTTAGATACTCTTGGAATTATTTCCCTTTTAAAGTAAATTGCACTCACATGGCACTTCATAAGGGCCTCTTGGTTTGGCACTCCATAGAGCTTCCCCCCCCCCCCCCAATATGTGAAACCTTCCAGAACTTCTTTTTGTTAAAGTCAGCGTCATTCCCTTTCAACCGCTCCTGCCGAACTTTGAAGAGAGATTGAACATGACAAGGAAAAAATATAGAGAAACAAAAAACAAAGAAAAGGAAGAACAAAATAGAGGAATTCAAATCTGTCTAGTCTCTTTCAAAGACCTTCTTGCCTTTTTAGCATCCTCAGTAGAGAGCAAAGGAAGCTGAAACTTATCTTTGAATACAATAATATTATCACTCGTGAATTGAGAAAAACCAAAGCTAGGACACTACTTCTGCTGAATAATTATACATTTGATAATTCACTCCATCCACTGAAATTGATAAAAACGTAGCCATCGGCCAGCAGTGCAAAAGACAATGTATATATTCGCAGTGAACTTTGATATTGTTGTTGTATTTGTGTTGTTGTTGTCATCATCATTGTCGTTGTTGTCGTCATAGTCGTTGTTGTTCTTGTTTAACCGAGCTCTGCTGACTGGTTGTGCTTTTTACTCCCAAAACACTGGCAGTAGATATTTGGTGAGTTAAAGATATAAGTTAAGAATTCAGTAAGTTAGCACTTCTCATGTGCGCATGAGTGGAAAAAGGTAATTTGTGATATGGTCATGTTGGTTTTTAAATTCACTGAGATGAGTATCGCTGATGTAATGATTATTCATGATGTAATGATTATTCATGATGTAAGATTATTCATGATGTAACTTCCTTATAAATGGTGCTTGTTAGCACGTCGACCTGACAGCAATATCGACCTAAACATTTTGTGAAAGCATTCAATGCAAATCAAAGAAATGGATACTTCCCCAAGTGTAAATTGATAGACATCGATTCTTGTCAACTGGGGGGCATTTCATGAAGCGTTTTGGTCGGAATATTTTTCAGACAAACTAGTTACAAGCTACTGAAATCCTGCAGCTGATTGGCTGAGTAGCATATTTGTCGTGACAACTTTGTCGGACAAAATGCTTCATGAAATCCCCCCCTGGTCTATGCAGGTTCATTCTTTGTTTTGAACCTGACTTCCTTATCCATAATGGTAGACAAGCTTAATAAGGTGCCCAACCACATGAGTAATTTTTTTCCCTCTCAGCCAGGTAAGATGAATTTCGCATGTTTTTATTCCATGGAATCAGGAGAAAAATTACTGGAACATATGGCATGCAGAAATATTCGCATGCTTTTATTTTTGCGCTAGCTTCTGGGTGCACAAAATAAGCGATGATTTCCAAGCCGTGAAAATTTCCACTTTTGCCGTACCTCCTTGGCTTGACTAATATCCAGTGACAACTCTCAGCTAGCTCCTCCTTTTTTTTCAATTCATTTTCATACTTTCTTGTATATCAATAATACATAAAAGTAACAGCACAAGTTTGTTTGTTTTTTAAATTTGTCAACAAATATACAAAAAAATACATACATGATAACACAGTAATCATAATGATAACTGGGAGAAATCAAAATGGGGTTGATACAAAGAGAAGTATGATAGGACCTACATGAAAGCAAGTTTGTTTGGCTGTAAGCCTCAGATAATCAGTGTTTGTGACAGAGAAACAGAGAGAATGGATAGAAGTTCAGACCAGGTGATTAAGGTACCAAATAAGAGAATCGGGCTATGTCTATATGATTAAGGAAATAAAGGAAAAAGAAAACTATACTAAAATGCAAACCCGACTTGTGACCAGGCTATCATTTCTTTCCAAAATAGGACATGATTTACATATAGGGCCTACTTAAATATACACCTAACTCAGGGCTCTACACTAACGGTGGTCCCGGTGGCCCGGGGCCACCAAAAATGCACGTCGGGCCACCAAAATTTCAGAAATGAAGACTTTGGTGCCTGATCGGGCCACCAAAAAAGGTTGATGTTTGCCTTTGGGCCACCAAAAATAAAAGTTAGTGTGGAGCCCTGCCTAACTGTTATAGCATTAAAACTATCACAAGGTTACTGTAAAACATGATATATTCGGTGGCACGAAATTTTCACGAATTGGAGCCGACGGCCTTTTTCGTGGCATGAAATTTTCGTGATTTGCCACCTGGCCATTTCATGCATATAGTGTAGACAAGAAATTTCGCTGTGCATTTTAATTTCGCGAATCTTGGCGCTTGTGCAATTCGCGAAATTAAAATGCACGCGAACATTCCTCGTTTTACAGTATGTTCAGCAGAACACAGAAAGTGACATATACAGCTATGAAGTCATTTGTTGCCTGCCGTCAAGTCTCTGGTAGAAAAGAGAAATTATTCTGGCCTTTGAGAAAGGCTAGGATCTATTCCCTCCCCCCACCCTACTCTTGCAACATTCCATATTGTCCTGAGGGGGTATCGAACAACGTCAGTGTTGATTTTCACCGTGTGGTTGTTTGCTACATTCCAAAATGAGGATTTATGGAGTGCTGGAGTGCCGAAAAACACACCTCTCTCTCTCTTGCTCTTCTTCCATTTTTTCATCTCTCTCTCTTTCTCTATATTTACTTTCATCCTTGTCTTTTTATATCAGAGGCTTGTAATTGATGTTTTCGGCAACATTACAAAAGAAACATTTGAGCTTGTTGCCAAACTTCAGACTTCACACCTGACATATTTTTAAGATTAGCTTGTAAAGCAGACCCTTCCCCCCCCCCCCCCACACAAAAAAAAGGAGAGGATATATGTAGTAATTTGACCCCAAAACATGTCGCAAGTCATAATCCCAAGAAATGTTTCCCACTCATCCAGCCAGCAGGAAAACAATGCCATGTGTTCTGGATTGAATGTTTCATCATCAAGCACCACTGCGCGGTTCTGTGTTGTGCAAATTATTCTCGAAATGTTTGAAGTCTTGTGATTATTATGTGAGGTTATGACCTCTAGATCTGTGGGTATGTGTAGACCCATTGGCTGACATAAGCCTGGAATCGCACTGAAATTATGAAATGCCTGAAGAAGAGCTCCGTAGCATCTTTATTGGTGATGATTTATAGTGCTTCATTTACTCCATGTTTGATTTGAGTTGAGTCAGGTAAAATCAGACAGCAGTGTAAAATTCCATCTGCATTTGACATGTGATATGATAGAAAGGCTGCATTTATGAACTTTCCCATGTTTTGAAACACGTTTTCAATATCCATTATCAAAAACGTGTTTGCAAAGGCCTTTTCGGTTTCATCACATTTTTTTGAGTTGTTGCATTCATCAACTCTGTTGTGAGTCGATTCGAAAGCCTTGTCATTGTGCAGCTTCATTGCACTGAGTGTTTGACCTGAGGAGCAGAGGTGTGTAGTTAGCAGGGGTTGGCATGGACGGGTCCCGAGCCATTACGCATTTCAAAAACGGACTTTGCCTTTATCAACTCTACAGAAAAAAGATGTCTTGCTCAAACGCGTTTGTGATCACACTTTTGTGGCGTTTTCAGAAAATGCGTTTTCTATGAAACCCAATAATCGAAACAGCTTTGCGTTATCAACTGCCCAAAACTCCATCAAAGTTATATGTTCCTTGAAGGTTGTTTTGGAAACCTTAATTCTGCACCGGAAGTGAGTTGATATACGTCTCGTCTCGGAATCATTAAGTGCCACATGTTTTTCATGGAATCATGTATGGCAAGTTACAATGTAGGTGTGGTACTAATGCCAATCTCGTGATCTTTTGCTTCAGCATTTATGCAGTAGCCATGAGGAGAATTATTGCGCATGGTTCTAAAATAATTGTGGAATTTTGGGGGATTTAGATCAGGATGCTAATCACACCATCTAGTGAGTCTTATGTGTCCACACAGGCAAAAAATCTCGAGATTTGGATGGAGATGCAATTATTGCAAATTTTGATCACTAATTTACATCAGTGTGAATCTCACTTATTGTATCTCTCTCCTGCAGAGACTAAAATGTGTGAGAATGTGGATGAAAACTGTTTAGACTTCTACACATACATGTACCATTCTGAGATCTCCATTATATAGAATGTGGAAGATCATTGTCATCGCTATGTGGGGGATTCCTCCCTTTATTCGTGAGAGTAATTTGTGTTCGCTTCCCCATCAGTTCTGAGAAAACAAAATGAAAGCTGCCCTTCCCATGTAGCTATAGGATAGTTAATACTATAAAAGAATATACTATGAGTGTCCCAGCTGTTTGAAAATAGTCTCTAATTGGGACAGGTTAGAGACGATTTCTCGATAAAAAGTGTTATGGACAAATCGTCCTAAAGTCTTGAAGACAGGCTAGTTGGTGATGATGGTGTATTGGGGGGGGGGGGGGGTGAAAGTGGCAAGCATCTGTCTTGTAGACAGCATGTCTCCCTCTTTGCCTTTTTCTATTTATCTCTCTCTAGCTCTATCATTTCTTTCCATGTTCCCTCTCTTGATTCTATTTCTCTCTCTCTATATATATATATATATCTTTTCCATCTCTCCTCTCTTTCTCTTCCATTTTCTCTATCTACTTCTATATATCTTATTCCATCATTTCTCCTCTCTTTTATTCTCTCTCTCTACTTCTATATATCTCTTTCCATCCCTTTTCTCTCCTATTTCTTTCTATTTTCCTCTATATATCTCTTTCCATCTCCCCCCTCTTCTATTGCTTTCTATCTACCTCTATCATATCTCTTTCCATCTCTCCTCTTTTCTCTCTTCTATTTCTCTCTATCTACCTCCACATATCTCTTTCCATCTCCCCCTTCTCTTCTATATCTCTCTATCTACCGCTTCATCTCTCTCTATATATATATTTCTATATATCTCTCCCTCTATTCCTCCCCATCTCTTCATCCTGCTGTATCAAGCTGAGCGGGGGCACAGAACGGACCCCCTGCCTTCGCTATCTCATTACGGGACGAGGGGGAGAGAGCCGCGGAGAGGCTGCACCAAATTTGCAACAGTATCCAGAAACCCCCGACTCCGGCTGGGAGGAGAGTCGTGACCGGGGCGCAAACCGAAATTGGTCTCCTCCACACCTCTACCAAACATCCCCAGAATGAGTCTTACATTGTATGAAGAATCGCGGCCTTTATTCTTCATCCAAGATTAAGCCGCACGAAAACATTCCTCTCAAGTTTCCTATCACCAACAATGATAGTCTCTACCTGAGCTTCTCCACGCAAAATTAGCAATTAAACCCCCACCTAGAGTAATCAGATGCTTTCCCTTATTCACTGACTAAGATTTAGGCATCAAGTTGATACAATCAATTGCTGTGATCATCTATTCGTGTCAGAGATACATGATGTCTTCTGAGGCCTTTTATGATGTTCATCTATTCCATCTTGGCTGTGTGAGATTTTACGGTGAACCTATTCATCAAGGTTCAAGTCCCTAAATCACTCATGCTTTCATCATTCTGACAAGTATTACATTGCATACTTAATGATTAAAGCCACGTTAAGGCTGCCTTTAAAGAGCATATCATCCTCTTTCCAGACCCCGGCATTTTTGCATCCTTTTTAGGAGGCATGAATGTAGCTGTAATGCAGCCTACCATAAGCTATGCATCTGAATTATCAAGTGTCTTTTCCTGCAGCCAATACCATTCAAGTTTTTCTTTGATTTGGGGCAAAAATGGGTCCTCCCAATTCCAGAGGAAATGTGCAGATCTAAATTTTGGCTTTTTTTTTCCAGCAGGTCAGAATCATTACATGATCTTGTAAAGCACTACTTTTGTGATTTTTTATCTGTTTGTTGTGGGATGAACTTTTGTTTGAAAGTGGGATGGACAGATTGTGGAATGAGTGAGCAGAGAATGGCAGGGAGACTTAGTATCTTGTGGAAGATGGAGAATGTGAAGGTTGTAGGTGATACCAGTACACTCCATGCAGTACCATGTACGAATGCTTGGACATGTATGTTGGTGTTTACACTCTGTACAATCTTGGACTGCTCAGCGCATTTGTGTAGGTGTTTGAAGAAAATATCGGTCGGAAACTGTGTCTCGGAGAACTGGCCTCTTTGACGGTTGTGTAGACAGGGCAGTGAAGAGAATACTGATAATGTTGGTTTAAAGCTGTTTGGTTTTTGTCTCAAAGACAATGTGTGAGAAGACCGGTGTATATCCCACAGTGCATTGCATTTAGTGTGGACCTGCGTCTGCCTTCTGCTAACACAGCACAGGCTTAATGGCATTGTAGGGGAAATCTACCGTACCGTGTGATACCGTGTGATCGCAATCTGGCCCGTAATTGTTTTGACCAGGTAGGGACGATTGGAGATGGAAGGGAATTAGTCCTGATGCACAGTGACGGAATGAGGACATCTTGGAAGAACAAAGTGAAGGGTGTCATCCTTTGAAGAATCCCTGGAGGAAGTTTTTTTTCTTTTTTCGGGATGATTTATGGGGGGGAATTTTCCTCGAGAGGACCTTGAGTCATTGCACTATCAAGACCGGGATCGATTGGTTTGGAGACAGGGGTCAAAACAAATGCCCTTCTGCCTTCGTGATTGCGCTTTAGCTGAGCAAACAGGAGAGAGTCATGTGTGAACGGAACGTTTAGCATTGCGATTATGCCCCTTCGTGTTAAAGACCCCCTCCCCCGGTTGCCTATTACCGCTTCATCAGCGAGTGCTTACCCCACAGGACACGATTTTGCGGCCTCCCGGCATGGTGTCGGGGTTTTCTCGTGGCGGCGTGCCAGCGGTTGCCGTTGCCACGGCCAGCCGCATAAAAAAAGTTTTTTTTCTTTCTTTGATCTAATCGACAGAAAAAACCAACACTGTCGGTTTCACCATTGGTGAGGAAAGGAATTTCTCTTTCCCATTTCCTACCCCCCTTTCCTCCCCCCCTTTTTTTCTGGCTTTGAATTGTTTTCATCTATGCCTACCATCGTGCTCATTCTTTCTAGAGACCCAAGATTCCGACTTCATGCTGAGATTAAATATGGCTGCATGGGGTAATAGTGCCACACAGAGCTGTTGGTGTCACAGAAAGATGCAGTTGTCACGGCGATAATGCATATGTGGCATGGCAGATGAATCACACCCTGTACTGTCTATGATCTCACTTTCAGTTGTAGAAAACTGCTGTGGTGTTCAGTATGTAGGAGAATAGTCATACTGTAGGTCTTATATTTTGGCTTTACATGTATATTCTTGTGAATTCCTGAAGTCAACTGCTATGCGTGTAGGCCTATTTGTAATATGAAAAGCCCATCAGAGAATTGCCTTTAGTAACACAGGGGATTGAGCTTCATTCTTATCCTTTTGGTTGTGGTTCTTGATCACAAACCAAAACCTCTTTTGCAGGTTGTCCCTAAAGTACAAGTCCTGATTTGCAAAACTGTGAGGCAAAATATAGATTTAAATACACCATGTCATATGTGACCCTGCACCTCAAAATAAACAAAGAGTCGCCAGACATGAATTTTTAGTTAAGACCATATTCTGAAAGAGCAGACTTTAAGCTTTAAAATGATGTATAATTCAAAATCAAATGGATTCTCCTAACCTATCTAAATAATGGAAAGAAAGAACAAACTCAAGAAAAGTGTGAACTGAGAAAAGAGGCTCTGAAGTACAGTGTCTATTCAAGCGCTTAATCTTTACCAAACCGTGCTGGCTGTGCGATGAATGGGAGAAAAAAAAACAGGAAGTAAACCATCAGAGTAACAACAATGAAGGGAATATCAAATTCAAACTTAAATTAAGCATGCCTCATTAACACATTCTGTCCATAATTAATGCAAACTTTCAAAGCAGTAGCACTATCCTTTCAAAAGTTATTAGAGTTGAAATTGAAGAGTGTGGACAAGGTTTTTTCAGAAATGAAAAAGGGATTCTAAAGATACACATAATCACACTATTCTACCAAAAAATGTTCGAGATAAAACTGCTAAAAAAATCACACTTTCCTGCCCGTTTTTATGATACCAAATTTTAGCATAATGTAAAAGAAGACCCGCTCTTTCAGAAAAATATGAAAAAGTCAAGTTCGGCTAGGTTGACCCATTTCACTTATTTTTAGTCCTCACGCAAAATCAGTGTGTGCGACTTTATGTTCGTTTTGAGGTGCACGGTCACATATCATCTATTTCCACTGGCACACCATTTGTATGCAATCTCAATGCTATGTTTTAAAGGGACAATTCTGCAAGGACTGTGCAGTTACAATACGACATATCCTTCCCCTTTGGGCATTCAAGATGGTTAGGCCCCTTCTATATTGAGTGGTGTATCTTGTGTGCAAACCGATCATCCTCGCAGCTCACTAATTTGCATATTCATATCACTGTTTTGAAAAACTGTTTTTGCAAAAAGTACCGAACATTCACAACTTCATCCAGAGCATTACTTGCGAATTGAATTATTGACAGAGTAATTCTGTATACATTGTATTTCATTTTTCATGTATTTTTATGTTTTTTCATACTTTTATTGAGGTATATTTTATAATTCTTTTTGTGCAATGTTTATCAGTTGCTCATCTTACATCTTATACCAGTTGACTTGTACTTCTTTTTAATACTGGTTTCCACATTATTATTTGATGTTATTATCATAATTATTAGATATTTTTGCATGAAATATCCTTCCAAGATCACATGAGTTAAGTAGAGGACTTAACTAATTTACTTATCTCCTCCATTATGACTTATTCAAATAGTAACTTTTTAGTAGCATTTTTATTGTGGTTGTTTTTTCTTTTATCTCTTTTCATCCATGTATCAGTAGCATCAAGTATTGTGTTATGGCAGCTGGGCTTCAAAAAAGAATTAATTTTCAGAAACCAAATAATATCCCGTTTGATGTCTTTTGAACTTTGTGAAAGGATATCTCTCAATTATTATTTTGTCTTCTTTTTTCATCGCTTCCTCCCTCATCCAGATGTTTGCACCCGAGTTTCCGACGGGAGCCTACCTCAGAGGTCGTGCGGCCATTCAGCCGGGTCAAGCTGCGCTGCACGACGCAGGTCAAGGAGGCGCAGATCACGTGGACGCTCAACGGCGACGACATCGCCGACTTCCCCAACATCGCCGTCAGCGGTGGCTCCCTCCTCATCCGGAACTTTGAGAGTGAGGAGGGGATGTTCTCCCACGTGGGGCGACTACCAGTGCATCGCCAGGACGACTGTCGGGAGCATAGCTAGCAGGATAGCCCGACTAGATGTAGCATGTGAGTCTGACACACTTAACGATGTGGATTCAGATACAATACAGTGAAGTCCTGTTTTAATAAACGTGGTTTATAATGAAATTCGAAATTATGACAAAGTAAAAAATTCAGGCCTTGAAATCATTAGCTATATATCTTTACATTCTTTATTTGTTCAGCTATAATGAAATTTTCGATATAATGGAAGAAAATTTGTCAGTCCCGAAGACTTCATTGTAATAGGAGTCAACTGTACGGGACTACAAGTTTTGTCTCTGTTTTTTGTTGCATTCACAGATAACCTGTCAGATATCCCGCCATAAAAAACTTTGACTAAATATCATTATCCTTGTTATTATATTCCTTGTTAGATAATATACAAGTCTGATTTCATTGTTACAATTTTCCATCATTGTTATCATTGCTATGACAGCTTTTGAAATAAGAAGATCACTTCTCATATATTGTCTACATTCTCCATATTTTTCTGTTCATATCTCCAGATATTAAAAAATTCACAGAGATACCTCCAGCGGAGATTATAGCATACGAAGGAGGGATGGCGGTGATTCCCCTGCACACTGCCAGAAAGTTTGCCCTCAGCAAGGATGGAATACAGTTTCAAGAACAAGTGGATAACAGAAAGTACAGGTGAGACGCACAAGTCCCAGATGTATGCCATCCGCTGAAAGAGAACAGAAGCATAAGAGTACACAGTAGCTACTGGCTGGACCAGTGACATCAGTTAGGCGCGATAGACAAATAGAACAGACAAATTGATGGATTGAGTGAAGGAAAAAACATGCTTCTTCCCATTTATGTTCACTCTTTAGTAGTCCAGATTGGAGTTTTTGCAAAAAGAGGTGGCACTCTTTGGGAAAGTTTTCATTTTGCTGGGTATAATGCTATTGTGGAAGCTATAGGAAAACTGCTGAACACCTGTTCCTTGATGTTATTCCAGGGATGGATAGATAGATAGATAGATAGATAGATAGATAGATAGATAGTTTGTAGATAAGTGGATATGTATATCTACAGACAGCTATGTAGTAGATGGATAGATAAATAGATAGGTACATAGATTTCCAGATGAAAGAAGGAAGGGAAGGAGAAAGAAAGGAAAAAGAAATACAAACAGAGAGAAAGAAAGTAAAAGGGGGGAGACAAAGGAAGAACAAATCAAACAGACAAAGGATGAAGAAAGGGAAAAACTCACAAAACACTATCAGGGTGTTCAGATGCGAAAGAATTATACTAAAATGGTTTAGCTACACCAACATGGTATAGCTATACAATGAATTTATACGTCTAAATGCTGATTAACGAAACAACGTATAACGAAACGATGGTCAGAGCATCGTTTCGAACTAGAACTCGATAAACGAATCACAGATTCATTGTGTGTCTAAATGTATGGCGACCATAGAACAATATAACTGGGCAGGGCTTAACGTGAGCTCGTGTGAAAGGTGACCCTATTTCTCTCTCTAGCAGCCACATCATGACCATAACAACATGCGCAGTGTGAAACTGTGCATCTATACTACGTTTTCCAGAACGGTCGAGATTAGCGTCTGAACGGTCTGTTGGCTATACGATGATTGTTTATACATTGTGTCTTTATCGAGTTTTGGTATAAACTGGCTTGCATCTGAACAGGGGGTGAATGAAATGTTCCACTCTTTCTTTCCCTACAGATCATCATGTGATAATGCCATCAGGGAGCTTACACATACTCAATGTGTCGTCGTCGGACGCCGGCCTCTACAGCTGTTCGGCGGTCAACTCGGTCATCAACAAGCGTCTGTCCCCGAGAAATGGAACAATGCTCGTGGTCAAGCAGGGAGGTGAGTAGCTCATCAGCATCTTTCTTGGAAGTTTCTGTGGTTGTAACCTCTTTTGCCAAACCTCGTCCTAAAGGGGGGGGGGGGGGGTGGGATGGGAAGGGGAAGGGGGTGGGAGATGAAACAAATGTTCCACTTCTGTGAATGTATACCTCTCCTCTTTTATGTACTTAATTGATGTTGTGTGAGCACTTTCATGTCAGAACAAATAGAATAATGACAATATGAGTTTGATGCAGCAAAGGGCAGAGACAAAGAGTATAGACATGATGTCTCTCGCATCATACTCTCTCCTATTTCACAAATTCACTCACACTTATGTTTGCCGCTCAAAATCAGCTCAAGTATAACTTGTATGCACGTGTTCTCTTATTCATTTCCATAGAGGGAAGATGTAGGGCTTCTAAAATACACTTGCTTCATGGGGGACCAAAAGAAATTGTAGCAGGAACCAATGAGGCTGAAATATTTCATCTGCCTTTTCACAATGTATCAGTTGCTGAAAATTTGGAGAGATTCAAAAAAGCAGTTTTCATCAACTTTTTGAACAATTCCATGCAATTATAAAACAAAGTTTAACGTGCCTACTATGAACTCTAATCGAGGAATAAAGACAACCTCTCAGATTTATCCCATTTCTGTAGAGAAATGTTGTTGATATGAGTAGGGGTTCTCAAGTTTGCAGCCCTGGTTTAAGTCTGTTTAAAAGCAGCAGGAGTGGTATAATACCCCTAGGAGAGCTCACTAAACTACCCCTGACTTGTCCTTTGAAGGAGGTCTAGATTCAATGGTCCCTTGCTTGATAAGCAGTGTGTTATTTCCGTAGCAATGATAAGATAACTGCAAAACTGCATGATTCTTTCAGAACCTGACGACATCGAAGAACCCCCAAGGATAGCCCGGCACAGGGGGGCTCTGGTCTCCCGCGGCGACGTGGCCGTGCTGGAATGCGTCGTCGAGGGCGGCCGTGGCACCTCCACCGACGTCAGGTGGGAGAAGCTGAGCGGCGAGATCCCGTTCGATGCCGTGCAGCGACCGGGGAGTCTCGCCATCCCGTCGGCTGCCTACAAGGACGAGGGAGCGTACCTGTGCATCGTGGAGCAAGGCGGAGCGGAGGTCGAACGACACGCCATTACACTGAAAGTGAAAAGTAAGACTCTCCTCTTTTTTCTCTGTTTTAGCCCCTTTCTGTGCCAGGAACTTTGGACAGTGTGTACTACACTATGGGGTTTTCTATTCCATTGGCACTTGAGGCACTTCAAATGTTATTTGAATGCACCATGGAGTTTTACTTTATGGTTGAATTCTTGTCAGGATAGCTCATGGTAAGACTAAGGGTTCCAATCATTTAATATTAGATATTTTGTAGATGAAAGTATGCATGCTCTCATGTATATAGCTGTGTGATTGTAAGTCATGATCAATGACTAGCTTGATAAGGCTGTTATAAATTCATCCAGTGTGTTACTCTTGGATTTGTTCAGTCAAATAGTCATTATGGTAATAATGGTCATATGATATAATTATATTTGATATAAATATATTATATTGCTTGTATTCATTGATTTTAGTATCACGTAATTGTCTTTTTTTTTTTCCCGTTTTATTCGTACAGAATCTCCTGGTATCCGCTCTGGTCCCCAAGACACCTCTGTCGGCCTCGGCCACTCGGCACAGTTCAGCTGCTCGGTCATCCGGGCACAGCCAGACGAGGTCAGGTGGTTTCACAACACCAGGGAGATCCAGATAGACAACAACAAGTACATGCTGCAAGGTGCGACACCTTCCTCCTCGTCATGGATTGGTTTATGATGATGATGACAGTGAGGGCGTGGTTGGTTGCAGTTTCTGGTTCCGGGTGTGTGATAATGAGTCTGGAAGCTTAATAGTGATGATGCAGATTTCTGGGGTGTGGTCTTGATGGTGGTGGTGGTGTCAGTTGTGATGGTAGGATTTTGTGTTGGGATTCCAAGGCAAAGATTTCGACGTTTTGGGGGAACGGTTGTGGAGCTGAATGCTATGGCAGGGGTTATCAGCTGTGTGATGTATCAGTAAGGATGAGTGCCATGTTGGTGTATTTCAAGCAAAATGCCCACACTATATGATGTGGGTATGATGATGATGATGCAAGTTGTTATGCTTGCTTGATGATTTTGATATTTTCCTTAAGTTGACAACAATAGCAATTATGATTGTTAGGAGATGGTGTCAATTACAACAGTAGCACTGATGACGATATGATGGCTTTAACTCTTCTACTGTTGATAATGCTGTAGTAGAGATGCTTCTGTAGTTACAGGCAGTGATTGTGTGCCTATAGCATAGCAATACTGCAGTTTTTTGGTAATGAAGATGACTATGACGATGAGTGATGATGATTACAATAATAGCAAATGTGATGTTCAACAAATGCAATTACACAAGTGTATGATACATAGAGCTTCCTGCAGAAAGTATGTATGACTTGCAAGTGGGAATATCACCTTGTTTTACTGTAGATGGAGTGCTGACAGTCCGAGACGTGCAGATGAAAGACCTGGGCATGTACCAGTGTATGGTCAGCAATGAGAACGGCAGTGTGCAGGCATCGGCCCAGCTGAGGATTCCTGGTGAGAACTTTGCGATATCAGCTCAGGACCCTGGGCTTATAACTATATTAGTTTGGGGTTTTACCCCCTTATTTTACCTCCAGTTTTGTGAAAAAAGAAAATATGTAGAGGAATGACCCTTCCACATTTCTTCTACGCAGTCAGTGTCGATCAAAACATTTGCCATGCATATAAAGACCACCTTCATGTTTGGGCTCTCAGATGTCTTCGCATTGGTGCATAAAGATACCAAAAATGAAAAAAATCAAATCTAGTTTCCCATCCCGTGTTCACTAACACTAAGCTATTCATCTAGTGCAAAAATCCTGTATGAAAAAGTTCCTGGTGCATGGAATTATGCAGATTTAGTGGAAAAAAAGAATTATTAGCAGAAATTTACTAATGCATAGCTCTTTGGTGCAAATGAATGTCAACACTTGAATAACATAAGAATAATTGGAATTTTGTTTAGATACTTTCGCTTGACAAGTCAGCCAATTAGCTTCAGAAATTCCGAGACCAATGTTTATAGTATGTTTTACTGGATCCTTCCCCAATTGCTTCCCCCCAACTCCAGATGGTTTTCCTCGCATCACGCAGCCGCCCATCAACACGACTGCGGTAGAGGGGGAGCGTGTGCTGCTCTCCTGCAACTTCCGCGGGACGCCATTGCCCTACGTCTCATGGAGGAACCAGCGGAATCAGATCATGAGGAACAACGACAAGACGTTCATCAGTGAAGATCGTGAGTAACCAACTTTTTCGGTTGAAAGATGCGACAGAAACAAAGAAGATATGTCAAGAACTCAATGTTTTGTACCACTTTGACAAGTGTGGGTGATGATAAACAATGCTTTTTCTAACAGTATATTTTTGTGATGATGGGGAAAATGGAGTAGGCAATAAATGATGAATATTGATTGAAGACTACAGACTAGAGCCATTAAAAACTGCACCTAAGGATTCAGGACATCAAGATTTTCTTCTGTTTTGTTTTCGTTTTTGTTTCCACCCTGTGAAAGGATAACATTGCTTTTTGCAACTGAGAAAAAACAAACAAACAGGTATTCCAGTAAACGTGCACTAGAGTGTGAATAGCTTCACAAACCAAATAATCAACTGGGAACATAATTGTTTGTGTTTTTTTCATTATCCCTCTCTTTTATCATGGCTTTCTCTTTCTTTCCTGTCTTCCTCTCTGTTATATCTTTGTCTCTCCTCCCATTCCCTTTTTGTCTGTCTTTCTTTCTATCTCTCTCTAATTGTCTTTTTCTTCTTTTCTTTATTCTACTCTATTTTCCTCTTCTGTCTGTCCTTCTTTCTATATGTCTCTATTTATTTATTTATTTATCTATCTATTTATCTATATATTTGTTCATGTATCTATTCATCTATTTATCTATCTGTCTTTCTATGTATTCATGTTCATCTATCTATCTATTCATCTGCCTCATGTATCTATTCATCTATTTATCTATCTGTCTTTCTATGTATTTATGTTCATCTATCTATCTATTCATCTGCCTATCTATCTGTCTGTCTATCTATCTATCCATTTATCGATTATCTATATATCTATCTATATGACCATCTATTCATCCATCTATCTTCCTCTCTTTCTGTATCTCTCTCTGTGTTCTGTCCATAGGGGGTTTGACGCTGCTGGACGTTGACCTCGCTGATGTGGGTTGGTACACCTGCATGGCCTCCAACAAGCATGGTTCCGTCAAGGCCTCGGCCTACCTCTCAGTACTCGGTGAGTATATCGCCATGGTTACTGGTGTACATATTTTGTTATTGTTTAATGGACATTGTTTCTTTCATGGTTTTGCTTGGGAAAGAATGTGGGATGTTTAGAAAATGGCTCTCTCTGTGCTCGTGGAGTTGGTTGCCATGGTTAATGGTGTTTTGTTTTTGTTGTTTTAGGGAGACTGTTTAGCTCATGGTTTGGCTTGGATAGATTTTTAGATATTTGAATGAACGATGGCTAGTTGATCTATTGAAGAGAGTGACCTAGTGATGCAGACAAAATGAAGTGTGGGGGTTATTGACAGGAGTTCACATTGTAGAGAGGTAATAATGCAAGTAAACTAAAAAAGTGGCAACCTTGGTATGCTTCATTCACGAATGGGTGCATAGGTCTGGAAACTAATCGCCATTGAAGAGAGGTAACATACCCCACTTGATAATTGGTTTTGTGTAACCAGGGCTTCCCATCAGACTGATGCCCATTTTCACGCCTGAGGCACATTCTCATGCCTAAATGGACCAGTTAAATCGCAATTTTGGTCTTATTGGAGAAATTAAATGAATAATGATGAAAAAGTGTGGCAAGGCGGTACAGCTAAGTGCATGATCGCTACAAAAAGGTTAAACTATTCAACGTTTGCAACACCGTTCTGTTTTCCCATGTAGAGAAAATAGGAAGCACTCCGACCACGCCCACCCAGGGGGTCATCGGTCCTCCGGATGGCATCATCAGTGACTCCGGTATCACCACCGGTGGAGACAACAGTGTGGAGCCCAGCCTGAAGCCCCTCCCTCGTGAGTTTATACCCACTTATAAGAGTATCAAAGTGTGATGTCATTGCCATGGAAACTGGTTCTAAGCAACCTCACCTGTCCTCGGTGTTTATGTGCATACATGGCTCCAACCCAAGTTATAACAAAAGACTGTGACATCATCACTTTGGTACCGTATACGCTGCACCAGCTGTTGGTATACGGGTACTGAATGTTAGGTCTTATGGAGTCTGTATCAAATGCAAAGTAGATGCTGATCAGAGGTATTGGACTTTTGAGCTGTGTCAGAATCTCAGAAAGCCTTCGTGGTTATTCTGGTGAAATGATACCAGGCCCCTCATGCAAACTGATTTAAACTTTCCTGCAAACGTACACGTGTTATGGCTATAAAGAAGCATGTAATTGGCACCATTACTATTAGTGTTTTTGTTACTGTTCAAGATACGAGGATATACAAATTGATATATACCGTAAACTTGTTTAACTAATTGTCTGATAACCTAATCCCTTAATGTCATCATGGAATCCCTGCTGGACTGGGGCTCATTGCTACACCTGAGTTGGCTTCCTAACTTCATGACTACGTCACTTTTGGATGGAGTATTATTAAATTATAATGCTGATAGAAAAACTTCACAAGTTAAGCAACTACCTGGACACATAAAGTATTGACAAGATCTTATTTTCCCCCTTCTTTGCACTGACATAGCCTCGGATGTACCGAGCAAGCCGGAAGTGAACAAGACCTCTGATACCTCCGTAGAGGTGAGGTGGAGGTACAGAGGGACCGGTCAGAGCTGGCCGATCACAGGTTTCACTGTCGAGTACCGCGACGTCCTGATCGATGAGGACTGGAGGACGGCCCAGGGGGCCATCGGTCCGCTCCAACGGTCCTTTCAGGTGTCCAACCTGAAAACCGGCAAGACTTACAGGTGGGTGAATTGGACTATGGAGTCTGTGTCTTGTTTTATGGTTGGTATCCATCATCAACATCATTGCCATCTTATGTTTATTGTGCTTTTTTTTTTCAGTTAGACATTATACCAATATTGCCTCTGTAGAGGTTTGGTATAGCACTTGACATCTCCTTGAGAGATATATGTTCCCTGAGGTTATTTTTCCCTGAAGTGTGCAGCTTTGAAGCTTGCAGCATTGAAACAATATGTCGTCTCAAGGTGAAAATGTAACTTCCGAGGGAATGTCAAATGATAGACAAGGCGATATTTGTTATATTATATGTTCTACAGAAATACACATTTCAGACAAGCCCCCTCAGTAGCCAGTCTAATTGTGGATTTGTATTTCCTGACATGACGTCACTGCATGCAATATACCGCTTGGTCCTTTGCCGCATTGTAGTCATGTGATTGCATTATGACCATCACCGACCAGTTGTTTATGTAGACCATGTAATGTAAAGAAAAATATTCATTCTTTAAAGGCTTTGGCCAACAGTAAGGTGAGAAACACACTTTAAAGGTAGGGAATCCCATTTGCATGCCTTAAATGAGGAGTTGTGTAAATACAGTGGTATGTTGAAGAGAGTGTCATTTTAGAAACTCCCATAAAGTATTGAAAGTGGAAGGTAACATTTAGTACATTTTTATTGACCGTTAGATTTTGAATTGAATTTTTTTCGGGGCTCACCGTAAATTCCAGTACATTACTAGGCTAGCTTTGCAGACCCATGCACTGCATGTGTGTCCATCATGTATATTTTGTAAAGAAAGTTCATCAAAAATTACAAACATTTCTATATACATTCTTGCCACGCACTCTATATGTTATAACATCAGCTTTTATACATTTAGATTTGTGTTTATAGATAAAAAAATACAGAAGACTACAACAAAAAGGCTAGTGTGGCTGATACACAGAACTACTGAGTAGTTGAGTTTTGTGCATTATTCAAATTGTAGATAACTGTTGACATCCAAATTTCTCAGCAGTGACCTAAACAAGTCCCCTGAGGTTCATATTTAATGTTTTGCTGCATTTTGGGAGGTCTGTAAAAGGTATCCCCTACCTTTAAATTCACTGGGATAATGTTGATCCAAAGTTCCTTGAGAAAGTTTATTTCAATTTTCTGCAAGGATGCTGGAAGATGTGCTGGTCGCATATGTTTGAGATGAGAGGGCAAAAAAAAAAAAAAATATATATATATATATGTATATATATATATGTGTAGACTATGCTCGTTGCATGTAATGATAATACAGTTGAACCTCTCTTATCCGGCCTCCCTTTATCCGGATCTCTCTATTATATGGACGCAATCTCGCCGTGATTTCTTTTTTTAAAATAATTATGGCAGGAAAGGGGGATTTATTCCCAACTCAATCTAACAATGGCGACCTACAGTCGACTTTGCTGAGCCGTGATGATCGAATTTTGAAGCGTAGTTTCGTCGACTCGTACTGTTTATTTTCAAGATCTACTTGACACATTTCTTAATAATTATTTAGGTTAAATCATCCTAAGAATTTATAAAAGAAAATGATTTCATTCTTGCAAACACGAACCTCTATTTTGGGGTCTGTTACTGAGTGTAACAATGAAAAGGTTGCAGTATACACATTACTACATGTGGTACTACAATGGGCTACATCAGTACATGTGTATGTATATGTACATGTATAAAGCATTAAGTCTCCCTTATCCAGCCAAATCCCTTATCCGGATGAGCCCCGGTCCCAACTTGTCCGGATACGAGAGGTTCAACTGTAGTAACATTCATTTACAACTGTATGTAGCGCACAATAATCTGAAAAAGTTCTCTGTACACTTTTGTTATGAAAAAGGATGTCTTGAGAAAGGAATGTATGTAACTGACTTTAGTGTTCTTTTTATTGCACCATTGTATATGAAAAGGCCTGTTGCATCTTTCGTATTTTGGTTCTGAAAATGAAAATTTCTTTTCTTTTCTTAAGGCAGTACTAGACATTATCAGCAGTCTATAGAAGTTTGCTCTTGCCCATAGCATTGTGAACAAATTCTTGATTTCCTCTTACCTTTTTCTTTTTGGTCCATCAGGTTCCGTGTGAGTGCAGTAAATCGCTTCGGCAAGGGCCCCTACAGCGAGATGTCCAACCGTTTCATGCTCCAAGACCACCTGCCCATCATACAGCCCCAAAGAGCGCCAACACGGTCGCCACGCATCGTCAAGTGCGTTCCAGAGTCGTCATCTGCGCTGAGGGTCTTTTGGGAGGTGAGTGATTTCGAAGTTTTAGAGTCCAATATGTCTTTAGCTGGCTTGGCTTTCAACTAATTCTAGATCTAAAAGTGGGCATCAGTACCATGAAAATCAGAATATTAGATTGCATAAGCTTTATGCAACTTGTTAGCAAATATTAATTGTAGGTCTGATACTTTTTGCTGTATTTGCTAAATTTACAAGAGCCATGTAATTCCTAAATTTAGAACTGATACCAACTTTTTGATAAATTTCTGTCTGAATTTTTGCAGATATTATTAATTTAACTAGTTCTAGAGCAGATCTGTTTTTTTTTTCATTATAAGATATACAGTGATATTCAGAGTTGCCTATTTTGAAAATAACAAATAGTAATTTTTGCAGTATAGTTTCCCCAAACTTTAATAGGTTACTCAATGGGCAAAGAGTATGTGTGCAAACTTATTTTCATAAAAGTAAAACAACATTTCTCGTGCTGTGACACACTTCTCTTTTCCAGTACAACCCCGTCGCCGGAGACGCGCCCATCGAAGGCTTCTACATCTACATCCGGCATACGGACAGCGACGACGACCGCGACTACGTGCGGAAGCCGGTGATAGGTGAGGACGTGCGCAGCTACCTGATCGCCAAGCTCGAGCCGGAGGAGATGTACGACATCAAGGTGGAAAGTTTCAACAGCGCCGGCGAGAGCACTCGCAGCAACGTCTTCATTCGCAGCACACTACGTAAGCATCCCAGAGCTGCTAAGAGCCTAACCGAGCTTAATATGATGTATATTTTTGTTTTAAAAAAAGCTCTATGGATCTATTTTTGTGTGTTACTTTGTCTTGTCATGTTCTTGTTTTATCAGTGTATATAGTTCAGGGTTCAATAGCATATATATATAGGCAGCTGTAATATAATTGTGAGAGTGAGGCAGGCTTGTTCACACATTAACTGGCAGTGTTGCCATTACAACACACTGCTGTAAGTTCCATGTTCAAACAAAATGGAATTGCTTCTACCTCCCTGCAGCTCGCGAGACGGAGCCACCACCGATCATCATCGTCCCAATAAACCCCGGCCAGTCCCCCAACGTGGACACGCGCATCCCGATCCTCTCGGACGAGCCCACCCCGGTCCCGCCCCGCGCCCCACGGGGTCAGAGCGAGGACATCCTCTACATCACCCTGGGCGTGGTCCTGGGGGCCATGCTCCTCGTTCTCATCATGTTCGCTGTCATGTGCGTTTGGCGGGCCAAGCAGGACACCAGAGATCCAAGTGAGTCTGGAAAGGAGACTAACCCAGTCTGAACAGATTTGAATTTCCCATCATTGTTTGTTGCTCATACATAAGAGTTCATCTCTGCAAATGATTAGACGTATATTTACAACAGAAATTCCTTTACCAGCTAGTCATTTTCTTTAAGAAACCTCCTTATTCCTGCCAAGTTTGTCTCAAGAACTGCACTTACCAGTAGAACAACACAGAGCAAATTATAGCCCTGTATGTCTGTATATTTTAGTTACTAGTAGGCTCATTGTTTTTGGATTCTAAAGGTGCCATTTCGTTTTAATACCCATGAGATGTACAGACTGTCTTTTTTGAAAACCAAAAGCATGTAGAAATGTTCCTGAAATGGCAAGGTGCATGTGCAATGACATAGTAGGCAGTATATCTTTCAAGCTGAATGCCAATGTCATCCAAGCTTAATTATCTATCCATCAGTGAGAGACCATAATGGTGATTATCGTCCAAGGGATACCAGCTTTAATATGCTCTGCTCTTTTGCCGCCCCAGACATGCCTGCTCACTGGAATAACCGACCATACTACGACCCGAGCTTCCAGTTTGTGGACTCCGGCAAGTACCCATGCGCCAATGGGAAACTCAACAGCAATCACAGCGGACCTAACGGCATGACACCTCACGCTTACCGGGAAACCAATGGGGGCATTGAACCTCGACCTCTCTACACCCTACCTCAGGTATGTACGACTTACCTCATGTCTTGCACGACTATCTGCATAGTAAAAATCCCAACAGGGTAGAAGAGATCAGGGTCTTACAAAGTGTATGAACAGGGCACTAATTAATGTATCACATGAAAACTATGGTTGTACTTCCTTACATCAGAGGCGATAGCATATGAACTGATAGCAACCGATGCTTTGGTAGTAACTCGCACATCAAACTTTTCCGTTGTCCGAGTTCTTTTGAAGCTTTTGGCAGGTAAAAAGGCTGTAAGGCTGCAAGATTGTGGAAGATTGTATGCATCATGCCCCTCAACTCAGAGGGATTTTAGTGTACAAATGATACACATTGGTGAGGGCATTAATAATAGCCACCCACACATGGTACCTTTGGAACACTCTAACATGCCCAAGGGGATATCCGATGGTGTTCTGACTGTTTTGAAGGTACTGAGTATGGGTAAGTTTATTAATGCCGGATCAAAATGTGTATCATTTGGTTTATAACATGATGAAACAGATGCTTTTTGCTGTGATTAATCACTCTCATCGCAAGTAAGTAAAACAGTGAAATCTTGTACGGTCACCATGAAAGTGCTAATGACAGATAATTATTCTTTACTAATGGCCTGTCAAAAACAAAATTATGTGTGAGGCAAATTAAATGCCTTATCAGGTGTACGCTCTGTATCAATCATTTGATAGGATCCGCATCTTTAGTTTATATATAAATATGCAGTATTTGCCAATCAAGCTCACATTGTCTTTATTGCGACAATTTTAACGCTCAGGGGGAGTGAGATTCCTCCAGCATTGCCCATTAATGATTTTCATTCCCTGCAGGATTGATTTTGTTTTTATTCACTGTTTCAGAAAGTCATATAGAGATTGAGGATTCAATTGTTGTCTATACACATACTTGATCAATAAAATATTCAGCTACTTTTTCCAAACATATAACCCAAGTGTAACCAGCATAAGTTTGATTACTGATTTCGGACAGGGCCCCAAACACAGGCCTGCTGTCATACTAAATGGATTAAGATGCTTTACGTGTTTGCTACACATTGAATGTGGGTGTTAAGTCGTTGTGATCCCTATTGTGTCTGTACATAATATGTGTGTGAAACAATTGTACCATCTCATGCTATCATTCCACCATCACTGCTTTGGTCACTCTATCCTGTCTTTCTCACGGTCAACCTGACATTCCTTTCTCCAGCCACTACCATGCCTCATTACCTTGCATATAAACATCACCACCTGTTCATTTCACTTCCTCTGCCACCCACCCTCTTCATCCCATGACTGCAAATACTTGTACTGGGCCCCGTTGCAAGAAAGTTGCAATCAATTGCAAATAATTGCTAATTTTGAAACAACCATTCTGATTGGCTCAGGGTCTGCCCTATTAAGAAGACATGCATGCAACAATGATTTTGATTGGCCAGTGACAATCAGTTGCAAGTTGCGTTTAAACGCAAAGTTTCTAGCAACGGGGCCCTGGACTGTGTTATATAATCAGCCTGTTGGCTGCAATAAACAGTTGGCCTCTCAGACCTGAACCAAGCAAGACGTGTACCGTCTCTCTCTCCATCTAGTCCTTTCCATTTCTATATACACGAAAATCCCTGCCAATCTTATACTAGTGTATTAGTATGTACCTCATATGTTTGCTTCATGTCTCTGTCAGGATGCGTTCGGTGGCACGGCATACCTGTCGTGTGGAACTGGTAGTCTCCAACACGAATCGGCTCCCGAGACATCTACGTCACCCTACGAAGAGAATGGGCCGCGCCCCACCCTGTCACCTGGCCATGCTGGTCACAATGGATTGACCAATGGCAGTGCCAGGTGCCACCGGGCAGCGTCCAACCACGAGCTAGCATCGTCGCCCACTGCGCCACGGCCCGTCTGCCAAATACGGGTCAATCCACGGCACCAGCGGGAAGCCGTTGGTGGCAGGAGTACAAGGATAACAGTTCATGATCGTCCGAACAGGACTGATTCCAGTAGCGAGCATTTGCAAGGTGACTAGCCAGTGTTATAATCATTACTGTTCCACAAATCGCTGCATACCTGTATTTCATTATCTTATCTTGTTCCGTCACAATTGCAAAAACATTATAAAATACACAGGCAAGGATAAGATGATGGTGATGATGATGATGATGATGAAACAGCATTTATATAGTGCCATTTATCTGTAGAAACATTCAAAGGCGTCCAGCTCCCACAAAGTGTCACACATCATTCGCAAAGTTGCTGGAAAGGATGAGTCTTCAGTTCAGATTCAAAGGTATTGAGGCAGTTACAATTCCGAAACGGGACTGCTAGACAGTTCCACAGATGTGCCTGAACAGAAGAGAAAAATATAAGCTTACTTGTAGCTATTTCTACAATGGAATTGACAGTAGGTCTCAAAGAAAAAAGTTAGCTGCTCTTTAGTAGTTAATGTGTGTGATATAATAGAATGAAGAAGAACAACTACTGACCATTGACTGGGCAATATTTCAGACTCTTGTGTATTTTTTAGTAGAATGTAACGAACATTCATGTCTTTCTGTAAACTTTTTAGATTGCGACAGGGGATCGCTGACATTGAGTTTACCCACAATGCCCCCGGACGTCCGTGTTCCCGCTCCGTCCCGGCCATCCCCATCATCCTCGGGGCCGTGCTGCGAGGCACACGCCCCATCCAGGCCTCGGTCGGCGTCGAGCCAGTCTGAGGCCTCCTCCCACCAAAGTTCCAACCAATGGGAGTGCTCGTCCCGCCACAGCGGCAGCCAATCACAGGACTCCTCCCATCACAGCAGCAGCTCCAAAATCACCGACGTGTGACGACGGACGGTCGCCCCGCCGTCTTCTCTCGGGCAGCAGTCGGAAGTCAATCGCAATCGGTGAGGACATCGACTAATTCGTCAAGCGCGAGCTCCTGGCTTCTTTGAGTCATACAGAACAGACAATAGCAGCTGTGTGGAAAATCAGAGGCATGAACCTTACCGACCCAACTCTGTATGTTCCACAAAGACTTTTGGAACAAGATGAGACGAATCCCTGCGTTAAGACCTTCATCCTGATAGTTAGAAAAAAATGACTATTTAGGAACAATTGACAGGGAGGAGGAACTTTCGGAGACACATGGAGATGTTGCAGATATTTTTTGTTGCATTTTCTTATCCTGTGCCTTGTGGTCTAGTTTGTATTGGGAGAGCGTTATTTTCTGGGTATATGATTATATACATATATAAATATATATGTATATATATATATTATATATATATATATAAATATATTATTTTTAAATTCAAATAACTTGTACCATACACTGTTGAGAGGATAGAGTATTGAAGATACTACAGAGAAGCATTCTGATTTGTCATGTATGTGTAAAATAAGAAGATATTTCAAAGTTGTACAGACACATTTTTGATATTGTACAAACGAAGCGAAATGTCAAAAGACATGCCCGCTGTATGAACTGTACTCAATTTTTATGTAAAGTGTGTAAAAACTTCCTTCTTTTATCAAGAATATATATTTTGCTTGGCAATCAAGAATCATTTTGTTTGTATGAGTTTTCACATCTGATTGATCAGTACAGGCAAGAAAAGTTTTGTGAGTTATGTTTCTGTTTTTGTTTTTGTTTTGTTTTTTAAAGATTTATATTCTTGAGACTAAAATGTATTCAGAATAAAAGTGAGGCATATACGATTGCTTATAAGATTCATCGCTCAGAAGTAGAGAAATGCTGAAAAGAACATTTTCAAGCACAGGTGATGCAAAAAATTCCTATTCTTTGTTACTTGCACAAGTTTAAAGTAGTGTTTTACTCTTACACATTTTGGATTCTAATTAGAATTAAAGAAAAAAAAACCTTTTTATTTTGACTTATAGTCTAATACCCCTTTCATAAATTCAATTATGCAAATGATATCCGCATTATTTAAAAATAAAATTGGAGTGCGACCAGAGTAATTTTGACTTTTGTGATGCTGCACTTTTCCTTATAATTGCCGCATGGGGACCAGTTTGTGAATGGAATTCCTATAATATGATAAGGATAATTTCCAAGTTGCCTCAATGAGAGAGAAAGGGGGGATGTGCACTTACCACAGAGATTATCAGTCTTTTCGAGGAGAAGTTTTCTGATGTGATAGGGTTGCATCTTGAATTTAGCACAAAATTTGAGAGGTTATCAATGGTTATGTGTGCCCCAGAGTACGTGGCTTGTTTAGTTACTACCTCGTGTTTATCATGTCCATTTTTTTACTGCTTGTAAATGTGTCCTTTTTTTGTGTCCAATGCTATTGAAGCACAGAACTTAACTAGAATAAAGTATTATTTGAGTTTTTCTGTCCAATTATGTTCAAACTCCAAACTGCCAGAATGTATTCATTGGACATTTTGTATGTATTCTCCTTTTCCCATTTTAGATTTGTACGATTTTCCCTAAACAGTAAAGTATTTCTTGTCGCACCATGACATACACGTACATGCAAAATACTCCCTGAAGGTTTTGAGTTTGAAATTTTTGTGTACGAACAAGAGTATGAACTTATGAAAGCATATTTCAATTCAGTTAGATTAACAGGGTCAAAGCAAAGGTTGAAAAGACTGCAAAAACCCTAATGATTACATGTAGTATGTTATTTATTATTTTGCCATTGGCTCAATTCAGTTTCATTTACTTTTATGGTTTTCCCTGCAGGCATCCTTTGTTGTTAACCCTGGAGTTTTGTGAAGTTTTGCTTCAATGTAATAAGAGGAAAAAAGGAATTGTCTTTACTAGACTGAAAAAAAAAATGACACACATCCTTCCAACAAAATTAAATATCAAAACATTTTGTTTCCAGTTCTGGTCATCCTAGTCGTAGTATGCCAATCACTTTTCCAGTGCACCTTTTCCTCCGTACATGTCTGTCTGGTCTTCAATTTCATACTTTTTGTTTGTTTTTGTTTTCAGTTTGAAAACAACTTTTTATGCTCTGAAATATGCACAGATTTTTAATCTTGTATGTAGAGGAATTTATTTTACTGTGCATGAAAGATTTTGAATGTGTAGAATTTGGACCTATTGAAGTGCACAAATGCGTGTACATAGAATGTTAGAATATTTCACCTTGACCAGAGGTGAGAATTTCAGTCATATTTGTACCAAAAAAAAAGAAGAAAATGTGTATAAAAGAAAGACATATGCTACAGTTCACTGCCTGGTATGTCGTTAATGTTAATGAGATATACATCTTTTATGTTTGTGAATGTGAAATTCTTTCGATAAAGTAGGCGAGTTTGCAGTAATCTTTAACTTAACATGTGCCACCGGATACAGTGGCGACACTCATTCAACAGTGTGCAAAGTTAGCTCAGTTTTCGTGGGAACACGGCAAACCTGCAAGAATGGCGCACAAACTGGGTAGCCAGAGAAGGCAGCAGACTTGAGCAGTTGAAGATTTGCTATGAATGTGTTTTAGGTATATATTTTGGCAGGCAATGCAGAGTTGCAAAGCTTCTTGACATCTTGAGAAATAATTGAGTATATGAATATAAGAACGACCCAAGTCCATGGAAGACCGTTTCGAGTAAACTAAAAAAAACTTCATATCTTTTTTATTTGTCCAATAATATTTTATTTAACTGTGATGGGAAGGCAACATTGTCTATACAAATTAGAACATTCATTATTATGACAATTAACATTTACATTTTAATTGTGGAGAGGCCATTTTGTGTGGTGGACTTGGGTCGTTCTTTGATTCATACACATGATTATTCTGCTATAGAGATGAGAGAAGGATGAGAGAGGGTGCTATTATATGAATGTAAGAATGACCCAAGTCCTTCATTCTTATTATAAGATTTAACTCATTCATTTCAGGCACTTCCGGGGGTAATTAGGATTTATCATTTACACACAAGATGAGTCCATGCATAAGCTACAATTTCCCATGTCAAACTGAATTTGGCCAAAAATTGGACTTGGGTCGTTCTTATATTCAGGTCTTCAATTGAATATTGTCCATTGCTTGCACCTTTCTTGGTTGTAAATTGGTGAAGCATCGAAGAGCTTCTATCAGGGAGAGCAAGGAGGAATAGGAGTATTAGTCTCTTTACTGGCAAAATAATTTACTAAATGCTCTCTGCTTTTTGTTTCAAAGAATCAAACTTTTCCTGCTTATGAATTCAATGGAATTGCAAGTTTGTCTTTTTCATCTACACTGTACTTGACTTCCCTCAGATTATGTTGGCATAGATTCGTGATGATGTAATCAAGATACAAAGAAGTAGAGCAAGAGATGGTTCAAACTGTGAATATTTTAATCGCAGGTATGCTACCCTCTCACTGTACAACAATTTTATACATATTTCTTTTTTATCTATTTATTTCTGGATTTGGGATCTGCCTTCCTATCTTGTCTGTATCTGTGAATGATGTCTACTTTTTGCAATATTTAATCATTAGTGAAGAGTGCTGCCATGATCGAACTATTAACAAGTAATGGTATCTCAATGTGCTTCCATTTCTGCTTTCCAACTACTGTCAGTGTGCATACTGTGTTCCAGTTTTTTACCCTGCTTTTCATTGTCCTACGACACCTGGGCCCCGTTGCTAGAAACTTTGCGTTTAAACGCAACTTGCAACTGATTGTCACTGGCCAATCAAAATCATTGTTGCATGCATGTCTTCTTAATAGGGCAGACCCTGAGCCAATCAGAATGGTTGTTTCAAAATTAGCAATTATTTGCAATTGATTGCAACTTTCTTGCAACGGGGCCCTGATCTTCGGTTGTTTCCATTTTCTGCATGCAGACGTGTCTGAAGAAGGCATCATACATGTGTCTAGCTGTGACAAGGCATTTGCTCCTGTGGTTGTGATAGGGTTTTAGGTTTAGTTTGATGCAAGGATTAGGATTCAGGTTAGGGTTATGTTTGTGGGTGGAATTTGTGTTTGGCTTTTATAGCGTGCAGATATATGTCATCTGAGCACTTGTCGCAGGCAAATGTCATGGTACTGTCTCTAGCATCTGGCAGCAGCTGCATGAAACCAAATGATGGCAAAATAAAAATAATTGTCACTCATTTTGATTTTCAGCTGAAGTCATCTGTGCTCCAGTTTAAGATGATAGCTGAGGGTTTTGTTTTTTTTTGTGGTCATGCAGTTTGGTAATAAATTAGGACAGCATGATCATTCGTCTCATCATCCTTTGATGTCACCTGCATCAGGCATGTGGTCGCATTCTTTTTTAACTGGTAGAGAGTGTACTGTATATCTGTTCCTTACCCCAGAAGCCTGCAATCGCCACACACATAGGACAGTATTCCCGGAATTGCAGTGCCAGTCTCCCATCCAGACCCTATCTTTGTGATCAAGCCATTTTCGTTTTACTGATTGCATTCCTTGTACTGTAAAAGCCACATAAGGCATTTTCTTGCCCACCATGTACTACATTATTGAAAAAAAAAATGTTTCACATACTTTAGCACTAAATTTGCATGATATCGAGTTTGTTAGTTAATTCTAGAATTAGGGCAAGGTAATGAGGCTTGTTCCTTTTTTTTTTTTGGTGGGGGGGGGGGGGGGGGAGAGAAAAGGCCTACAGAATCTTGATGTTCAGATTCCCTATATGTTTCTGTCGTCAGCAAGCAGGGATAGTCCCTGCTACAGCAAGAGCTGGTCCATAGATTTAAAAACCCGTTTGCCACAGCAGGTTGTTTCTTCAGAAAAATTTGTCTGCCATTCTCACAAAAACCTAACCTTGATGATTGCTGGATTTCTTCACAGTAATCCTCATGTAGCCCGAGTGAGAGTCCAGTCTTACACATGTGGTGCAAAAGTCTGTTCTTCCAATGAAAAGCGAAATCAATTTTATAATTTTAAACTTTTACCCTTCTCTCTTGCCAACAATAGGCACTTTGTATTCACTTGGTTTTTGTGTGCCAAAAAATAAGAATATGTGTAGTTTCTTTGCAAAGTGAAGCCGTTTTACGCACGATGGTTGAAAGTGATAGTTTTCCACCAGGTATGGTGGGAAAAACAGACTGACAGTAGTCTCTCTCACAAAGTGTATTTTGTCATCATTATAATGTTATCCATTTTGTGAATATCTATTATCTTTTTTCTTTCTTTTTTGGTCATTGCCATTTTGTGACCAGTCTTCAGTCTGTGATTGACAAGATGTGAGGTTGGATAGAAAAACTCCAGAAATTTTGTGCATCAGGTTTTAACAGACCTGTTGACAATCTTTGGCGTAAGTTGCTCTTTCCAACTATGCACAGTGACTGTATGTAGCAAGTACAGCAATTACCAGTGCTTGTAGGGCAGAGTGATATTGCTAGTGTCAGTTGGGGGGGGGGGGGGGGGGGCAGGCAAAGCAAAAACTAATCTTTGTTGATACTGAAAGTTGGAAGTATTTCTGGTCATTCCATTGTTCGTACGCTGAAATCTTACGTTCTGTAGTTTGTGAATGGTGGTTGTCAAGCAGGTCGTAGCACTGCGGACACCAGTTTTGGTAGGTTGAGCAAAATAGTAATGCCAATGTATTCATTGTGAAGTGACAACATGGCTCTGACACCTTTCCAAAACAGTACCAATACCACATTGACAGGATATTTGATAGTCAGTCATCAGAGATACATGTATTCTACATCAATTTCCAATGTCTTTTTTTAATAAGTATTTGTTCATTTTCTCAGTCTGTAAGGCCTGGAGCCGGTTGATACAAAATACTCTGTACATCTGCAACTTTCAGTGGATGTAAATGCGTGACGCATGCACATACAATTGTAGACATCATGCAGTCAGCTGACCAGGACTAGCACAAAAAAGACTTGCTTCGTAAATGTTGCCAACTTGTTGCAGCTACTATATAGCAACAACCAATCAGCAGTCGGGATTTTTGTTGTACCTATCATCGTAGACGAAGATTTTGTGGAGTTTGTCTTCAAGCAAGCCCATTTGTATCTGGTTGGAAGTTTGTACACCAATTTCAATGAAAGGATGTCTGCCCTGTGTTGAAGAATGAGAAATTGTATTATTTGTGATGTAAAATTTGCTCATATTTGCTTCCTTTGAATAACTGTAAAAGAAAAAAAAACTATCTCTGTATTCATCAGAAAGTGTATAATAATGAATCTATATATATTTGTGAAGCAATGATAATGAAAAATGAATAAAATGTGACTGATACAAACATGCAAAAACTGAGAAAATCTCTCCCAGAAATCATTTTGTGTTGTGCTGTGTATTGACTCTTTTAAAGGGATGGTGCAGTATTGGTGGAGATGAGAATTTGGCTTTTAACTTTTTGTGAGATACCAAGAAAACACTTATGATAAAACACAGAGCATACCATTTTAAGAGGAATTCAAAGTTTATTTGATGAAAATCGGGTTTGGAATAAAACGTCCAGAAACAAAGTAAAACAAAGCAATCGTAATAAAGTGTGGGTCCCCACTTTATTAGAATTGCTCTGTTTTTGGATATCTCAGCCATTTCAAAACCAGTTTTCATCAAATAAACGTTGAATTCCTCATAGAATTATATGCTCTTTCATATTTCATAAGAGATTTCTCATTATCTCACCTAAAAATGTTAGAAACCTGAAATTAGGTCTCAACCAAAACTGTACGTTCCCTTTAATATGCTTACAACAACAACAAACAAAGCCACTGCACCTGACAAGCACTCACATACCTGCAAACAAAACCACGATAAGGTATTTGACAGGCACATTTCTACATACCAAAAAGACACACAGCATTTCTTTGGAATAAAGAGACAAACAACAAGAAGTATTTGTATATGATGACTGATAAAAAAGTGTTACTTTAATATCCTGGAAATGACAACACTAAATTGCAGTGTCCTCTATAGACAAATGCAGCCCAAGCCTTCATAAGATAGATGGTCACAGACCATAAAATATGATTTATGAATTCTCCCTTTCTCTGCGATTACAGATTGCTCAAAACACATTCTGATTTCAAAAATTAGGTACAGGTCAACTTTGTTACATGTATGAAACCTCCCCATTCCAGTACACGCATATCATTCTGAAAAGATACTTTAAAAAAATTACCAGGGTAATGTATTGTCAAAATTAAAGAGAAATAATGATCACATTAACAGAAACAGCATACACAGAGCAACAAAAATTTAGGATTTGGCACTAAGATCATCAAATACTTCTTGGCTAGAAAACCCTCTAGACAAAGCCGTCTTGTAAGAGTGCCTTTTCATGCATGGGATTTTGCTATTGCTTTTGAACGTTTTGCTTTTGGTTTTGGTTTTTTTAATCTTGAAAACATGGGTCAAGACATACAGAGTCACCATGATTGGTATCTCGCTGGAAGGAAAGTTTGGCTTTACCCTCTATGCAAATAGTGAATGGTCACGAGTGCGATGGTACACGATTTCGCACGAGGCGAAAGATAGAGGTGCTCTATTCAACGAGGCGAAGCCGATTTGAATAGCGCGTCTCATCTTTCACCGAGTGCGAAGTCTTGTTCCATTGCACGAGTAAAGACCATACACTATTTGTTTTACACAACACCTCAGAATGTCTACAGATGTGGTCCACACAGATCCTTGAATGTAGCACAGAAATGGCAACCATTTTCTGTGAAAGACGAATAGTAGCTGCACAGTCACAGTCACCACGTGCGTACACGAAACAGATCGTTGGTTAGTTGTTGACAAAAATGAGTGACAAAAGTGCGCGCTTGTAAGCACACTTGTATAACAATTGCCGAATATGCGCAGCAAATATTTGTTTATTGTGATGTCTGAGCCATTGGATGAACAAACGAGTTAACACGGGAAGTCAATGGAAATGGGTGATGTCAGCCATGCGCTATCCATATTTGCTCAAACAAAATTGCACAGCTGACAGCCACAGCATGCGATGGAACTTTTAACTTAATGTCACGTCATAGGCCATCGACCAATCAGATAGCTACATTCTTTTTAGGTGTTGTATAAAATACCCTGATATTCTGTACATCCCATTTTCTGAATATATCTGCTTTGGATATTAAAGGCACAGGCGATATATCACTTGCCATTCTTTCACGTGGCATGCTCTGTCCATCAGTGTCCACTCAAGTGGACACTAACCATCCTCTGGACTCTAAAAGAAGTCGACAGCCTGCGACCGTCTCCTCTTCGAGGCTGCCTTGGCCGCAACCTTGGCCGAAGTCTTGGACGCCTTGCTCGCGGGCCTCTCGGGCGTCGGCTTCAGGGCGGAGTGGGCTGGCTTCTTGGTGCCATCGAAGGGGACTCCAGGACTTGCCTTTACAGACTGTCTGTAGTCACTAGCACCTGGGATTAGGTTTAATAGTAAGAACAGTGACCTTTTATTATTGCTATACTATTACAATTACATGTATTATTGTTTATTCAGCCGAATGAAAATGACAAGTTACATAATGTACATTCCCATGGAAATGGCACAGAGTATGTATTTACAAATAGTATAAACAGGGAAGCAACACAACGGCTGGCACGCAACACAAGGGCTGGCACCCACACAAGTAATTATTTTACTGTTGCCCCTACGCATGTGAGCCCTTAGGCACTGCATTCCCATAATCATCTATAATGATCGTCTTGAATCCTAAAAGATGTTGTTGTACAATACATGTATAATGGGATTCTGTTATCTTCCTTTTTTGTGTAAGTTTGTCGCGTAACAATGATTTCTATGACCATGCAAAATGATTCTTTGATAGACAACATCGCAAATGGAGAAATAAATCATCATATTATCATGCTTAACCCTAATCCCACCAGGTTTTTTGAGGGACTTGAAACCATCGGGAAGGGGGGAGGCCTTTTTGGCCCCCCCTTAAGATCTCGGTCGTGGATCGCGCGATCCTCACGAAAATTTGCTTTAAGGTAGAGGCCAATGTTATCCTAAGACTGTATAGTTAGATTTTTCAAATTTTAATCTATGTATTTTATATTAATTTAATTTATGCTAATTTACGCAAAAATAATATTTTGCCTATAAATAAAAAAAATAAAGCTCCAAGACTTCTATTTTTGGTGAACATATTCTCTTCAATATCCTCAACAATAGTATTGAAGCAAAAATTCGGCTTCATAATTATTTCTTATGTATTTTATTGTTTGTTGAATTTCTTATGTATTTCTTTGTTTTTTACTTTTTGTTTTTGTTGGTTTTTTTCGTCAAAATTTGTCGCAAAAACTTTATAAAGCATAATCAGGCTAAAATAAATCATTATCAGCCATTGAATGTAAAAATATCCATTTCTATATGAATTAATTGCAAAAACACAATTTACATTGGATTTGTACACAAAATCCATGTTTTTGAGCAATTTTTGGGTCGACAAATTTTTTTCAGAGGGGCGTGGCTTCAAAACAGTATGCCCAGGAGCGACAAAGTTGGTCTCAAAAGTTGCGCGATACTTGAAAGAAAAAAGTCATAAAATGTCGCGGGGAGAGCATCACGCGTTGCGGAATAATCACGCGAAATGTCGAGGGGGGGGGGGGCAAAATGCCCCCCCCCCCCCCCCCCCCCCCGGTGGGAATAGGGTTAAATGGCATTACTGATGAGAGAAAGCAGTAATGGTCATAGCAGTAGTAGTAGAAGTTACAAAGCCAAGGATTATATCAAGACAAGTTTTATATGGCAACAGACAGTGAATTTAATTTCTTTGTGCTTAAAATGTGTAATTCTACGGTTCCTCTGGGAAGTAAATTTCACATTTTACTGTCATTCAAGAAGTGAGAAGCAGTAAACAATGGTATGAGCATTTCTTACCTTGAAATTGGTTGAGAGAGAGGGCAATTTTTACCCGCTTCCTGGTCATAGGTGGTGTGTACTGTGGCTGTGCTTTGCTCTGCAAGGAACAAAAAAGTAACAAACACTATCTATGGTTAACTCTTATGGATTTTGAGGAGCGGCATGTTCCTAAAAACACAAAAACATGTGTACTGTAAATTCATAGTGTATCATATCCATGTTTTTAAGTCATAAACTTTACAAGGAAAACTCCTTTGAATTCTGAACCACTGAAAAGACAGTCTGATAAGAAAAGGTAACATTTCATAAGCAAAGCAAATGAAAATTCGACCACAACTGGATAAAGATTAGGGGAAGTTTTTATGAATTTGTAAAGTTTAATTAATTTTCACAAAACACTTTTCGAACAGTCAATATGAATATTCAAATGAGTATGTGATGTCATCACCTCACAACTTGGCATATAGTTTGTACACAAAATCTTGAAATTTTCATAGTTTTGGCTCAAATGCAATTATGTCCCAGTTCCCTTTTATTTCAAATTATAGTGCCACCATTGGATTGAATGAAGCTCCCTTGTTTATTTCTTTGTTGTGAATAAATCATCAATGTTGCGCTTTATAGCTAACCTTGGTTTTTGCCCTCGGCAGGGTGCTTGGTACTTCACTTCGGTGTTTTGACTTCTTCACATAAGCCACCGGCGTCTCCACTTTCTGAAAGGACGCGAAGGCCGACAATTTGCGCTCAGATTTCTGCTCTGTAGAGTCCTTCCCCCTACTCATGTTGATCTCCATTGGGGTTTCCGTTGGCATGGCAACGTCATCACCCATTTCTGGGACACTGGTATCAGACTCTGTCAGGGTCATCTTCTTGCTCTTCTTTCCTTTCTTAGATTTCCTCCTCGGAGTTTCCGCTGGCACATCTTCATTCTCTTGGTGTCCATCAAGCACTTTTTTTGAAGAATCAACCAAGAATGGTGACTTTAATACTGCATCTTTGTCGGCAGGAACAACTTCCAGTTTGGGCGTGGCATCAGTGTCTGCGTTTGGGATGGGCGCGTCCTCGCTGATTGCCGCCGCCTTTTTATGCTTCTTCTTGTTTTTCTTGGACTTCATTGGCATATCAAAATCATCCTCAGCAGCCTCAGCCCTCTTGTCGCCTTCGACTGCAGCCTGCAATCTGGCTTCCACGAGAGATTCCTTGTCTGATGATTCCGTAGCACCATCTTCCCTAGTGAGGTTCGCCTTGCCGCCCAACTTCCTTTTTGATTTGGAAGGTTTCGTCTCATCGCTCTCCATAGGCCTGCTCTCATTTGTCCCATCATCCTCTGCCATGTCTGCAGTATCACTCTCACCACTTGTCTTTCTTTTCGTTTTCTTCTTCTTTTTCTTTTTGCTTTCGGTCTCCACAGCCTCCGTCTCCACTTCATCCTCCTCTCTTGCTCTTCCTGCATCACGTCCACTCAAAGCGGTCTCTTTGCCCATCTTCCTTGGCCGTTTCCTAGCAACCTCCTCCTCATCATCATCATCAATAGTATCTTCCTCTCCATCGTCGTCGTCGTCATCCCCATCTCCGCCCTTTGCTCCTTTCTTCCCCCTCCTCCTCTTCCTCCTCTTCTTCTTCTTCTTCGCCTTCTCGATGGCTTGCAGCTTCTTCCACCAGGGCAGGTCGTCCTGGAGATAGTCGTTATCTTTCTCATTCCTGATCTCCTCGAGAAGGTTCCTCATCGGGTAGATGCCTTTCGCCAGACTCTGGAACCTAGAAATCAGATGGTGAAAGAAGTGAAAGGCCTGATTATTGCAGGCAAGCTTCATTCGATGTTTGTTTGTTCCATTTGTGTTTCCTTTGTCTTTTTTGTACCAAATTGACATGAATTTGGATTCTGACAGGTTTTGTAGCTTTAGGACTTCATTCATTTCTTATAGTCAACTTTACAGTGTTGGGGGAAGATATGGCATTTCTATAGATCAGACTTCACAGCAAACTCATCACATTGCTGAGAATCCATCTTTCAGAGAAAGGTCTCAGCTACAGGCATGCAACTAAACAACACATCAGCAAACATTTGGAATAAAAACCATCAATATCAAGATCATTCCAAGTATTAATCAAATTAAAAATATTAAGTTGCAGTATCCCTCTCAAGCAGAATCCAGATACAATTTTCATGCTTAAAAATGCATCAAAAATTTATATTGCAATTGTGTGTATAAAATGAGTTACTCCCTGTATCTCACAGAGTGTTCAACAAAATAATTGCCTGATATATTCTGAGCAAAGCATGAACCTAAGTCTCTGTCAAGCTAATTATGAAGAGTTTGGGTTGAAGCTTTTTGCTGTCAAATATCTTCCAACAACTGGTGATTTTTTTTTTCTGTATTAAATCATGACTTTTGGGCATTTCATGTGCAGCACATGTGAGGAATAGGATAAAAATCAATGCAACAAGCTAGGTCCTTTTGGTTGCATACAGGAAAACATGCTACTTGTATGCAATTTACTGACAATAAAATGTTCATTTTTCCCAAATCAAATTTTCCATTATCTTTTTAAACCACACACTTGCAAACACAATCACTTCTATGATAAAAAACATCTCATCACAGAGCAAATTCGATTGTAGATATAAACTTGCCAAACTCATCCATATTCTTTCATTTGTTACTGAGTAAAATTTGAATAAATAACTGCAGCCTACACACTGTAAGAGTATTAGCTAGAGCCTTTCTCTAGGCCCCATAGAATAAAGGTTTCTTACTAATGAATGAGTACAAGTGATCTCCACAGTAACTTACTATTAAAATATTAACACTTCTCTCTGTCACACAGTAATTTGTATGGCAACGCTGCACACTGGCACTGGTCCGACCATCCCTGACCAGTGAAAATCACTGTCGGACCAGTAACTTTTTAAGGAATGGACCAGTAAAAGATGGAAAAACTGGGCACCTATTGGTCTGACAGACAGGCTGTACCAGTAGAAAATATGGGTAGGCATGCAGCCCTGTATGGCTGATGGGCCCTTTTCATACAGTTTGCCAACTATTCCAAGTGTGTGCGAGTCCCGACTTACACAAGCAAATGATCTCACTTCATTCATTCATCTCAAAGAGCAGCAGGGTGCTAACCCGGCAAAGTGGTCCACTCACATATACCCACACCAGAAAATGGGCAAATGATGCCGACCCCTTGTGGTCCATCTCAAGTGACTAGAAATAGTCAGCTGGCACAAACAGGCACAAACGACAGATGACGAAGAATCACCTTAATCTTGCATTTGGAGATGTAACATCAGTGGCAACTCTTTTTCAGACATGCTAAACACCTACATTGTATAACTCATGACCAAAGAGCAAAGACTTCCAGGTTTGTTGCCAGTGAGCAGATGAAGCCAAGCCTATAGTCCAATAGTCTAATGCCACACAGACATTTTCAGCCCTTACCTGGTCACCATCCTGTAAACTGGCTTTCTGTTGCGTGCCGGAATGTTCTTTTCGCTGGCTTGTTTGAATAACATGTCGGCAATTGCCCCATAATCGTACTGTTGAGAGAGGGGTTAGGTCAAAGCTCTGATTAGAATTGATATTCAGAATGAGGAAAAAGGGCAGGCATTATCATTTTTTTTTCATCTCAATACAGACAAAAATTACAATACAATACAATTTTTTTTCCATAATGTACTATTCATTATTATGCATGTATTTGGTATATGAAGCAGCATGTGAATTGGGAAAATAAAGCTGGAAAAAAACAAAACAAAACAAGACAATACAATCACATCATCTATATACATTTGTAGCACTCTTACACAGTCAATGACTGGTTTCACAGCACTTTACAACAAAAATCAGTCACAAATTGGCATTAAAAGAAAAGTCATAAGATTCTTCTTGAAGACATCAAGGGATGGGGAAATGCGGATGAACCGAGGTAGATTGTTCCACAATTGCAGTGCAGTCATCACAAAAGCATTGTCCCCCATTCTGCTGTAGGTTTTGGGTGCATGTTACAAATTACAATTATAATATAATTACAAATGACTTTACAGCAGATAAAGATTTCATTGTGGCATGATATATCATTATTTACTCCCCCTTGCATTAAGCCACATTTAAAAGTCAAAATTTCTTTCGTCAAACAAGGCACAAGGACAGAAGCATTGTGGTCTGGCTTGCACCCAGGACCTACCTAGTTACCACTACCCAAGCACACCGACCACTAGGACTCTGGCATCCTAGCCACCAGATACTGTAGGCCTACGTATAACCTGATATTTTCGTGTACAGATATTTTCCGGAATGAGGAGGTCAAAGACATTTTCGCGAATTGACACCGAGGCTAATAGTAAGTGCACCATTACCCGAGCACATGGCGACACCTTCACCTGCTACTGAATTCGCGGTCCAGCAGTGATTCGAGAAATTTGCAAAAACTAAACCCTCATGAAAATATTTAACAGCTCATGCACTAAAGATATTTTTTGGAGATGCAAGAAACAGAGAAGGGAGATTTCTTACCTCTAAAGGTGGCACCATCTCTTCTGGAAACATGACTTTCTCCAAAATATCAACATCCTCCTCCTCCTCATCATCATCATCATCTTCATCTTCATCTTCATCTTCATCCTGATCTCCCTTCCTCCTCCTTTTCTTGGCTATAAAAACAAAAAACCAAAAGGAAAATTGGTATTCACTCATCACTGCCTTCAGTTTGAAACATTACTCATAAGTTGTGTTTCAATAACCTTGAGTAATTTGGACATTCACGGTAAGTTCTATGTTTTAGTAACATATTGACATTTTGTATGTGATGCCATCTCCCTTTTTATGGCAATCTATTCACTGACAATGGCAAAACAGTGATCCATTTTCTTTTTCAACCATATCGTCTGCACTGAATATAAGCAAGTTGAGACTATTAAATATTACTTTTAATTTCACAGGAAAGTTTACAAATACCAACAAGACGACATTCACCTGAAATTGCATAATGACAAAACTGCACAGCAAAAATTTATTGAACACCTACAAATGTACCATTCACCAAGTACTGTATATGCCGAATATTTCGCAAGGTTTTTATTTTTGCGAATTTCCAGAGTCGGGTGCTATTCGTGAAATTAAAGACACACAAAAATATTAACTCTGATCCCGATGTGGATGTGACGTACGTATGTACATTTGTCCGTTCAGTCCAGGACTCCACGATCGTGAATTTAACAACTCGCGAATCGTCGAGAGTTCCTGATTCCCGAAAATTTAGACTTGCGAAATATATGGCATATACAGTAATGCATCAAAAATATAATAAACTTCAGGCTAGGAGATCAAGTTAAAAAGATACATCTTAAAAGATCATTACAAATGTGCCATGCCTTGCCCTCCGCCCTGTAAGGAAGATATTCTTGTTTAAATTAAAGAAATGCTGCACACAACTCCAGCACTCAAGTAAAATTACAGTGACATGATTCAGCTACACCCACAACCAGTCTGCCCATTGTATTCCTGCTACCCGCACAAACTTGCACACACTACTCTCAAAGTGACATACATCAATGCACAAAATTCAAACACACAGTAACTTCCATAAAGCACAGTAACTTCCATAAAGTACAGCAAAGAGGACACAACCTCTGCACTACAAATTTACCATTTTTGTGCCCTTTCTTTTTCTTGTCGCTCTTCTTGGTCCTATCCTCATCTGATGCTATCCCTTCATCCTCCTCCTCCTCCTCCTCCTTTTCCTCTCCGACGTTCGACCTCTCGACCACGTCTTGAAAGATGTCTTCAAGCATTACATCTCTCAGCTTCTTGCTGCAAACAAACAGAAAAAGGAGCAAACTCACTTTAATAAGGATTCTTGTTCTCATACTAGGTGATCATATTACGAATATTTTTTTTTTCATGCCAGATCAATGTTCAATATAAGAGGGTGTAAATTATTTCATTCAGGAATGCCAGTTAGAATGAAAGAGAGGGCATAAAATACAGCGGACTCCCATTATAACAAAGTCCTCGGGACTGGCAGTTTTCTTTTGTTATATCAAAATTTTGTTAAAACCGAACAAATAAATAAAAAAAAACATAGAGCCGATAATTTTTCGACCTGGATTTTTATTTCGTTGTAACCAGAATTTTGTTATAATCGTGTTCATTATAATTAGAGTGCACTGTACCTGTACATGAAGCTACTGTGTGTACAAAAAGGGCCTGAACTTTGATACTACACAGGGCCTGAATTAAGGCTTCTGCCTGAAAACTGGCATCCTTGTTTAAGAAAACATCTACAGGACCAATGATCGCCAAGAGTTCATACCAGCTCATCTAACATGTTTTTCACAGTGAAAACAAAATTGGTTGATTTTTATGAGTGCATTTCTGCTGAAGAACTGCTGATGGGCTTTCTAACTCTAGAATGAATTAATACAAGGCCTTGGGACACTCTGTGATCATTTTCTCATCAGTGTGAAAGTGAAATATCATTCTTAAACAGATTGTGAACACTAATTTCTCTGGCTCTCTTTTCAGGTACAATTTTTCATATCAAGCAGGTTGAACCTCTGCATTTTCATTTTCCTTTCTCTCTCTCTCTCAGAGGCTAGTAATCTTGCATTTTTCACAGTTCTTGACCAGCAGTACTCATATCTGGTTCAATTTACAGATCCAAATCAAATATAATATTCAAAAAAAAAAAGGAAAAAAGAACTTACATAAATAAACATGCAGTTTCAACCAATTCGAAACAGAAAGAAAATTTACAGAGGATATACCACTGACCTCATACCATCACATGATGAGAGCTAATTATTTACATCAAAATTAGACTGAGTATCATAAGATCATGAAAGTTAAAGGTCGTCACTATGGTATTCAATCTTGATAGACTAAGGGGGCATTTCAAGTAAGTCGACTTAGCAATAAATTGCAAATATTTTTGGCACATATTGCAACTGACAGATCAAACATAACTTGCAATCAATCACAACTTTTCGTTGCAAGAAGCACACTTGCAATCAATCACAAGTTGCAATTAATCGCAATCAAATGCAACTTTTTGTTGTGAGAAGCAAGCTTGCAATAAATTTCGAAGTTGCCATTGACATTGGGGATATGCAATTACTGTATAAGCTGTTATTTTCACATACAGATATTTTTGCGAATCAGGTCACGGACATTTTAGCGAGGTGCTGTTTTCGCAATTTGACACCAAGGCTGTGGTATTAAAGTGCACTATTACACTAGCATGGCGACATTTTCGTGTGTTGTTAAATTTGCCATTCAACAGTAACTGGCAAAATTCATGAAAATTAAACCCTCGCAAAAATGAGAGCTTTTACAGTCATTGCAATTATCCTGCAAAGCCCCTTGTAATAGTGTGAATGCCCATTGAACACACTACTCACTTCAGCGTCTTTGCCACCAGTTCTGCGAACGGTGCCAAGAAGGAGGATGCCTGCTGGGGTGTGAGCTGTCGTGAAATCAACCAGAAAAAATAAAACACACACAGACTTTAACCATATTATTTGAAAAATGGGGAAAAAAACACACAAGAGAATAAGGAGCAGGACAATAGTGTTTGTAGTGAAGAAGCATAACACCGTATACATACAACTTGATATGCAAGTAAACTCACTGTACACACTCACTGGTCACCTACTCACTGTACACCTACGTTTATGCCCGCCATATAAAGGTTAACGACCTCTGTGGATTTAGAAAAAAAAAAAATCTAATGCAGAGTCAAAACCTATCTTTCAGGCAAAAATCATACTTTGGTTTCAAAATGGAAAGGGTTGCACACCCTTGTGCGCTTTAGAAACATCCATATCAAGTGCCTTGTGAATGTATTGTATCATCACCATTATTATTAGTAGTAGTATTATCATTATTATAACTATAGCAAACCAAATTGCTAATAAAAACAAACAAATCATATTTTCTTGATTCTGATGAAGCAAAAAACGTACTAAATATTGTAACAGCATTCTACTTGGCAGCTGTGCACACACATTTGTATCACAAGTGACAGGAAGTGAAGTTCTTGGATGTTTATTTTGGACTGAGCGTATTGGCTGGTCACTTTTGCGCTATGGATGCCCACCGACACGTACAATTGTACAGTACATGGTACTTGTACGATGTACTCATACAATGTATTTAGCATTATGTATGTCTGACAGCATCAACATTCCATGAGATACGTGAAATGTTGCCATCACAAAAGCTACGCTTCATGACATTTTTTTCTTGAAGTTATATAAAATATGTACATGTTTGTCACACCACAAATTGCGCAAAATTATGAATTCATGCACAAATTAGGCTTTCAGTCAAATTTCATAAAAGCATTATCATTTTTTCATTTATTCATTAAAGGTCCTGTTTACCATTGGGAGCAGCAATTTCAAAAATGTTCAAGATATCACATTTGAAGCACATATTATGTAGGTCTCTTGTATCACAAAACATCCTACCATATAAAATTTTTGCAATAAAGCCTAAAATAGAAGGAGATATCAGTATTTGTTCTAAAAAAAACATAACTGTAGATGATTTAGTCTGGAAACATTTTTATTATAATTATTGTTCACACTTTGTGTATTTAACAGCATACATAACTATAGAAGCACTCTGAGAGCGCAGACCTCCGCCAAGCAGGCAGCTCATTTCCACCACTGATCTTGTTCTTCCATAGAGATATCAGTGATTTCCACCTATAAGTACTTATAATTTGTGTGCTGAAAGTCGCCCCATTTCCCAATATAGAAGCCTTTGTTACGTCATAAACCCTCAGCTGTACGGCGGGCCTCGCCCTAGCAGAAACTAGAGCACGCACTATGGTGCACGCAAGCAAACCTCAAATACGCGCAGCCTGAACTTCCAAGTTCATTGACCCTACCTGCCAAAATATCAAAATATCTCGGATCACTACCAAAAGTTAATCGTTTGGTACTTGTGTCATTCTCAACCTTTCCTGCAAGTTTCATCCCAATCCGTTAACTACTGTGAGACAGCAAAGTCTACCTCCTTCTTTCCAGTATAAGTTTGTTATGTACATGTACCTCAGTTGGGTTAGGTTCTTAGACAGTCCCACATCTCATTAACTTGTATTCTATTTCTGTCCCACCATTCTCATTCCTTTCCCATCCATGTTATTCCTTCCCCATTCATGTTTACAGTTATCACCTCAGCTTGTTGTCACATCTGATCCTTTTGTTTATCATTCCATGTCTGCAGTTCTCACCCCAGCTTCTAGCCACAGTCATCCAGTGTGTTTTCATTGGTTGTCTTCATGAATAGGGTTGGTCTCTTCCATTTCTGCTACTCCTATTGGTCCTCTTAGTTCATTTAAATATGTAAATATGTAAAAACAGTTTATGCAGATCATGTTCATGATGTTGAGTTTTGCTGAGGGCAGGTCAGCCTGAAAATAAAGCAGTGTGCTCCTCAGGACTTGAAGCATGCAGGCCTCATGTTTACAGTCTGTGTCCCTAACCCTGTAGCTATCTTACAACTGGTGGCAGCGGTGGGATAGCTAAGTAATACAGGTGGGATCAAGCAGTACTAATTGGATCAAGCTTTAACAAGTTTGTGTGACCTGCATGAGAATTGTTCACCCTCCTTCACATCTGTTGTTTGAAGTTAGCTGTGTTAATATCTGGTCAATGAGTGGATTCATGTGGTGATATCTGATTGATATATGTGGATTCATTTAAAACTCTGGATTATTAACTGGATTATCATCTTCACAACATGACATCCTTTCGCCTTGAGCTACCCGAAGTGTTTACCGGAGAAGATGGAAAAAACTTCCACCAGTGGGTACGTCGATTTGAAGTAGCAGCACAAGCATTTCCGGATAGCTCAACTAAGCTACACTCCCTTCTTCCAGCAAGACTTGCTGGATCAGCATTTACTGTTTGGGAGAGCATACCTGACTCCGAGAAGAAGGATTTCAAGAAGGTGAAGGATAAACTCTCGCAAGTTTTTGGTCGAACACAATTCTTAGATACTTTCAAGTCCTGTATCACTGCCCGCACTCGCCGACCAGGTGAACCGCTTGAAGTTTTTGCAGCAGCTATAGCGTCAATGGTCGAGGAAGCCTTTCCTGCCTACGACGATGCAGCCAAAGCTGGAGAAAAATTTAGGCGCTTCATTGCAGGGATCGAAGACTCTCCAGGTCAAGGTGTGTGAACTAGGAGGCAGCAACTTTGAGGAGGCCCTGAAAATTGCTCTTCGAGTAGAAAGAGCAAGTCAGTCACAACAAGACGTCAGCGTACAAGTAGCAGTGACAAGCCAACCACCCAATGACACAATGCTGGCACAGTCACCAGAAATGCAGCTCATCCTACAAAGGCTGAATGAAATGGAGCAGAAATTTGAAAGGATGAACTTGAAATTAGAAACTGCTTCCAAGTCAAATATCCATCCTAGATCGAAGCCCAGATCTCCACAACGTCATAACAGTCGGGAAGAGAGGTTCGATGACAGATATCAGAGACGCCATGATTCCCGATCACCAACCCGTTCTATGTACCGTTCAAGGGAACCAAATCGCTACCAGTCTTCAAGCCCACACAGACGAGAATGGCAACGTCGTCATAGATCGCCAAGTCCTCAGCGTGCCTAACAACATCTCGACAGCCCAGAAGCGAGATTCGATGACAGATATCACCGTCGCCACGACTCTCCTTCACCAACCCGGCATGTGTACCGCTCGAGGGAACAAAACCGGTATCAGTCTCCACATCCACACCGCCAAGAATGGAGACGTAATAACAGATCTTCAAGTCCTCAGTATGCTCGACAATATCAAGATCTCCATCCCTCCCGTGAAGCTGACTCTCCTAGACATGCTCCCTATCGTCAAGTTCGCTTTGATGATACACCGTCGGAAAACTTCTGGTAGTTGACGAGGAGGGCCACTCATCATCTCCATCTGCCAAGGCCCAAAACCAAATTCCTGTAGACTCAGTTTCTTCATTGAACTCACCCTACATCCCAGTCATCATCGACAATGTCTATGCACTTGCCTTCATAGATACCGGAGCTCACATCTCTCTCTTGAGTGCCGATTTTTTATCATCTATTCCTGCATCACAAAGGAGCCCACTCGAAAAGTCCACAATCATAGCATCCTCCATCACTGGTGAGCCAGTAGACAACATTGGAACAGTGGTAGCATCAGTACATTTAGGGAACAAGGCAACTCAACACCAATTCTTTGTTGCGAGGAACATCACGCATCCAGTCATCCTCGGATGGGATTTCATCACCAACCACAATGCATCAATATCCTCTGCATCATTCAACATGCCTGGTTCCACCATCCCTTTCATCGATTGGCAGCAGTACCAAGCCCCACTGAAGTGTAAAGTTTCTCTTGTGGGACACTCACATATTCCACCTATGTGTGAAATCCATGTCCAGGGAAAATTGGCTTCTCCACAGTTTGACATCATACCTAGAGACTATGAGGGCTACTTTGAACCGGCTACACAAGATCACATTCCTGTCATTGGTGCCAGATCTTTGTTTAAGCCTCAGGATGGTCTTATTCTGGTACGTCTTATTAACCCCTCTAATGAAGCAGTGGATTTGTCTGCGGATACATGCCTTGGACAGTTTTTCTCCGTGACGGGAAACAAGGAAGAGGAGTATGAGATCATGAATGTAGCTGCTGATGGAGAAACACAACTGAGTGACAAATCACTAGCACCCAGTGTTCTCCCTTCTTCTGAACTCTCTAAGTCAGAGTACAAGAAAGCCGAGCACCTACTCCAAGCCTATGGTGACATTTTTAGTGCAACTCCCCATGACATAGGCCAGACTGATCTCCTTCATCACCAAATCAACACATCCACCGAAACTCCAATACGACAGAGAGCCTACAGAACTTCCCCAGCCATGAGAGTAGAAATTCAGAAGCAAGTCGACGATCTCCTTCAAAGAGGCATCATTGAAGAAAGCTACAGCCCGTGGGCTAGCCCGATAGTAATGGTGAGAAAGAAAGACAATACTTACCGATTTTGCATTGATTATCGGAAGCTTAATGCAGTGACGGTCAGGGATTCACATCCTATCCCACGGCAAGATGACACGATTGACTCTCTTTCATCATCTACATACTTCAGTGTCATGGACCTGTCAGGTGGATATTGGCAGGTTAAGCTCCACCCAGAAGACAAGGAAAAGACTGCTTTCACCACAGGCACAGGACTCTACCAATTCACGGTAATGCCATTCGGATTGGTCAATGCACCGATGACGTTCCAGCGTCTTATGGAAGTTGTCCTCCACGGCCTGCACTGGTCCAGATGTCTGGTATATCTCGACGACTGTATAGTCATGGGCAAGAACTTTGACAATCACCTCAAAAACCTCCAAGAAGTATTTCAACGCTTCAGAGATGCTGGACTTAAACTCAAACCATCAAAGTGCAGCCTGTTCAGGAAAGAGGTCACATACCTTGGTTATGTAATCACCTCCAATGGAGTTAGACCAGATCCAAACAACATTGACAAAGTCAAGTCCTGGCCCCAGCCAAGAACTCCAACACAGGTACGCTCTTTCCTCGGTCTAGCGTCATTCTACCGACGATTCATTCCAAGTTTCTCCAAGGTTGCATCCCCCCTGACGACCCTAACACACAAAGGTCAACGGTTTGTCTGGACAGCAGAGTGTGAAACAGCCTTTCTTCACCTGAAAGAGGCACTAACCAATCCACCACTACTCGCTTATCCAGATTTTGACAAGGAGTTCATTTTATCAACTGATGCTTCCATTGATGCAGTTGGGGCAGTCCTCTCACAAATTCAGCATGGCAAGGAACGAGTTATCTCCTATTTCAGCCAGACGCTCTCCACCTCCCAGAAGAAATGGTCAACATATGATCGCGAACCGTGGGCCATCGTTTCATCAGTTCGCCATTTTCGTCACTTCCTCCGATATCAGCACTTCACAATCCAGACTGATCACAAGCCTCTCCTGGCTCTGACGAAGTTTCCCATCCAAGACGATACATCCGGGAGGAGAACTAGGTGGATAGTGGAACTCCATGTGTATACATTCAGCTTAATACACAAGAAGGGTCAATCACATGGGAACGCTGATGCACTATCTCGACGACCAGGAGACATCCAAGCCACCTCCACACCAACGAGTCAACAGCCAATTAAGTCTATCCTCGCCCAGCCCAAGTGCAGTGCAGTTGAAACCCGTTCACAAAAATCAGCACCAACGCCAAGTCACCCGTTGCACAACCATCCATCAGATCTCTCAAAAGTGCAATCACCCCAGCCTTACAGTGGTGTAATCCTCAACAGTGATGTCGATGTACAACATGAGCAGCAACTAGACAATGACATCAGAACAGTCATCAAGTTTGTCAACCAAGGCGAGCGACCAAGTGAGCGACAGATTCGTCGTCACAACCCTCGAATCAGACGTTTGCTGTGGCAGTACCCCAAGCTAGTTCTTCACAATGACATCCTCTACCGAAAGAAGAAAGACAAGTTAGGCAACTACAGGCTCCAACTCGTGGTGCCAAGCTCACTTGTCCCCAGAGTACTCCAAGAATTGCACGGTGATCCATCATCCGGACATTTTGGTGCACACAGAACACTTCAGAGAGCAGAATCTATGTGCTACTGGCCATTTATGAACAAGGAAATAACTGATTTCTGCAACACATGCACTGCCTGTGAGTCGTTCCGGTTACCAAACCCGAAATACCAAGCACCGCTACAGCCAATTTCGACTACACGCCCTCTAGAGATGGTCTTCGCGGATATCGCCGAGCTACCTATCACAAGACGAGGCTTTCGCTACATATTGGTTGTAACAGACCATTTCAGCAAATACGTCAGTATCTACCCGATGAAAGATCAGACAGCCTCAACCATTGGCAAGCACCTGTTTGATGACTATGTGAAAGAACATGGTGTACCAGAGATTCTCCATACCGATCAAGGGAGACAATTCGAGTCGAGATTGGTTCAAGAATTATGCAACAAATTGGGCATCAAGAAATCTCGATCAACGTCATACCATCCACAAGGTGCAGGTATAGTTGAACGATGTAATCGCACCATCAAAGATCAATTGGCGAAGTACATTTCCGACCAGGGAGGAGAATGGGACACCCACATCAACCAGCTCCAGTTAGCATACAATACAAGCACCCATTCTACAACAGGTTTGACCCCCTATTTCGTAATGCACGGAAGGGAAGCCCGCATCCCAGCTAGCATCACCTGCTCATCTCCCCCTCCACTAATGGGAAGCTCCATGCTGGAATACACTGCCAACCTGACCGATCGATTGAGGAAAGCATGGGAGTTCACAAGAGAGAAAACCAAACAGCAGCAACAACAACAAAAACAGCATTATGACAAAAGAACTCGCACATCTAGGTACAACATCGGTGACCTTGGCTGGTTAGACGACCAGACCAACAGCAGAAAAAAGTTGGAACCAAACTGGAAAGGTCCTTTCACAGTAATTTCCTCATCTGAAGATGGATTGAATTACACCATCGTCAACAACCAGGATGAAAAGACCAAGCGAACAGTACATCATAATCGCCTGAAAATGTATCGAGTTCGAGCCTCACATGAGACTTCACCATCCCTGTCTGCCCCCCGCCCTACAGCACCATCATCGTCATTACCATCAGATGGGACTGGAAAAGGTTCAACGCCACACCCACCAGTAGCAGATGGGACTAAGAGGCAGATGTCTCCACCCCAGCCAGCCTCTTATGGCCCTTCGTACGTCATGTGGTCACCCCGACCACCAAACCACGTCCATCAACGACAGTCAAACCAAGACCAACAGCCACGGTCAGGTTTGTCTGTTTGGTACCAGACCTCCAACCAACCCTATGGTGCCCAGCAGCAGTCGTCAACGAAATCTGACCACCAGCCATGGTCAGATGTAGCAGCCCCACCCCGGCAGCACTCCACGAAGTCTGACCACCAGCCACGGTCAGATGCAGCAGCCCCACCCCGGCAGCAGTCAACGAATTCTGACCACCAGCCACGGTCAGATGCAGCAGCCCCATCCCGGCAGCAGTCAACGAATTCTGACCACCAGCCATGGTCAAATGCAGCAGCCCCACCCCGGCAGCAGTCATCGAATTCTGACCACCAGCCACGGTCAGATGCAGCAGCCCCATGCCAGCGGCAGCTGAACCAGACCAGCCGTTCCCATGGGTCATCGCCGACTGACCAGCAGCCAATATCATCAGCTGACCAACCCCATCCCCGACATCAACCCAGTCACAGGCCATCATCGATTGACCAACTCCAACTCAGACCACATTATCAACTCCGTTCGTCGTCATCTGCTGAGCAATACCAACCTGGGTCATCACGACAAATTACCCCATCGGACTCCCAAATTAGTAGCTCGCAACCTGGCAGTCATCAACAACAACAGCAACAGAGTGAACAAGTAAATGACAATGAACAATTGCCAGAGAACAATCAAAGCAGGCAAGAAATTCACTCTAGATATGGCCGACAAATCAAATTACCATCGAAATTGAAGGACTACAAATTATAGAGACTGAGAAGATACCAACAAGTATTTTAGGCCTTTGGGAAAGACACCCATGTACATGAAAAAAAAAAAGAGAAGAGAGAAAATGTTTTGAGTTTGTGATTGTGATCATAAGCATAAAGTACATATAGCAAAGTGTTATATATGTTGCTTTGGCAAAAAGGTTAAAGTCATCACACCTGGTACAAATGCATCTGGGTAGTATTTTGTAGTAGTATGAAGAACATGTTTTTGAGAGAAATGTGAACGAATTATATATATTATTTTGTAGAAGACACTTACAATGTAGTTGAATGTGGGATGCAGTATTTGAAACACAGCATTATTAGGTTTTTTTTGGAAAAAAAAGGGAATTTTATAAGTTCATAAGTGTTCAAAAAAAAAAAATTTGAAAGAGTAAATTTCAGCAGACAGGTCAGTTCATAAGTTATTTTTAATTGCATCTAAATGTTAACATCAGTTAGCTTCTCATTATTTGCAATGTTCACTTTTTCAGGAATATCAATTTCTTAGACAATTTTGTTCAAGCATCAAACAATTGTTAAAACCGTTTAGTGTAACCACTATGTTATATTGTCAACAAATTTTTTTCCCTCAATTTTGGAATTAGCTCCCTAATGATATCAGAGAATGTTCATCATTAGATCAGTTTATGTTTTTATGGAAGCTTCATTTGTTTGTAAAGTAACTGTTATTGTTTTGTAAATTGGTTAATGATGTGTTTTAGGTTGATATCATGTAATTTTGTGTTTTGTTTTTGGGTGTTCTTACACACGTATTTGCCTTTTCTCATTAAAAAAAAAAAAAGCGCTTAGAGATTTAAATGTAATTTGCACTCTACAAAGAGGGTTTATTATTATCATTGTTATTATGTCAACAGTTTTTGTATTTATCATTTTTTAAGTTATACGTTTTCGTGTTTTGAATTGAGTGTGTCATAAATTTTGATAATGATTATTTTGTGTATTCATGTTATAAGGTTTTGGCAACTTCCATCGAGTAAAAAAAAAACATTTTCAGTGTAATGAAGTTGTAGACTTTATTGATGAGTAATTGTTAAAAACAAAGAAAAAAAAGAATAAGATAGATAGGAGGTATATAATTTCGAAAAGGTGAATCCTGTTTGAACAAGTTTGAAGATTGTTTATGGGTTTGAGAGAATGGCAAAGGGCAAATGTTGTTAAAATGATAGATTGGTCATATCGAGTATATAGTGTATGTGGATACAGTGTGCACATGTGATATTTAGATACACTGGAAACAGAGTGTATAATTGGGGATAAGGTACATGTAATTCATTTAAGTTAAATATTTTAAGTAGTTGTATGCTCGGATATGTGTTCATTTGTTTCAAAGAAAATTTACCATCAATATGATATGTTGTTCAAAAGTGAAAAAAAAGAGAGAAATTTGTTACAGATAGGCAAATACAGAGGTACAGAGGGTACAGTGTATATGTCAGTATTACAATTTCTTAGTTTATTCCATAGTAGTTTGTACAAACACTTGTATTTTTTTTAATCTTAAGAGAGTACAGCAGAAGGCAGATTTCAGTTTCCAGAACATAAGAAATGGTATGAAATGTAGTTTACCCATAGTTGAGCATTTTTTGCCTGATCACAGTTACATTTGATTGATATTTGCCTTTAAAATTGAGGACAATTTTTTGAAAGGAGAATGTTTATGTGAGACAGCAAAGTCTACCTCCTTCTTTCCAGTATAAGTTTGTTATGTACATGTACCTCAGTTGGGTTAGGTTCTTAGACAGTCCCACATCTCATTAACTTGTATTCTATTTCTGTCCCACCATTCTCATTCCTTTCCCATCCATGTTATTCCTTCCCCATTCATGTTTACAGTTATCACCTCAGCTTGTTGTCACATCTGATCCTTTTGTTTATCATTCCATGTCTGCAGTTCTCACCCCAGCTTCTAGCCACAGTCATCCAGTGTGTTTTCATTGGTTGTCTTCATGAATAGGGTTGGTCTCTTCCATTTCTGCTACTCCTATTGGTCCTCTTAGTTCATTTAAATATGTAAATATGTAAATACAGTTTATGCAGATCATGTTCATGATGTTGAGTTTTGCTGAGGGCAGGTCAGCCTGAAAATAAAGCAGTGTGCTCCTCAGGACTTGAAGCGTGCAGGCCTCATGTTTACAGTCTGTGTCCCTAACCCTGTAGCTATCTTACACTACTTTTTGAGTTATTTTGCACACGGACAAACTAACTAACGAACGAACACACAAACCAACGGTAACGAAAACATAACCTCCTCCCTTGGCGGAGGTAATAATTGACAATTTTATGAAAAAAAATGAACTCTACAGATATGAAGTTAACATCGCAGGGAATGTGTGTGCCCACATTTGTTGTGATATTGTCGGCGATTGCCAAGATCTACCCCTCCCCCCCCCCCCCCCCCCTCCCCTCCAACCCCAGCTCTGTCATCTACCTATTAAACTAGCCTGGTCGTGAACTTTAGTAAAGGTTTCAGGATGTTTTGAACACAGCGCATCCTTGACCAATTTTTTTTAACCTGTCACAGGAAGAATTTGCCCAAAGTGTCATCTATAACCCTGAAAAGAAAATAACAGGAAATTTACCACATTACAATGAGATAGCATGCACAAATCCTGAACTTGTAGTAATTGGCCTTCTGGCACTGCGTCCTCGCCAGAAAATGAAGTACGCGTGGCGGAAAAGTGCCGTCAGGTAGTTTGAAATATTTACGCGTGGTGGCTCAAACTGAACACGTGGTCGGGTCGTCGGGGGAAGAAACGGCGCTTACACACCGACATGCGCGTGCGCGAGAAGCATGCAAAAACAAAACAAAACAAAACAAAACAAAACAAAAAGAGAGAGAGAAAGGGACAAAATTGGTGCGATATCGCACTGTCGACTCTGCATTATAACGTTACAGCTTCGTAGCTAAAAAAATGGTACTAAAAGTGTCCGAAATCATCCCTCCGTTTGTAAGAGATCTTTTATGCAGGGCTCGACACTAACGGTGGCCCGCGGTCACCAAAAAAGTCGGATGTTTGCCTTTGCTTTTGGAAATGAGCAGCGGTAACAATCGGCTCCATACGATGCCAAGATAACTGTCGGATGTTTGCTTTTAAATTTTGAAATGAATAACAGTAACATTTAGTTGCGTTCGATGGTAAATTCAATGTTTGATGTTTGCTTTGACATTCAGAAATGAATAACAATAATATTCAGCTCCATACGATGATGAAATGAATGCTGGAAGTTTGTTTTTACGTTGGAAAGTAAATAACAATAAAATTTAGCTCCGGAAGATACTAAAATAAATGTCGAATGATTCCTTTGACGTTCGGAAATAAATAACAATACTATTCAACTTCGTACGATGATGAAATAAATGTCTGATGTTTGCTCTTACGTTCGAAAGTAAATAACAATAACTTTCAGCTCCGGAAGATGCTAAAATAAATTTCAGATGAGTTCTTTTACGTTCGGAAGTGAATAGCAGTAATATACTGCTCCATACGATGCTAAAACAACTGTCGGATGTTTGCTTTTAAATTTTGAAATGAATAACAGTAACGTTCAGCTGCGTTTGATGATAAAGTAAATATCTGATGTCTGCCCTGACGTTCAAAAATCAAAAATAGTATAACATTCGGCTCCGTACGATGCTAAAATAATTTACAGGCGATTCATTTCACTTTCGGAAGTGGACAGCAGTAACATTCGGCTCCGTACGATAATAAAATAAATGTCGGATGTTTGCCTTTGCTTTTGGAAATGAACAGCGGTAACAATCGGCTCCATACGATGCTAAGATAACTGTCGGATGTTTGCTTTTAAATTTCGAAATGAATACAAATGTAACAGTAACATTTAGTTGCGTTCGATGGTAAATTTAATGTTTGATGTTTGCTTTGACATTCGGAAATGAATAACAATAGTTATCAACTCCTTACGATGATAAAACGAATGCCGGAAGTTTGTTTTTACGTTCGGAAGTAAATAACAATAAAATTTAGCTCCGGAAGATACTAAAATAAATGTCGAATGATCCCTTTGACGTTCGGAAATGAACAACAATACTATTCAACTCCGTACGATGATGAAATAAATGTCTGATGTTTGCTTTTATGTTCGAAAGTAAATAACAATAACTTTCAGCTCCGGAAGATGCTAAAAGAAATGTCAGATGAATGTTTTTACGTTCGGAAGTGAACAGCGGTAAAAATCGGCTCCTACGATGCTAAGATAACTGTCGGATGTTTGCTTTTAAATTTCGAAACGAATACCAGTAACATTTAGTTGCGTTCGGTGGTAAATTTAATGTTTGATGTTTGCTTTGACGTTCGGAAATGAATAACAATAGTATTCAACTCTGAAAGACGATAAAATGAATGCCGGAAATTTGTTTTTAAGTTCGAAGGTATAAATAACAATAAAATTTAGCTCCGAAAGAAGCTAAAATAAACGTCACATGAGTGCTTTTACGTTCGGAAGTGAATAGCAGTAATATTCTGCTCCATACGGTGCTAAAATAACTGTCGGATGTTTGCTTTTAAATTTCGAAATGAATTTTAACAGTAACGTTCAGCTGCGTTTGATGATAAAGTAAATATCTAATGTCTGCCTTGACGTTTAAAAATGAAAAATAGTATAACATTTGGCTCCGTATGATGCTAAAATAATTTCCAGATGATTCACTTCACTTTCGGAAGTGGACAGCAGTAACATTCGGCTCAGTACGATAATAAAATAATGTCGGATGTTTGCTTTTAAATTTGGAAATGAATAACGTTAATATTCTGCTGCGTACGATGCTAAAATAAATAACAGATTGTTGCTTTTACATTTGGAAATTATTAACGGTATCAATCGGCTCAGTTAGATGCTAAAATGAATAGCGGATGTTTGCTTTCATGTTCGGAACTGAATAAGGATAACATTCATGAAGCTCCGTAAGGTGCTAAAATGAATGTCGGTTGTTTGCTTTTAAATTTAAAAATCATTTACGGTATAATTCGGCTCCGTAAGGTGCTAAAATATTAGTAAATGTTGGATGATTGCTTCTACAACCAGAAATGAATAAGAGTAACTTTCGGCTCTTTACAATGCTAAAACAAATGTCGGATGTTTACAAATGTCTGCAAATGATCCCACTTTCTCATTTCAAACGTAAGTTTTGATCACCTAAATAGGCATCAACTTTTATAGTAATCTATACGCCTATTTGCTAAATCTTAGAACTCTGAATAACGGTAAGATGATTGATTTTTTTTATTAATTTATTTCAGACATGGGTACCTGTATCACTTCAGTCACACTTTCTTTTTATTTTTCTAACGGACTGGTATCAAACTGCAACGCTGCGTTTAGCTTAGCTCTGCGTCGCTGAAAATGTGACTTTATAGTCTGCGAAATCATCTCTTCTTTTATGACAATAGTGGATACGTATATAACTTAATAAAGTATCGGTTTGCATCATTTTTTTTTACACTTTTTTTTGCGTTTCTTTTTTATTTTAAGGATTGCACTGATTTGAAGAAAAAAAGAAAAAGAAAGAAAATATTGGTGCTACTAGCCTATAACGAAGTGTCAACCCACCATAAAAGCTGCGTTTACGTTAACTTTGCGTTGCTGAAAATGTGACTAAAAGTCGTAGTAATTATCTTTCCTTTAATGCAATATTGTTGACACTTGTCACGTAATAAAGTGCAAGTTTGCATCGCTTCCATCCTTTATTTTTGTCAGTTTCTTTCTCTATTTCAAGTCTCACACGATTAAGAAGAAAAAATGAGCAAAGGAAGAAGTTTTGAAGAAGAAAAGAAAAAGAAGAAAATATTGATGCAAGTATAACAAAACGGCATCGCGGTATCAAAGCTGCGTTTATAGCTTAACTTTGCGGTGCTGAAAATGTGACTTCCAGTGTCCGAAATTATGTTTTCTTTCATCATAGTTTTTACAATGACATACAATTCATCATGTAACTAAAGTGAAGGTTTGCATCATTCTGTGCACTATTTCCTTTCGTCTCATTTTTGTTGTTGTTCTGTTATTAAAAAATCACGCTATTTAGAAGAATGTGGAAAGACAACGAAGATGATGAAGAAGAAAAAAATAGTGCAACTGTCGTAACGAAGCAGCATCCATGCTCTATCAACTCTGCATTTAGTTTAACTAAACGTCTCTGTGAAGTGACTTAAGTGTCCGATATTCTTTTCTTTCATGACATGATTGTTGATATTTACCCCGTAACTAAAGCATATATTTCAATCACATTTATATAATTTCCTTTGTGTTTTTTATGTCAAGAATCGCGCAATTTAGAAGAAAAAATAACAGCTATATAGAAAAAATTAAAAGAAGAAAGCATTAGTGGAACGAACTGAGCGCAGAGTCAGCGGCCTTGCACTAAATGTGACTTCAAAAATATCTCCGAAATTATCGATTCTTTTATGACAATATTGTGGATACTTATCACTATATAAAGTGAGGGCTTGCATTGCTTTCATACTTTCTTTTGCGCTATATTAAGTTCTTTTTTTATTTCAAGGATTACACTGATTTGAAGAAAAAATTAATGGAATAAGAAGAAAATATCGGTGCAACAAGATAACAGAAGCCCGGCATCCCGCTATATGAAAGCTGCGTTTTATCAAAGCTTTCTTGCGTCGCTGAGAATGTGACTTATCTAGGTTTTATTTTATCATTCAAGAATCGCGAAATTTAAGAGAAAAGAAAAAAAAAAGAAAATAACTTAGAAGAAGAAAGTATGAGTGGAACGAACTGATCGCAGAGTCCGTGACATCACACTATATCAACGCTTTATGTCACTAAAATGTGGCATTTATAGAGTCCGAAATTATGATTTCGTTTATAATCGTTAGCACTTATCAAGTAATAAAGTGTAGGTTTGCATCACATTATATTCTTTCGTCTATTTTTCCATCATATTATAGTATACTTCAAAGATCACGCAATTAGGAGAACATGCATACGTCTTCGTCTTATTTCTTGTCTCCCTCTTTTGCTGTATTTCCCCTCCAATGAATGACGAAAATAATGTACATGTCTCCCTCAAAACAAAAAGAACCACGTGCTAGCAACCTTCGTAAAGTTAAATCTAACTGTTGATTGCCAGCAAAGAATAAGGGGGAAATACGACAACAAATAGAAGCGAAAGATTGTATAAGCATGCAGTCTCTTCAGATCGAAGACGCTTGACATCCCCCCCCCCCCTTGCAGAAATTTCCACAAAACCAGGTGCTAGACGCAGGTGCCAGACGAAAGAATGCGCGCACTAGAATTCTATTAAGAAACAGAAGGCGTTTTCACATCAGCCCGATAAAAATCCAAGCTCGAGATATATCTTAATAGGCATTTTCACATCAGCCCGATGTTTCGAAATAGCGCGCTATTTTCTGACTTGGGAAATTGGAAAATATCTCGAGCTTGGATTTTTATCGGGCTGATGTGAAAACCCTTATGTCCCAAGTCAGAAAAATAGCGCGCTATTTCGAAACATCGGGCTGATGTGAAAACGCCTAATGTGTAAATATAGCCTGGAAATATCGATCGAAGAACTAGCTCGAGAGTATAATTAAAGGAATCATTACAAGGATCATGATTCCATCAATTTAGTCTTTCTTTTGGCCCATTAAGCATCGAACAGTCGATCATAATCCGGGATAATAGTGTATTCTTGACTATTTTAGATATTCCTGAACTAAAAGGGATTGATTAATCACTCGATTTATTGAATCACAGAAAGACAATGAAAGGACACGTCTCGATTGCAGACAGAAATTCACTACGAGTATGTGATATGCAGCCACTACCCGATTAGACAGTAAAATCACGACAATTTCAGGCTCATTAAAACTGTGTACTAGTATTACTTTTCAAAGTTTGAAAGAATTTCACCTATGAACTGTGACGGTCCACTATATACGGAGATGATTTGGCTATCAACATTCGTTTGTTTCTTGTTTTGTTACGTCGTATCTGTTTGTTTGCTTGCTTGTTTTTGTTTGGTTTTGTTTTTGACGATTTCTTCGTATCGAATGTAATCTGTTACCGCAATCAAGCCATAAAGCGCAGCTGTGGCGCATTCGATTCATGGAACTTGAAGTAGCCTCAAACAAGGCAAGAGCACATGGTAATGATGGCACGTGTCTCGCACATCGGCACATCCACACACAGCGAGACATTTGGCAATCATCGTTATGGCAGACAGTTTGATTTCAATCATGGGAAAAGAAACTGGAAAACTTGGGAAAATGATGATGTTTAAAATCAAATCAAATAAAAAAAGCCTATATATAAAAACGTGTGGCTTATTCTGAGTTCTAAGATTTAACATAGGTTTATAGATTGTTATAAAAGTCGATGCCTATTTAGGTGGTCAAAACTTACGTTTGAAATGAGAAAGTGGGAGCATTATTTTGTAGACATTAACATGTAAACATCCGACATTTGTTTTAGCATTGTAAATAGCCGAAAGTTACCGTTATTCATTTCTGATTGTAAAAGCAATCATCCAACATTTACAAGTATTTTAGCACCTTACGGAGCCGAATTATAACGTAAATGATTTTTTAAATTTAAAAGCAAACAACCGACATTCATTTTAGCTTCTTACAGAGCAGAATGTTATCCTTATTCAGTTCCGAACGTTTTAGGAAACATCCGTTATTTATTTTAGCGTCTAACTGAGCCGATTGATACCGTTAATCATTTCCAAATGTAAAAGCAACAATCTGTTACCGGTATTTATCTTAGCATGTACGGAGCAGAATATTTCCGTTATATTCATTTCCAAATTTAAAAGCAAACATCCGACATTATTTTATTTTATTATCGTACGGAGCCGAATGTTACTGTTGCCCGCATCCGAAAGTGAAATGAATCATCTGACAATTATTTCAGCATCGTAGAGAGCCAAATGTTACTGCTACTGTATTCAATTCCAAACGTAAAAGCAGTCATCTGACATTTGTTTTGGCATCTTCCGGATCCGAATGTTATTGCTATTTACTTTCGAAAGTGAAAGCAAACATCCAACATTTTATTTAATCATCATACGGAGTTAAATATTATTGCTATTCATTTCCCAACGTCAAAGGGATCATTCGACATTTATTTTAGCATCTTCCGGAGCTGAATGTTATTGCTATTTACTTTCGAACGTCAAAGCAAACATTCGACATTTATTTTAGCATCTTCCGGAGCTGAATGTTATTGCTATCTACTTTCGAACATAAGAGCAAACATCAGACATTTTTGTTTTATCATCGTACGTAGTTGAATATAATTGTTATTCATTTCTGAACGTCAAAGAGGTCATCCGACATTAATTCAAGCATCTTACGGAGCCGATTGTTTGATACCGCTGTTCATTTCCAAAAGTAAAGGCAAACACCCGAAAAAAAAAGGAGGTTGAAACGTATGAAATAAAAAAAAAACAACGAATTTTAGAGCTGCTGAGTACAATACTAGTTTGTGCTTCCAAACATTGGCAGCTTTGGTTGCTGGATCACTCGCACATGGCTCGATCTGCGATCTGCTGCTCCGGGTATTGCGCGCGTACACGTGTAGTAACAGTGGCAACTCACAGTGATCGGAGAGAAACGCCCGTAAATTTTCTGCACCGGAATTTCGGTGAACGTGTAATAATACTGCGCTCACTGTGCACCTGCGTATGCTGGCAAGCAAAGTGGAATCGGTAATGGACCGCGTGCGATGCGGGTAACATCGCACACGATCGACGATCTTGCCGCTAAAGCGAGCGCCGAGCAAGTAACTGTCGAGCATGCGTTCGAAGGAAACTGCAAAAGATATATACTTTTTTTTTAAATGGGAAACATTACAAAAAGGGGAAGGAAGATAACAAAAACTCGTGGCGCAAAATTGGTCGCCAGAATTTACGCGTGGCGCAAAATTGGCTGCCACAATTTAAACGCCTGGCGAGGACGTTGTTCTGGCAGTCATCAAGCAAACTGTAATTACTGATGACACCCATGCATGATAATTTTTCACTCTCGCTCAACATCCTCTTTAATAGTTTCAGAACAAAAAGAAAATAATGATGATCAAAATTTTAAAAAAAATAACCAAAAGCTTTTGTATGTTAAAAGCATCATTTATCAATTCTTCAAGTTCTGAGCTCTACATGGCCCTACATGCTACGTAACAGAGCTTGTTGAAAATGTGTCAAAATAAAGCTATGAAAGAAAACATGGTTGAAAATGATCACTCACTGCATCAAGTGAAAATTGGAATGATTTGCTATTTTGCTTTCAGTGAAATGTCTATCCTACTGTAGAAGTAGTGTAAAAATAAACCAATTTGGAAGATTATTAAGTGATGCAGACACAGATATTTCCTATATATGGAATGTAATAACATTCAGAACATTGTGCGTTTCAGTGTTTTCTCATCCCATTGAAGATCTCTGCAAGGTTCAGTCAATGAGGTTTGAGGAAGTTTGTTACAAACTCGGCCATCGCTAATTCCAAACTGACCTCTTCATTGCCTTCCCTGGCCAGTTCGTCCAGGTAGACGTGGGCCAGCTGGTATCGCAGTCCGTCCGGGCAGCCGTCCATGGCTGGGTTCAACACACTCCGCCGGAGGCTGTTCAGAAACAGCTGCAGGAGGCTGTCGCCGTTTAAAATTGAGAAGAAAAAATAAACGATTATGAAAACTTACGATCTCCATTTAAAAAAATACTGGTACTTAAACATTCTACCCACGGATGCCAACTTTGTAAACAGCAGTATTCTGAGAACTAAAAAGGCATATTTGCAGTGGAAAGAACAATTTCTTACCTTTTCCAGTAATAGACACGTGTTGTAATATAACTTGAGAAAAAAGGGATTTTCCCTTAAACTTGCTGAATTTTTGGCATTTGTGGCTAAACATCATAAAATTGAATGACAGTATTCAACAGAAAACAGGAGAAAGCAATGCAAAAATTGGAATTTCCACTGGAAACTCATACATCATCTTAGCAGGTGTTCAGGTAAATATGAATACAATGTTGAATGAAAGCTTCTTGATTACACTAAACAATGAAAAGAAATATCCCCTTCAGGTGAAAAAGGTTGACAGGTATGCCGAAAGTATCTATATACCATGTTTCCAACTTTCCCAATGGGTGAAGTATCTCCATTTTACTTTCAAGGCCTGGTAGCTTGGGATACCATGGAGAGGGGAAGCCTGGCCCAGCTCAAATGTACTGTAAAACGAGGAATGTTCACATGCATTTCAATTTTGTGAATTTTGCGAGAGCCAAGATTCACAAAATTAGAATGCATGAGAAAGTTTTTTTCTACACTATATGCATCAAGTGTTAGAGACAACTCGCGAAAATTTCATGCCACGAAAAAGGCTGTCGGCTCCAATTTGCGAAAAATTTCATGCAGCGAAAACATTGTGTTTTACAGTATTCAAGAATCCTCTTTATGAATTGCGTACAGCTTTATCACCGATATCTGTGTAAGTACACACACAGCCAAAGAATCTCAGCTGGAGCCTACCGTTACTGATGAGTGTACTTTGTATGCTTTGATGTACATATTCCCTAACCATCCTATCTGTGGTTTTGGCATATACCTGGTGGGCAGTAAATGTATCGGGGCACATATGAATCAACACGCCATTGGGTTTATGACACTCTGAGAAAGGACATTAGATCACTTACCTTTGGTCCCAGTCATTGTTGTGAAGCAAGACGAGCATCTGTCGATAGGCGCGTCTGACAAGCTGTTCGGAAAATAAAATAGGTGGCACATTCGATATTGCCCTATTTCATTCCATGTCTTGACATTATTTTTGATATAAAACAATTACTAGCATGTGTCATCTTTTGGCTTTTATTGAAATTGAAGAAAAAAAAAGAAAATGATGCCAAACCCTCTTGGTTTGCCCCAAGTGACTAGTGATACGTAGTCCGCAAATGGTATCAACCAGGCTCATTGTGTCATACAAAGTACCAATATACATACTTCTGGTATACATACTTCAATAATACAGGCTAGCTTTGAAGAACATACCATACAAATGAGTGCATCTTTGGACCAATAGTGCAAGGGGCCCATATATACAAAGGACTCTGTATGCAATCTGGTAGGGAAGGCATTTTCACAGGACCCCTTACCAGCCAGCAATCATCACACCCTCTTCTCATTACTAGAATGGCAAACATTTCTAGTACGATAACAAAAGGTGTTACTAATGAATGTTTGCACGGACTTGCCACAAAATGACATACCTGTACAACAAATAATATAGAACTTCCAATATTTTACACATCAAAATCAGAGAAGTTTCAAAGGGCTATGCTTAAAGGGAGATACCAACATTTTATGTGCATCTCTGTAGCTAAAAATGATTACACAGTCAAGGGGACTGTATTGCTATTTTGTTGGGATGTCATAGCAAACAAAACTAGAGAAGCACTCTGAGAGTGCAGACCTCCGCCAAGCATGCAGCTCATTTCCACCACTGATCTTGTTCTTCCATAGAGATATCAGTGATTTCCACCCATACGTACTTATAGCATTGTGTGCTGAAAGCCACCCGATTTCCCAATATACAAAGCCTTTGTTACGTCATAAACCCTCAGCTGCACGGCGCGCCTCGCCCTAGCAGGACCTAGAGCACGCACTTTAGTACGCGCATGCAAACCTTAAATATGCGCAGCCTGAACTCCCAAGTTCATTGACCCTACCTGCCAAAATATCAAAAATCCTTCATAAATTCCCCCCAAATTTCTCGGATTACTACCAAAAGTTAACCGTTTGTTACTTGTGTCATTCTCAACCTTTCCTGCAAGTTTCATCCCAATCCGTTAATTACTTTTTGAGTTATTTTGTACACAGACAAACTAACTAACTAACGAACAAACACACCAACCAACGGTAACGAAAACATAACCTCCTCCCTTGGCGGAGGTAATAAACATGGTGAGGCATAGGTCATCAATGAAGTATTCTCACCATTAGAAACTTGTCCATTCGCAGATGGTCGATTCCAATCCATTCCCTCTTCATGGTAAGGAGATAAGTGTCATAGAAGGTAACGGGCTGCAAAAGAGTAAACGCATGTAACATACTGTATGACATTATGTATTGGTAGTAAATGAATTTACTTATCAAGTAACGTATCCAAAACAATTCAAAAATTATTAAAGCAGTAAAATGATATGCATGTATATATTTCGATATAAACACACATTATTGATATCAATAACAGATATACAGAAAAGAGCAAACATTAGTAATTTCATTGCTTTAAAAAAAATATATATCCATATATGCTGCGTTGTCTTAAAACCACCTAAAATAAGTAAAAACAAATGTTAATTCTGATACATATTTTTTTTGTGCAAATATGATTTTACTTGCATTAGTAAAAAAACTTTTTTTTTTTCCTGAATTCCATACACACATGTATAACATAGGCCCTCCACGAAAAATTGGAGGGCATGACATCGACTAACTAGATCATTTGAATATTCATAGGGACTGGTCAAGAAATATTTTCTGAATAAATGTGAAATTTCAGAATGTCATATCTTCCATAATATTTCTTATCCGTTTTTGTCTTTGTTTGTTTGTTTGTTTTGTTTTTTGTTGTTGTCTGTAGGGAATTTTTGTTTCCTCCTTATCTTAGGCGCCAATTCATGAAAGTGGTACAATCTTGTCTATGGTAAACAAAATGATCAGTTCATCAATGAATGTTCATTTCGTTACGAAATGTCATTCCATGCAAGAAATGACTGATTTCGTAAAGAAATAGACCATGCAACACTTCGCGACCCCCCCAAAAAACTATAGTCTTTGTCCAGAGTTTAAACCATGGACAACATTGTACCACCTTTGTGAATTCAGGCCTCTGGGTTTATTTGGGGTGGATATTCTCTTGAAGGGTTGGCAATGTAAGCTCACCCTGCTGGGGTTGTTGAAAGCAGTGCACCATGTCCGAGATTTGGTCGGCAAGTTCCTCCTGGATGACTGGCTTGTCGCACATCCACATGCAGTAGAACATCCCCTTCCACAGCCGCATCAGTTCATCCTCACTCAGGGCTACATAACCAAATATTGCATGGGGTCAGTGATATTCGATACACATAGTTATTTGATGACTACTACACCAGTTGTAAGTTTCTTCCATGGGCTGAACATTCTTGGCAATGTGCTGTTACCCATCGGAGAACATATTTGCATGTGAACAAATGGCGAATGAGGAGAATAGCGCATAAACATATTGGCACACAATAGTGTCTGCATTACACTGGAAGGCACACATACACAAAAGCCAAATAAAGTGCACTCCCTTAATAACGAACATGGTTATAAGAAAATCTCACACTTATCATACGGGGCCGTTAAGTGCCAATATTGGCAGTGTGTTTAGTAAATGTGTGGTATGTTGTATACGACAATTGTGCATTTTACAGCCCTATATTATCGGTATAGTGAGGTGCCTGCACCTCATCAGGGGCCCGAATACCGTCACCCCGCTTAAAATTGTTTTGAGCTCACTAAACAAAAATGTATGCCTGGGACTGTGTTCAGTACGCTTGAAACTTGGCAGGGCTACCACAATCAAGCAAATTGTGGTGAAAACCGAACAGGTTTTCGCAAAAATCTGAAATTTTCATATGGCTATAGGAATACATGTAAAGTCACCCACACCCATCTTTTACGTGTATGTCTATGGGAACATCACTGTCATACCGCACACGTCTTTTACATGCTAAGTCTATGGGAGGCGGGTGACGAGTTGCGGGCCCCTTCCTTAGTGCGCAACTTTTTCGCATTGTTCGCATTCAACGACGATAGCTGCATATATATTGTAGCAAAATCATCCTGTCCTCAATGGGTTAATGCATTATGATTTTAGGACCATTTTAGTCAACCCAATTTTCAAAATGTGATTATTTTGCACTCTCAGAGACACCTAAAGCAGCGAGAATTCAGCTTTTGCCATAGATATAACCAGTAGGGTTCACAATGTGTGGAATATGGGGCGTACATTGTTATTGTCACTGTCCATTACCACTGTCAATGAATCGACCTGTTGGGCTCATTGAGATGCATGCAAAATTTAGCTGGAAAATAGCGAGGTTTATTCAAAGGCACGATTGGCAGTGTAATTCTTCTTCTTCTTCTTCTTCTTCCAGTAAAGTACAGACCGCCGTTGGCGTATCATCGTACTTGTGCTTGTCAAGTGCCCAGATGAAAAGTGCAAGTATTAACTAGAAATGTCGCTATGGCGACTGTTATGGCTCCACCTAATGCATGATTCTCCTAATAGGTCGAGATAGTACATGTGGACAATGTGTGATTACATTTTCACAAAATTGGCAAAATATTAATATGACAAGTTTGTCACAAATGTGTTGAATGTTCACCTTCCTTGACCTAGGTTTAATTGGATGAATAGGAGAGCATGTATCTGGGATTTAAGGACTTTAACTTCTTGACTTTGACCCATTCATATGTTTATGCATTCAGCAATTTTCTAGGTATGGAGAAACAGTGCAATTTCTGTATTGAATAGTAAATTGTTAGCATTTTCACCCGGCCTTTGACCCTAAAATTCATAAGATAATCACTGTCAGGCAGAACATGCATAAATACTGTATGTAGTACGTTTCAAGATAACTTGAGCCACTTCCGAGATATGGAGGAAAAAATTAATTCAGCACTTTCACTTGATCTTTGATCTTTTGACCTTCGAGGAAAAAAAAAAAACTTTCCAGAATCTCTATTAGGTTATACATGCATACACCGAGTGTAAAAAAAAATAATAATAATCCTCCTGGCATTGCATAAACATGAGGGAAATAGTAAAATTTTGAAGTGGTACCATTGACTTTTGACCCCTGACCTTTGACCCCATGGAACCCTAAATTCTCTAGATAATCACTGCCAGTCAGTACATGTATATATACTATGTTCCATGAAGATATCTTGAACAATTTCCAAGGTACAGAGAAAAAAGGTAAAGTTTTAATATTTTCACCTGACCTTTTGACTTTTGACCTCATGACCCAAACTTTCACTAGGGAATCTTAATTGGGTAATGCATGTATACACTATAGTTTCAAAAAAATATCTTCAGGCATTGCATAGATATGGTGGAAATAGTAAGATTTTATGTATTTGACCTTGACCTTTTGACCTTTGACCTTGAGCATGTGCACCCAAAAGTTGATAGGCACAATTTCACCCCCTAATTAATATACATGCCAAGTTTCATTAGGACACCTCAAAAGGTTTTGATAGTTACCCTGTCCACGGACGGACGGACGGAAGGACGGACAGACGGACGGACAACCCGAAAACATAATGCCTCCGGCACCACTTCGTGGCGGAGGCATAAAAAAGATCACTACAGATTCTATACGTGCTGGCATATGGGATTTGAAATTTGTTTGGATTCCCTTGTGTAGATGGTCCAGTGGCTGATGGCTGGTATGAAGTGTTCAAATTGGGGTGGCTGTCCCAAAAGGAACTCTTTTCGCCTGTACCAAAGTTTACATTGACATAATGAGAACTAAGAATATTGCTGTGTCTACCTGGAAATTTCAAAAATATTTTATTTAAAATACAAAGGTTCAAGTTTTGAAGAGTTTCCTTTTGAACACTATAAATTTATGTTGAAAATCAATAAATAAACGTTTATTATTTACCATGTTTACAATGTATTTCACAACCATATTGCAATTGAACTAAATAACAGCTTTTGCAGTACTTCGTGTGAGATTTCATCAGTAAATTGACATGTGTAACAAATTAGTTTGTCTTGCTATCATTCGTCATTCGGCACTAGATGGCACTCTCGCGCATGTACATAATTTTCTATGCACGCAGTGCTCAACTTCAATGAACTCAATCCACACTTATTTTTTTTCTATATAAAAAATGTGGTTACTATAACAACACAATATTTAAAATTGAAAAAAAAAGCGAAATCTACCCGTCTCTGCTATAAAAATCATGAAAAATTATGGCTCAAAAACTGATAAAATCAGCTAAATCCTATTATTTCATATATATTACCAAATATCCAGTCATTTACTCAAATTCACAATATATTTTTCCATTACAAATAATGCCATAATATAGCAAACAACACAGGTGATAGACTGATGAACAAACAGCCAGAAAACATTATACTTAAAGTGCTACTTATACAGATCTATGCATAAAAACTTCTTTAATCTTTATTATTCAGTAGATTACAGGCGGACGATCCTAACCCCTAATGGTACGTTATTTTGTAAACTCCGAACGAACGAACGAAATTTGTGGATGCAATGCCAGACTGCAGTGCTATATCCAAAAACGTGTGGGACAATGCTGCCACTAAGACACGTGTGTGTGTGCCTGTGTGTGTACGCATCATACACAATTATTGTGACCGCGAGCTGCGGTGATTGGAGGAGAGAGGCCAGAAGACGCGTGGCTCTTTTGGCCTCTCTTTATGCGCATGCGCACTGTGAGTGTGCTTCCATTCGGAAGCTCGCGTGGCTCGGACAGCCATTTTGGGTCACGTGAATTTGAGCTGCAGTGTGTGTTCGCTGAACTATTGAGCCAGCGCTATTCTCATTTGGTGTCACAACATTTGATACAGAATGGGGGGGGGGGGAGGCAGCGTGTTGTGTTCGTCTCTGTGCCACACAAACCACTCGCCACGATTGTAAGGCTTTAATGAAATATGGTGTATCACTGTCCTGAAACCGTTTTGTTTTACATTTATATTGCTGGTACACTGTACCTTGTGTTTGAACGCAATGTGTATATGATGTCCTTGGTGTTTAGCAGGGAACCAGTGGGATACGAGTGGGTTTTTAACCATACAACAAGCAATTCTAGACTCAGCTGTCTTCTCCTGTCGGCTAAAGTGCCCAACTTGCAGGTTTCAAGAGCTGGAACGTACGATGTGTAGTTTTTGCCTAATATCATTCTGCAGGCTCTTTTCTGAATCATGTCTATTTAACTGACTTTCAAGTTTCTTTGTGAGGGAGCCATTGAACACTGGGCAGTCATACTCAAGAACAGGACGTATGTATCCTGAGTATATACAGCCTGTAGTAACTAAATCAGCTGTGGGGAGTTTAAAACGTTTGAGGGAGCGAAGCATATCGATTCTTGTTGCACTTTTTTAGGACCTGAGTAACATGACCATCCCATTTCAAGTTTGACTAAATCACAACACCTAATATTCTTGCCTGAATGACAGTACCTTGTCCACCGTCTGCAATGGACAGAGCATTTATATGCAGAGGAGGGTTTTTACAAAAAGTTATTGTCTCAACCTACTTTCTCAAGGCCGCTGACAAATGAGCGCGCGCCATACCTTGTTGGCGCTAGATTGCATCGCGGACGTTGCGGCACCCGTTCGTGTCCGAATTTTGGGGACCCGGCACTTGCATTCAGCCCCTGTACATTTATTCACTGCATCAGCACGTACAGAGATTTTGTTTCTCTTTTGTGTTTTTGAGGATACCATCAAACTCCGAGCTTGCGATAAGCAAAAATTTTGCAACAGAATGGCGTGATTTTTCAATTTTCAGCGCTTTTTTGGCAACCCCGATTCTTTACACGGGACCTAATTTGCGCACACTTTGGAAAAGTTGCAGTGATTCTGCGTTTTTGATAGGAAAATTTGGGATTTTAGATGGATTTTTGGAGGTGACTCAGGCTCTTTCCTGTGGTGAACGAGTGTGACAGTATGTGAAAGGATGTGATGTGCGTGTGTTGTGACAGTAGAATTTGCTAGCTTGTGATAAGTGATAAGTGCGAAGATTTTGGAGGCCGGCGGAAAATTGGGCTTTTTTTAGTTTACTCTACTCAAGTTAAAATCATCTTGATTTAGAGCAGTTTTCCTCCAAAACAACTCAATTTTCATAAAAATTGTGTGGTCAACCTACTTTTTAACGGCCGTTCCATTTCCGGGCTTTTTTGGGGCCCCAGACGACGCGAAATTCATCTCTAAGCATGCAACGTAGAAAAATAAGTTCAAATGCCGCGCACGCACAATTCGCTGATTTGCTGCTACGCTTGCTCATGTTAGCATCACATCATTTTTCATTCATGAATTGGGAGCTACACCGAAGCTGCATCATCATCGGCTCTTTACCCCTGTCATTTACATATTTTCCCACAACGTTAACTATAACATTATGCGACGTTTTCCAGCGCGATCAACTGAACAGTTTGATACCAAACTCGGCATATTTTTACATCAAGTCAGTTTCATACCAAACTCGGCATTTTTTTTTTACGTCAAGTTTTCGACTTTTGTCATATTTTCCTCCTTTGGTGTAACCATGTATTCAGCAAAGCTATCATTGTGTTTGAGATTTGATAAGTCATATTTTTACATGACTTTAACGTATGAATTTGTGAAGCACTGTAGTTCGATGCATTTGTTGGCGCGTGTGTATCAATACATGCGATTTGTATGGTAGCGACATGTGCAGGTGTGGAGCAACACACATAAGAAGCTCATCACCACAATGCAAATTGGTCGCCATATTGTGTGGTTTGTGTAGCATTATGTCATGTGTACTTGGTAGCTCATACATTGTAAGCCGAGCTCGCCGCAATAACCGCTACATACATTTGTACTTGAGTAACAGACGGCAAGCATGCATGTTGAGTGCAACGCATTGCGTACACCACACCGATCCATGGAGCAGTGAGTCTCGCACACTACGCAGTACGGTGAAGCGGACTGCCGAGCGATCAGCCAATCAGCGGCCCAGCTATCTGTTCGTGGCTTATTCTACGGGTAGCGTTCGTCATTCAGCACTAGATGGCGCTCTCGCGCATGTACATCGTTTTCTACGTACATGTACGCAGTGCTCAACTTCTGAGCCCATTCACGACGATCGCTAGCTTTATCAGTTATGACAGGGGTGCATTGATATCATTCCTTTCAAAAGTAATAATAATATGGACATATGGCAAACATGTTCGAATCACAAACCTGAACTAGAAGTTCTACTTATGCCTTCCTGTACAATTATAGGTGGGTTTGCGTCTGCTACCTACCGCTAGTACATAGTAACCCGAGGAGGATGATCTGTTCAGCACGCTAAGTCAAAATTTCGCACTTTTTTGTCGTGACCTTAGGTATATTTTGTACTTAATCCACATGGGTATGGGCATTGTACAGTGTATGGGTGTTGTGTGATTTTATCCAACTGCCATTCCGCGTATGGGGATGCCACGCACTGGCTCAGCGCTAGTGAGCTCTCTTACGATGATGGGCGAATCGAAGCCGCCACTACAATGGGAAAATCGTGAATGCGAAAAGATTTTTTCAAGAAAAAAAAATTGGCTGATTTGAACACTGTTCATACATGTCTACAGTATATTACGTATCAATCTACAGATAATTGATCTCATTTCATGGCTTGGTGTACATCTGATTTTCATATGATAAACGCTACTACAAGTATGGTATGATGGCCTATGGGGATTTTTCTACATGCATGCAAGCCTAAGAAGGTCCGGTAAGGATAGGGAGACCTGCCGGAGACGGCTTGGTACTTGGTACAGTTGGTACTTGGTACTTGGTTGAGGTCCTCCTGAATACTCCTACTGGAGTTTTGACTGGAGGTGCTGGAGGGTGGACATTTAACTAATTATTCCAGTTAATAACGTCTCCTTAAATTTAGCAGAATCAGTTTGTGTGATTACGGAAGATGGAAGTTCATTCCATGCTTTAATTGTGCGGGGAAAAAATGAGTTTCTGTTTCTTACTAATATGCTTATTTAGCCGGTATTCTGTAATTTCCCAATCCTCTCTCTTCTCTTTCCAGTAGTAGGCATTGAAAGTGTAGGCCTAGACTAGATAAGAATTATAAGACAACTAGAAAATATCAGTAAATAAAGTTTTCTTGTTGCATGAAGAGTGACAACTCACGGAAATTTGAGTACATGGGACTGTACAGATGCACACGTGTACTCCATTAGTAGTCTGCGGTTAGTTTCTGCAGTGAGAGACAACAGCTCTGATTTCAATAATTACCATTTTCCTTTCGTGATCTCGCGACTATCCATTGCCTCAGTCTTTTTACGGCTCTGTCTCGAATCTTCTTCTCGTTTGCTGCAAGCCTTTGCGCAAAATGGACTTCAACGCTGTACCCACTGTCTGCCATGTCGTTCTTCACTCCAAAATCATTGCAGCAGTGCGTGCGTGCATGCTATTCTTGCGGTCGGCTACACGTCACTTCCGGTCGACTGGAGTGAAAACAAACAGCTTGCAAGCGCTAAGCCTGCATAATGCGCATACTGCATGCTGTGCATGTGCGACGCGTATAATTTATGTGCAACTCTACGCAGCTCAGACATGGGGACTGTTTTTCATTATTCATTTTGTCATTTGTGCCATCATTCATGAGATACATGCATCATGTCTTGCCAGCAATATTCTAAAAATCTGGATCCTGTCGATCGATCGGTCCCGGTATTTTGCCAAGTTTAAGGCGGCCGGACTGGACCTGTGCCCGTATGAAATCGCGGCAGGACTCTGGATCAACGACCCGACAAAATGGCCAGATGTGCAGTGGAACCTCTTTGAGTAGGCCTTACCCCGATATCTACGCTTACTTAGTACCTCATAGAAACTTCAGGTAGGTCTAACGTTAGTACTGTAGTACTTAGGGTAGGGCCTAATTTAGAGTAGGCCTAGGGCCTAATCCTGCCGCCCGCACAGCTACAGTACCAGCTTGCGCTAGCGCTATGCTCGCGGGGCGCCCCGGCAGAAAACACGTACAGCGTTCACTCCAGGCTCACGCGAGTGGTTTGTTTTCACTCCAACGCTATCCATGACCCCGTGACACGCAGAATACCCGGATGTCCGACCATGAGAATACATGCCTACCACATTCAGAGTGTAGAGAAGCTAGCGCTAGAGGGCGTACACTCTCGCGATTTCTCACGCAAAATAAACGGGTGCAGTACGCTATTATAGGGCTCACACGGGTAAATAATTCCCCATAGAGACGTGTGTTAAAATTCAAATTTCAAAAAATTCTGTAAAATAGCTGGGAGAAATGAGGTGTTTTATCTTCACTAACCTGAATAAGTGAGATATTACCTTTCATCCATCAGATTGCCAGGGTGGGTTGTTCTGCTCTAATCCTGTCCAGGGGTCCGCAAAGCCAGACTACGAGTTCTTGTCACTCAAAAAATCACCTATTTTCCGTACACGTACCCAATGAAATATAGTCCCCTCAAATTCCATCAGAAAAGCTTTCATCTTCCAACCAAAATGCAGTTTGTAGAGGAATTCATACTCAATATCTACAGCTATTCAGTTTTTTGCCAAACTACATCATTGATTTTTAATTAATTTTTTCTTCATTTATTTTGGTATCTTTGGTACGAATTTGTGAAGGGGTCTGGGACAGTCCATTTTATTTACAGGTGTGAGCCCTATAGTGGAGGTCATATTTCTTATTTGACTTTTAAACATCATAAATGTGTTTTTTATGATATTTGCCCCTACATCATATGAGAAATTACACTTTCAAGGATTATAAAGCTTCTCAAAGGGACACTTTTAGAAAATCATGACCTCTATGTTTTTTTTTTTTAAATAAATCTTGCAGTTTTGATCAGTTCTTCATAAGATGAATACATAGATCCAGGCAGTTATCCTTGATTGTGGGTGTGTCATCATCACCTTATAGCCTACAAAGTATTTGATAAGACTTTGTTTTGTCAAACAGACTAACTTTATGTATTTTGAGCTGTTTTAGTGGTAGCCAAAACAAAGAAATACATTAAAATAACACAGTCATTCAAAGTTGTGTGATACTGATGACTGACTGCTATGTACTAAGATCTAGTGACAAGAACATAATATTAAGAAAAGAAATAGTAGCAAGGCAGAGTTGAGGAGGGGGGGGGGAGTAGAGGAGAGAGGTAGAGAGAGGGGGGTAGGGAGGGGAAGGGGAGGGAGGAAGAGATCTGACACAATACAAGATACACAATACAAGATTAACACAGTCATTCAAAGTTGTGTAGTGATACTGATGACTGCTATTTACTAAGATCTAGTACCACAAGAACATAATATTAAGAAAAGAAATTGTAGCAAGGAAGAGTGGGGGGGGGGGGAGTAGAGGAGAGAGGTAGAGGGAGGGGGGGAGTAGGGAGGAGAAGGGGGAGGGAGGAAGAGAGATCTGACACAATACAAGATACACAATACAAGAAGTCATTCAAAGTTGTGTGATACTGATGACTGCTATTTACTAAGATCTAGTACCACAAGAACATAATATTAAGAAAAGAAATTGTAGCAAGATAGAGTTGGGGGGGGGGGAGTAGAGGAGAAAGGTAGAGGGAGGGGGGGGGGGAGTAGGGAGGAGAAGGGGGAGGGAGGAAGAGAGATCTGACACAATACAAGATCAACATAAACCAGCAGAGCTTGTATGGGATGAATACTTCCCATAGACTTGCATGTATTGCGTGCATTCTCTATAGGGCTCACACGGGTAAATAATTCCCCATAGAGACGTGTGTTAAAATTCAAATTTCAAAAAATTCTGTAAAATAGCTGGGAGAAATGAGGTGTTTTATCTTCACTAACCTGAATAAGTGAGATATTACCTTTCATCCATCAGATTGCCAGGGTGGGTTGTTCTGCTCTAATCCTGTCCAGGGGTCCGCAAAGCCAGACTACGAGTTCTTGTCACTCAAAAAATCACCTATTTTCCGTACACGTACCCAATGAAATATAGTCCCCTCAAATTCCATCAGAAAAGCTTTCATCTTCCAACCAAAATGCAGTTTGTAGAGGAATTCGTACTCAATATCTACAGCTATTCAGTTTTTTGCCAAACTACATCATTGATTTTTAATTAATTTTTTCTTCATTTATTTTGGTATCTTTGGTACGAATTTGTGAAGGGGTCTGGGAGAGTCCATTTTATTTACAGGTGTGAGCCCTATAGGAGCCCAACACTGGTAGAAAGTAGAATGCAGAGACTCCAACCCGAAGCACCTTCTGATCTGGAGATTCTCCCGCCTGAAACCCCTAGCAAACGGGAGACTCGAAGTTGATGTGTGCGAAGCGCCAAGTTCCTAGTGTTCTAGATGCTCTCTGGTGCCATATCTAAGGCTTATTTTTTCAACATACAATAGCAATAACTAAGAAATCCTTTCCAACGGGAGACACAGAGCCAGGGCGGGAGAAATTAAATCTCAAGCGGGAGAACGGGAGATTTTGCAAAAATGGGTTTTCGGCGGGAGATCTCCCGTCGAAAACGAGAGAGTTGGAGTCTCTGAGAATGTTTAAGTTTTTGGTGTAGAATTTTAACTGGGAAACAAACAAAATTGTCATGTTTGTTGTATAAATTGATTAACATTTTACATCATAATTCAAACAACTCCTTCCATTCTAAATGGATCACGAAAATTCGAAGCATTTTAGACAGTTGACTGTGGGTTGGGGAACGATATCGATTGGTCACAACAGGAGTTAATAAATTCTAAATGGCTAATTCCCGCTCTTAGAGCTACAAGTTTGTACGCCAAAATGATATGATCATTCAAGACTGGCACCACTGGCGTAGCCAGGGGGGGGCGATGGGGGCGATCGCCCCCCCTAAGATTTGGACCGGGGATTTGGGAGGCGGGAAAAAAAATGCGTGTATACTGTATGCATGCACATGAAGCGGGTCTCCTTTGCAACCTTTCATCAAATAAGATATTTTTTTGAATATTTCACTCAAAGTGTGCACCAGATCGTTGAATTTCAATTCAAAATATGCAAAATCTCTCGTGCTTGGGAGGGGGTACCCCCCTCCCAAACCCTCCCCCTCTGTGCCTTTTTCCCTAGCTTAGTACACTTTTTAGATTTACAAAAAAATTATGAATAATTCTGAGTGCACAAGACTTTAATATCACATACCTTCCAAAAACTCAAGGTTCCCTCATGTATAAGGGGAATTTCCCCTTTTAATCGACCCTTTCCTCCCTCAGTCCCCTCCCCCATCAGGTTTTTTTTTTTTTTTTTGATTTCCCAAATGTTGATTCCATCAAATATGCGTATACGAGATATCTCAATTTCAACCTTAAAAAGGCAAAAGCTCCATCGGAAGGGAAAGGTGGAGATAACACTCGTCCACGCCTTCTCCCTGCTCACCCGCCCCTCCTCCCCCCCCCCCCCCCCCTTCCGCCATGCATAGAAGTAGACTGTGGCTATACCCAGATTGCTTTATTTCAATTCTAAAAACGCAAAAGCTCCGCGAGCGGGAGGCGGAATTCCCCTTCCCCTAAGCTCTACCTTACTAGACTTTATACACTGACACACAGATGGTGCACATTCGGAATAAGAGCTAAATTCCGTGATTTTAACACTTCGATGAAAAAGTATTGCACCAAAAATTTGCACCAGATCGCTGAATTTCAGGTCTGAAAACGCAAAATCCCCTTCGTGTGGGAGGGGATATGCCCCTATCTACAACCTCGTGTGCATGCTTTTACTGTTTGATTGCTGAACAGACAGCGTTCATGATATTCAGTGTAAGAATTAATACAAGAAGTGTATTTAAATATAGGCAAATTGTTCAATGATAATCTACATCAAAATATACTGCAACCTTAAACAAGTGGGACTGTTTCAACTCGTTAAAACACGCAAAAGCATGCATCAAGTTGCACCATTTGCAACATCAAAATGCAAAAAGTTCTCACCGTGGACACCCCTTCCCACACCCTCCCCCTCCTCCTTCGCTCGCTCCGCTCGCTCGGGTTCAGTCGCGTTCATGATATTCAGTGAAAAGAATTAATACAAGAAGATTATTTTAATGATACCATTTTATAGGCAAATTGTTCAATGATAATCTACATCAAAATAAACTGCTACCTTACACTAATGTTACTGTTTCACGTCGATAAAACGCGCAAAAACATGCATCAAACTGCATCATTTGCAACATCAAAATGCAAAAAGTTCTCACCGTGGGAGGGGGGACACCCCCTCCCACACCCTCCCCTCTCCCTTCGCTCGCTCCGCTTGCTCGGGTTCAGTCGCGTTCATGATTTTCAGTGAAAAGAATTAATACAAGAAGTGTATTTAAATCATACCATATTATAGGCAAATTGTTCAATGATAATCTACATCAAAATATACTGCTGCCTTACACTAATGTTACTGTTTCACGTCGATAAAACGCGAAAAAACATGCATCAAATTGCACCATTGCAACATCAAAATGCAAAAAGTTCTCACCGTGGGAGGGGGGACACCCCCTCCCACACCCTCCCCCTCCCCCTTCGCTCGCTCCGCTCGCTCGGGTTCAGTCGCGTTCATGATATTCAGTGAAAAGAATTAATACAAGAAGATTATTCAAATTGATACCATTTTATATGCAAATTGTTCAATAATAATCTACATCAAAATATACTGCTACCTTACACTAATGTTACTGTTTCACGTCGATAAAACGCGCAAAAACATGCATCAAACTGCATCATTTGCAACATCAAAATGCAATAAGTTCTCACCGTGGGAGGGGGGACACCCCCTCCCACACCCTCCCCTCTCCCTTCGCTCGCTCCGCTTGCTCGGGTTCAGTCGCGTTCATGATATTCAGTGAAAAGAATTAATACAAGAAGTGTATTTAAATCATACCATATTATAGGCAAATTGTTCAATGATAATCTACATCAAAATATACTGCTGCCTTACACTAATGTTACTGTTTCACGTCGATAAAACGCGCAAAAACATGCATCAAATTGCATCATTTGCAACATCAAAATGCTAAAAGTTCTCACCGTGGGAGGGGGGACACCCCCTCCCACACCCTCCCCTCTCCCTTCGCTCGCTCCGCTTGCTCGGGTTCAGTCGCGTTCATGATATTCAGTGAAAAGAATTAATACAAGAAGTGTATTTAAATCATACCATATTATAGGCAAATTGTTCAATGATAATCTACATCAAAATATACTGCAACCTTAAACAAGTGGGACTGTTTCAACTCGTTAAAACACGCAAAAACATGCATCAAGTTGCACCATTTGCAACATCAAAATGCAAAAAGTTCTCACCGTGGGAGGGGGTACACCCCCTCCCACACCCTCCCCCTCCTCCTTCGCTCGCTCCGCTCGCTCGGGTTCAGTCGCGTTCATGATATTCAGTGAAAAGAATTAATACAAGAAGATTATTTCAATGATACCATTGTATAGGCAAATTGTTCAATAATAATCTACATCAAAATAAACTGCTACCTTACACTAATGTTACTGTTTCACGTCGATAAAACGCGCAAAAACATGCATCAAACTGCATCATTTGCAACATCAAAATGCAAAAAGTTCTCACCGTGGGAGGGGGACACCCCCTCCCACACCCTCCCCTCCCCCCTCGCTCGCTCCGCTTGCTCGGGTTCAGTCGCGTTCATGATATTCAGTGAAAAGAATTAATACAAGAAGTGTATTTGAATTATACCATTTTATAGGCAAATTGTTCAATAATAATCTACATCAAAATAAACTGCTACCTTAAACAAGTGGGACTGTTTCACGTCGATAAAACGCGCAAAAGCATGCATCAAATTGCACCATTTACAACATCAAAATGCAAAAAGTTCTCACCGTGGGAGGGGGGACACCCCCCTCCCACACCCTCCCCCCCCTCGCTCGCTCCGCTCGCTCGGGCTCGGTCGCTTCGCTCCCTCGCAGACTAACCGCCCCCCCTAAGATGAAATCCTGGCTACGCCGTTGACTGGCACAGCGAGATTTTTGCAAATAAATTAATAACCGATGTGTAATTTACAGGATTTTCAAAGACAACCTTAGACAACTTAATGATAAAGATCGAACGAATCTCTGTAAATTCAGATGTGGCAATCATTATTTACCCTGTTTAAGCTACCAAGGGTCGTTATGACAATATGAAGGTATTCCTAGACAGAATAGATTATGTAATCTTTGTAACCTGGGTCAAATTGGTGACGAATTTCCCTATTTATTTGAGTGTTCTTATTTTACGCTAGACAGAAGCAATTATATTCCCTCTCAGTTTGCCAAACGTCCAAATAAATGCTTTAAAAATAAATAGTTTATTCAATACTTCAAATGTCAAATTACTGTCAAAACTGCCAAGTTTGCTCATATTATTATGTCAAAGTTTAGTAGATAAGTTCAAATGTATATGGATTTTAGTAGTTTAACATACTTATTATCATTGATATTATTCAAATTATATCTGTTCTGATTTGCAAGTGTGATGAAAAAGCGAATTGATAGTTACAGTATTTAATATAGTTTCATCTCTCCGATACTTTTTGCCATCTTGTTATAACTGTTAGCTTGCTGTTATACATTTACTCATATTCCTTTTTTTTTCATGTATTTCGCTTGTATGTATAGACATGTATATAGAATGTGTGTTCTCATACTCCGAAAGGGGTCGATAGAATAGAGTTCAAGTTCAAGTTCAAGTTCAAGTTCACACACAGAACTCTTCACACAGAGTAGAATAAGTTATGTGACTACACATGGAGCCCAATGGCAGCCATTTTAGTAATGATAACGCGAGCTTCTTAACACGTGAGCCTATGGAGCGAACTGTGCCTTCCTTTCATTTTCTCCATTTTAAGGACGCACACAGCAGTAGAATTGCGTTTCAGACCTAAAAAAAAAAAGAAGAATTTTTGAAAATCTGTGTGTGAAAATGGCGTTTTCTTGCATCTAAAACACCACTATTAAAAAAAAAGAAGGTAAGATTAAAAAAAAAATGGTCCCGGATTTTTGTTTTTTTTTTTGGGGGGGGGAGGGGGGGAGGGGGGGGCCCGGGGTTGCAACCCCCACCCCCACCCCCTCTAGATCCGCTTCTGTAAACCTATGGGAAACACGTTGGGTATATTTTTTTTTTTGGGGGGGGGGGAGGGAGGGAGGGGGGGGGGGGCCCGGGGTTGCAACCCCCACCCCCTCTAGATCCGCTTCTGTAAACCTATGGGAAACACGTTGGGTATAGGATTTAGGATTTAGGGTTAGGGTTGGGGTTAGGGTCAGGGTTAGGGTTAGGGTCAGGGTTAGGGTTAGGGTAAGGGTTTGAGGGTTAGGATTAGGGTTTGAGGGTTAGGGTCCCCAATCTGAGCCGTTTAAAAACAAAAACAACAAAAAAAAAACCACGCTTCCCGCCCCGGACGTCGGCGGTGAAGTCCCGGCCTTTCGCGGGGGCAAGCGCATGCCGCATGCCCCCGCGGGGGGCAGGCAGGCGGGTGTTTGCGGGTGTTCAGGGGGATGTTTCTCAAGTCGAACTTATATTATGGCATGCTGCTTGTGTCTTCAGTGTTGCTCAAATTTCTAATGACAATGAAGATTTTTGAGACAGTATTTGTAATGTAGCCATTGAAAATACAAGATAAGATGAATAACGTACATTAAAAGCAATGAAATTATTCTGTTAACATTAATGATAATTTGAAGTGTGTGATGATTAAGCTAGTGAAATATATTGAAATGGGAAACAAGTGGCATACCATAACCCTTTAGTCAATCTTCGTGAAATACTCATTATATATTATATTAATATTCATTAAGTGATATGGTAGGCAATATTGTAACTCAAATGCACAATGATGTTATTATAGTTGGTGATTTCAACTGTGATATGACCCCATCCAGGAATGATAGTACCTCAAATAATCTGCAGTTGATAATGTCAGGATTTTTATTTTATCAATTGGTCGACATCCCAACTCGCATAACACATTCTTCCAAATCTATTATTGATTTGATATTTTGCACTGATCCAGATAATCACAGTATTCAGGAGTTTTTACTACGTCATTTAGTGATCATTATTTAGTGTTCACGGTGTATGGGGATGAGAGCCCCAACTCAGTTGAAAATACCATTGTATGGAGAGATTACAAAAACTTAAACAGTGAAGAGTTTTATAAGGCTCTGTCTGAGGAAAACTTCAGCATTATTTACAGTATGTGTGAAACAAATGAAGCATGGAAACTTTGGTACACCCTACTCATGAAAACTGTCAATGAGCACATCCCATATAAAAGGAAACGGCTGAGAAATAATCCATGCCCTTGGATTACCGGAGAAATCATTGCCTTAATGAACCGTCGTGATCATTTTCATAAAAAGGCTAGGAAAACATTTTCCCAATCTCACTGGATTGAATACAAATCACTGAAAAAAGCTGTGAAATGTGAACTAAAAAAAGCAAAATTTCATTATATGGAAGCTCTTATAAATAGTGATCAGTCAAACTCTAACGCAATATGGAAAGTGTTAAAGAGTATCACCAATAAACAAGGAAACAAAAATATAACTCTGACGGTAAATGGAAAAGATTTCTCCGAACCCAACGATGTTGCAGAATGTTTTAATAATCATTTTATTGATTCTGTTAACGATCTAGTACAAGAAATTAATGATGATGAAACCTCTCCGTCAGTTGTATCATCACATTACAACAATTATGCAGAGAAAGATATCACGTATGATTTACCCGTTGTTTCACAAGACTTTGTTGTAAAAATGATAAATGAATTTCCATGCAAGAAAGCTACAGGATATGATGATATATCGGTCAAACTCCTTAAAACGATTAATCAATGCTCCTAATGTTATAGGTACACTGGTGCATATACTAAATTTATCACTCGCTGAAGGAGTGTATCCATCAGACTGGAAAATAGCAAGAGTTCAACCAATTCCAAAGTCAGCTGATAAACATTGTGTGGAAAATTATAGACCGATAGCAATTCTTTCCGTGCTCTCAAAAATTATTGAAAAAGCTGTTGCTTCGAACTTCCTTAGATATTTGATAACAAATGATATATTATCACCAAATCAGTTTGGATTTCGTCCAAACCACTCCTGTGAGATTGCTTTACTTTGTATGGTTGACGAATGGTCCCGCCACGTAGACCAAGGGAATATGAACGGAATTGCTTTCATTGATTTACGCCGTGCATTTGACACCGTAGATCACTCTATTTTGTTAGCTAAACTTAAAACATGCGGTTGTACTGCACACAGTGTGAAATGGTTTGCATCGTATCTAAGAAACCGCAAACAGTTTGTTTCAGTTGGTAAAGGAATATCCTCAACAAAGGAAGCTAACATAGGTGTCCCACAGGGCTCCATTCTAGCCCCCACTTTGTTCTCATTATTTATAAATGACCTTCCACATTATGTCACAAGTGCTTCAATTTACATGTACGCTGATGACACAACCGTGTCAGTACCAGGAAAATCTAAAGAAGAAGTAGAGAGTAAACTCACCCAGGCATTAAATGAAACCCAAGTATGGATAAGAAGAAACAGGTTAATTTTGAATTTAAAGAAAACGAAAGTAATGTTACTTGGGTCAAGACAAAGATTGAACTCTATCCCTGATCAATATCTATCAATTGATATGAATGGGCATGTATTGGAATGCCTGAATGAAGTAAAATGTCTTGGTGTAATAATTGATCATTATTTAGATTTTAAGAAACATATTGAGTTTGTAGCAGCAACAATGAAACAAAAATTAGGGCTTATCGGGAGAATTAAATACTGCCTTAATGATTCTCAATTGATGAAATTATACTGGGGTTACATAATACCCCACATATTATATTGCTGCAATGTATGGTCTGGCAGATCAGAATCTAACTATGATATTTTAAACAGGCTGCATAAGAGAGCAGCATACATGATAGCGAATTGTTCATGGGAAACCCGCTCTGAGGAGGTCTTCAGAAAACTGAATTGGCCCCAGTTACATCAAATTTTTCATAGATCCTCCTGCTGTTTGATGTACAAATGTGTATATAAACTATCTCCTGCTATACTGTATGAGAAATTCTCATTTGTCGACGATGTGTCGTCAAGAGTAACCCGTAGTACAGATAAACTCCTTTTAAGACTCCCGAAATGTCGTACAGCCTTTTATCAAAAATCTTTTGTTTATGCAGGCTCAGAAAATTGGAACAGACTCCCCGAACCTGCCCGCTTCACAAATAGCATAGCATCATTTAAATACCACCTTAAATACACATAAAAGGGGTGCTTAATCCCTGTCCCCGATCAATTGTTGAGCACCCATTCTTGGAGCATCTCATCACCTCTATTCTCCCATCTTTTCTATAACGTACATGCGCTTCGGCCACAATATTGAAAGGAAGCAAATATTTTATCCCTGTGAGGAGCAGATGTTGCATGATTGAATGAACTGATTGTAAAGTGTGTTGAGGGCAATTTAAAACCTTGTACTGATAATCAATGGGACCCCTGTTTATAACACACATTACCTCGCGGTAGAACAGCGGGATGAGTTAGAGCCGCCTAATAGGAAATACTGAATCATTTCCTTTCCTTTTTCTATAATAGATGTTATTTTGTCTTATCGTGTTTCCAGGTGTTTGTACATGTGCGTTCACTTCATTTTTATATTTGACTGTATTACGTGTCCCGTGCTGATCTGCCACAATTATTCATTTTTAAACAAATTGTTTTCTTATTGTTGGTGTTGTTACCGTTGTGGATGTTGTTGTTCATGTTTCATGGATTTTTACGAAAACAGAGCCCTGAGGAAGACCGGCAGTTAGTCTATTTTAAATCTGTATGATTGTATGATATTATTTTATTTATTTATATACTTGATGTGTGTGATTACTTTATACTGTTTTGAAATGTAATAGTTTATCCTGTTTATATATCTCATGCTGATCAGGCTACTCTGGATAAAGAATTGCAATAAATAAATAAATAAATAAATACTCCCCCCCCCCCCCAGGCAATTTTGATTTGGCAGTCATACATGGATTTGCGAAGGGTTCAAGGGATAACCTATGTCCGTGGGGATGGCCAGCGTGAATAATGGGATTCTGCTAAGCTAGATAATTATGATCTTTGTCCTAATGTCCACTCATACACAGGGGCCGCGGAACCGGGTTGGGGGGGGGGGGGCTGGGGGGGGGGGGCTGCAGCCCCCCACACTTTTGGATTGTCAAAAAAAAAGAGAAAAAAAGAAAGAAAGGGGAAAAATCGGGGGGAAAATCACACTACCCGAACTTCTCACAAAAAGTATTCTTCAGATAGCTTTATCTTGACTTTAAAAACGCAAAAGCTCCGTCGAGTGGGAGGAGACATCCCCCTCCCACACCCTCCCCCTCTACCTCATTAGACTTTGTACATACACATGGATGATGCACACGCGGAATAAGAGCTAAATGCCGTGATTTTGCTATTAACACTTTCCTGCAAAAAAAAAAAATGTCTAAATTATTTCCAGAAATATATATATTTTCTTTTTGGGGGGGGGGGGGGTGGGGGAACTATAAATAGAAAAAAATCCAAGTATTGCACCAAAAGTTTGTACCAGATCGCTGAATTTCAGGTCTGAAAATGTAAAATCACCTTCGTGTGGGAGGAGAAATATCCCTTTTATACACCCTCGTGAGCATGCCTTTTCTGTTTGATTGCTTAACCGACAACGTTCATGATTATTGTAACAATAGATTAATACAAGAAGTTTATTTAAATGCTACCACTGTATAGACATATTGTTCAATAATAATCCACATCAAAATATCCTGCTACCTTAAACAAGTGGGGCGTTTCAAGTCGATAAAAGACGGAAAAACATGCATCAAATTGCACCATTTACAACATAAAAATGCAAAAAGTTCTCAACGTGGGAGGGGGGACACCCCCCTCCCAAACCCTCCTCCCGTTCCCTCCGCTCGCTTGGGCTCGGTCGCTTCCCTCCCTCAGATAGTAACCACCGCCCTCCAAATATCACAAGCTCATTGTCCAGGCTACGCCGGTGCGTCTTCAAGCGGGGCGTTTCAAGTCGATAAAAGGCGCAAAAAGATGCATCAAATTGCACCATTTACAATATCAAAATGCAAAAAGTTCTCCCCCCTCCCCCCTCCCCCGCCCCTTCCCTCCGATCGCTCGGGTTCGGTCGCTTGGCTTCCTCGCATAGTAACCGCCACCCTCCAAAGATCACAAGATCATTATCCAGGCTACGCCGCACAGTGGGCCAGAATGAGCTCAAAGTGCGCCAAAATTATATGCCGTGGTTTCTTTTTACCCAAATTTGGTGTCTAAGGAAAATTCGGGGCGTAGAATTGATTGAACATAATTTCAAACTCATATGACGTCACTGTGATGCTGTTTTTTCATTGGCTACCAAAAATCTGTCTGTAAATGACAAATAAAGCAATGCAAATCTTAGGCTGTTTTTTTTTTTCTTTAAAGATTAATTTATCTTTTCACATTCACTGACACTGCTTTTATACTACCATTGAATACACGATGCTTACATGTCATAGAAAGTGTATAAACATTCTGGTTTCGTTAAAAGAATCGAATTTATGCTGAAAGTTCCATATTACACACGTACTGCAAAATGATACTGTTGTCCGTGTAAACTAGTTAAAATATAAGTTTATGATGTACGCTGTACGTTTGGGTGAATTTATTCACTTTATTCTAGCAGGACATAAATGTGCGCTATAAAATCAATTTCCGATATAGTTCTTATCTCTCTACTTCCTATTATTTAACCTTAGGCCTATGCAATATCAATTCATACAAGCGCAAAAACCATTTTGTCTAATTTCAATGGAAAGATAACAAATCGTGAAGTCAGTAATCAGGAAAATGAAATTTTATGACTTAGCAGCTAAGAATGAGTCTGCCGTGTATGAAAGTTTACTTGGAAAAGCTAAAATAAAAAGATTTTTTTTTTGAATGAAAAATTCATCGGAATCACTATCATATGAAATTATAAATTCATCCACGTTCCACAATGATTTTTTTTTCTCATCAGTCGTCGGAAGCAAAGTTTTTTTTTTTTTTTTTTTTTTTTTTTTGTTGCTTCCAACAACCCACAAAGTGTATGGGATCACAGTCTGATGAATCCGACTTGTATTGGTCGCCTATCAGGTCAATGTTAGACAGGTCGGGCATGATCCGATGAAGCAAGATTGTCCGATGAGGATCACGCGAGCAATGTCTGACATTGACCTGCAATCGGATTCACAAACTGCGATCCTATACACTTCGCTGAGCGGCCGGAAAGCAACAGACTTTGCTTCCAACGAGTAACCGATGATAACAAAATCTCTGTGTTTTGGTGTATAACGTTCTATCTGCATATGTCAAGAGTAGGATCGAAGTATTTAGGTGTCCACACAATATGTATCGCAGTGGGAATAGCTATGTTTACAGTAGTAGCTATGACAATTATTCACAATATGGCTATATGGCCTTGGCTATGTGCAATTATGTACTTTTTTATCTTCGGAGGAGGGGTCTTTTAGGTGCCGGACTAGCCCTATACATGTATTTTATAACTCTGTTTGCCTCTTATTTAGCGTTATTCATGTTTCTGTGCCTTTAACGTGCGAGAAAAAAAAATAAATTTAAAAAAATGCCGCCCTCATGCGGCCCCGTATGATGTAACAGCATTCCTAAGCGGCTGCAAGATCCAAAATGGACGTAATGTGTCGCGAAAAATCGGCTCTAACACAAAAAGTGGCAAAAGGTGGCAGCCAAATCCGGTATCAGCTTAAAGCTGAGACATCAGGGAATGTTGTGGTAATAGAATTTGGAAATCCGTGGCAATCTAAACTTTTCATTAGGGTATATTAAAAAGACAAATAATTAGCCTCTTTTCCAGAATATTTAGCATAAAATATTCATGAACATTAAGTTTCTTTGCATTTTTATGGCATTCATAACGTAAAATGAACTCTGAGAAATATGTGGGAGAAATTACAGGTTGATATCTCAAAAACTACATGTTGAAATTACTTATTTATTAAAGAGGGTACAATTTGCTTTGAAACTCTTAAAATATTGTATTTTGCTACTTCAGGTGGGAAATATACCCCTTTAATGTACATACCTGATTTAAATATTTTCATGATATACATGTATTCTTTAAAGTATTGCCTCTCAAGAGTGCATGTCAAAAATTAAAAAATCCCAAGTGCCCAAAGTGACTTTTGGCGCACTTTGGTACCTCTCTGGCCCACTGTGCGCCGGTGCGACTAAGGGGGGGGGGGGGGGGGGGGGTGACCTTGACACAGCGGCCCAAAATTATGCATATTATTATTTACTTCGAAATTATGCAAAAAAACAACAACAACACTACATCATATAGGCCTATATCAAAGAAGGAAAAAACAAAACAAAATAAAAACAAAAAACCAAGAACAATTTTCTCGCCAAATTGGCCGATAAGCAAGAAACATGCCAAACAAAACAAAACAAAACAAAGCAAAAACAAATAAATAAACAAACACAGAAAAACACAAAGGTCTTCACATTTTTGCTAACACCTCTCTGTCAAATCGGATCGATGACAAACAAGCAAGAAAGTTAAAACTTCACATTTATTTTTTTTTTTGCTGCCACTTTCTACCCTATCCCATCACCCTCTCTCTCTAAGGGGGTCCTCACATTTCGTTGCTACCAATTCTAATGACAAACATACAAACAAGCAAAAAGTATCACTATACACAAAGTACATCTGATTTTTTTAAACAAGTTCAAGAAGACAAAGAAAGAATTATTATTGAAAAACAGCAACAGAATCAGAATCAGAATAAAAAAAAACAGAGAAAGAAGAATCTTTTGGATGAATATCTTTCTTTGACAATAACAATCATGCCAAAATTATGCAATTTAACGTGGGCGTCAACCCGAGCCGACAAACAGTATTATCTTATGGGGTCATAGAGACAAATTTTCTTTGTTAGGTTTTGTTGTTGTTATTATTATTATTATTGTTGTTGTTGTTGTTTTTGTTGTTGTTGTTGCTGCTGCTATAGTAGTTGTGGCTTCGAATTATGAGCAAGCCCTACAAAAGCTGGTCAGCGGGGAAGTGGGCAACTGCATGTTAGAATTGTACTAGTATTAAAATTTGTATTGCAATTTTATCACGTTCAGGCATTATGATCGGGCCTGTTTTGTGTATTTGTGTGTCGTGTGTGTGTGTGTGTGTGTGTTTGTTTGTGTGTGTGTGTGTGTGTGAGTCTGTATAACATTTTTCTGTTTGCATTGTTAGTTATGATGTGATCATGAGTATTGGATTATGATTTTAAATAGACTCATAACCATTAGCAACAAGTTACTCGACTCATAATAAAACTGTGTGATCAATAGACTGTCTATTAAAGGGCTAACGTAAAAAGTTGTCGTGTGGTATCAAAGCTGTTATATTTCTTTTTTATTCAGGGATAAGTGCCATAAAAGTAGTTTAGTACTGATCTCCTTTTGCTCAGGGAGATTGTTCGAAACATCTGGTCCATGGTGTCTATAGTGGACTTATAATGAGCTATCATGAGCTTGGAATTGCGGAGGTGATAGTCTTTGGAATGTCGAGAGTGAACGCTGGAGTTCACAGTGTAGGCCTAGGCTCTCTCCCACGTTGTGGAATAAGGATGGGAGGGTGTTCGAGGTGCATTTGTACATGGGTATCGTTTATGTTTAGGGTTTTAAATGTACAGAATAACTGGTTCAAAATTTGCCAGATAATGTGAATTGATGCAAATACGGATGTTGGTCTGAGTGTCTTTTTTCGAGAAAAATGAAGGAGAACGAAACTAATTTGGATAATTAAAGGAACTGAATAGCATTGGTAGCAGTGATAGAAGAAAATGTTACATTAAAATTCATGCATATTGTGTAGTTCAGCTGTATCACAAAACATCCTATCATATAAGAAAGAGATCGCGATAAAGCCTAAAATATAAGGAGATATCACTATTTATTCCAGAAACAATTTTGTAATAAGTATTGTTCACATTTTGTTTATTTCCCAGTACTTTCAAATCAAATTCAAATTCAAATCAAATTCAAATTTATTTCACATGCTAAAAAGAAAACATCACATTCACAATAAAACAGAAGAGAAAAATATACAAGCAAACATAGCACGTGAGGGATCAGTAAAGGCCGTATGAAGCCTATCGAGGCCGATTCCCTGACAACAATAAATAGTACGCAATTTCCATCAAATATACATCAAGGAACAAAAACAACAAAGAAACATCACAGCAATAAAAAAAGAAAAGAAAAAAACTTATCATTGACTATTCTGATTAACCTTTTTACATCGGTTGTTTATATCCCTACAACTCACATTTTAGAACTATCTTGAGGAATTTAAGCAGGGTATGTGTTTCGTGCATCTGCAAATGATCACCTTTTAAGCACAGATCATGACATACATTCGCGGCTTTATGTGACTTGCAGTTAACCATAATACACGTTCATAGTAATAGCTGTTACCATACATGTTACAAAACGTTTTTTATGGCGTTTTATAAGGGTCTATATTAATAGATTGTACACGTATAGTAGGCGTGTTCTTTCTCACGAAGGCCACCATTAATTGGGTGAATACTCTGGTGAATTCGGGGGGGGGGGGGCATTTCATGAAGCGTTTTGTTCAACAGCTGATGTCTGACAAATTTTTCAGACAAAATTTGTTCTCAGAAAATCAGATGCAATTAAAAGATCAAAACAGTGGCTTATAACACTCTGTAAAAAAAAATACCTGTGATGAAAAAATGATTCATGAAATGCCTCCAGGAGGCCTGTTCCTGTCTTCCTGGTAATTTGTTTCGAGGTAAAGCATTGTGTTCTTTCTGCAATGATACCAATACGGCATTTTTTATTTAAAAAAATGTAATGCGGTTTCTGGCATGCCACTACCAGTGCAGTAGGGGCCTATCATACGGCACTGTCCACACTTATCGTGTAATCCATATGCTTCTTCAAAAGGAGAAGATGGACGCTTAAAAGCCAATTTTAATGTTATCAATTCTCATTCAATAAAATTGTTTTCTGGTTGCTCTCATAGTTCAGTACACATTCAAAGTTTATTTACTTATTCATTTATTTTTTATTTATTTATTTATTTATTTATTTATTCATCCATTTATTCTTCTATTTATTTATTTGTTTATTTATTACGTCTTCTTTAAAACCAGGGTAGTCCCATTCAGTGCCAAAAAGGCCTGCTTTACAAGGGAGCCCTGCGTCGATATACATTACCTACATGTGTACACAATAAAAAAACGAGAACAAAACTAACATGAATATGGTATACAGCTTAAGTACAATCGGTTCGTAAGAGCATTAAAGCATATAAGAAAGAACATAAAACGAGGAGATAATAGATATCTGAATAATGCCTAACAAGTGCAAAAGGTTCATATCAAATGAGAGATTAATGTTGGCGTACAAGATTCTTAAATGTTTGCAATGAGGAGGTTGTTTGAATAAAAATGGGTTACCATCTGTTTTTATCCACATGTTAAGAAAAAAATCCCTCTCTTTAATATTCACTGTTATCTCAGTCGCCAGAGTGACGCCTATCAACTTCCCCGTACTCGCACTATTTTTGCAAAGAAAACAATTATATTTACTGGGCCAGATACTGGAATGACCGCCCTCAAGATAATACTTCCTCCTTATCCCTATTCACCTTCAAAGCAAATTAAAACAGCTATTACTTTGTGATGGATACACCTTACCAGGCTTTTAGCAACTTTTTTTTTACATACTCCCAGTCTTTTGTCTTTGTGCGCAGCACAAAGTTATTTAATGGACAGATACCGATATATTAAACATATGGCATTCTTTTTCAAACACGGCGAGGTCCGTACAGTCTGGTTTGAGCAATATTCCTAATAATAGTGGTTCATTAGTTCATTCTTTATATTAATTTTTTGTATCATACTGGTATAATTTTAGTTGGTCAAGTTAAATATATCCGTTCTCCACCATGCCTTTTGGAACCTACAGTTTTACAAGAGTTACAGCTTTTATGTACGCCCCATTATATTTCTGATATTTACTTGTGACATCATTATGATATGACCATTTTGTGTTCAGTATGTTTTTGTTTTGTTTTTCTTCAATCAAAAGGCATGGCTGTATATATTTTACTGTCAATCATTTTGAATCTCATTATTGAGAAAGTGGATATATGAAATAAATTTGAACTGAAATGAACTGAACTGAACTCATTAAATGATTTGCTTGCAGCATAATGATTATGAGAAGGAGCATTTCTTATGTTCAGTTCTTGGTTGGGGTAAATGTAATTGGCAAGAAAGGGCCCATAATGGAGTGGTGTGGTAGCAGAGCGGTTGGTCACAGGTTTGACTATGTACGGTGGGGCCAAAATGTGTAACAATTTGTACACCAGAACACAGTAATGGTATTGAATTCTTTGTTCAATAATATTGACTGCCATTTGAGAGCATGAGTATGAGCTTGCGCTGACATGTAATAACCCCACTCAATACTACACGGGCATACTTATTTTGACAACGGTGCAATCTGTTTAAATTTGTCTTTGTTAGTGACACCCATACAGCACAACAGTAATCAATATGTGGAAGTATTAAAGAAAAATAAAACTGATTCATAATTTCCTGTGTCAAACAAGATTTGATTTTTCGTATACACACAATAGAAAGAGAAATTTTCATGACTACTTCATCGACATGCATGTGGAGACCAGTCAAGAGTATGTTCAAAGATTACCCCAAGGTGTTTTTGATTCTCGTGACAGTTTCCAAAGGCCTGCCATTCATACAAATTTGAAAAGAATGTCTCTGTTTTCCTCGGCGAGGTCTGAATAACATGACTTTCTTGTGTGTGTCTGTGCTTTTTTTTTTTTTTTTTTTTTGGGGGGGGGGGTGTTTTTTTTTTGTCTAAATCAACAGTCATACCAATATCAGAAAACTATTTACTGAGGGGGAGAGTGTCTGCTTAGAGTAGTTGTTTCTGTACTTTGTAAGCATCAGGTCCTGGGTGAAATATTGCCGTGTCGTCTGCATAAAGATATACTTTTCATAGTCCAAGGACTAAATATATATTAAGTTAAGAACATCACTGATGAAAAGAGCAACGGCCCTATATAGTTCATTTTCGTTAGTTAGTTAGTTAGTTTATTTAGTTTAGTTTCGTTGATGCCGAAGTAGGACAATTTCACCAAAAGCAGATCATGGGGTATGACATCAAAGACCTTTTTTAAATCTAAAAATACTGTCCCAACCACATTGCGTTTGTCAAGGTTATCAGACAAAAAATCACTTATCTCTGTTAAACATGTTGTGGTTAATTAGTGACTGGGGTCTGAAACCCGATTGGTGGTTCCGTCAACAGCTCGCCTTCATCCAAGTAACTAAGACGTTGCGAATGGACTGTTTTTTCGAAAATGTTTGCTACAGTGGATAAGAGTGAAATAGGACGATAATTGCGTATATCGTTTACAAACTTATTTTTGGGTACAGGCAAAACTTTAGCAAACTTGAATGATTGGGGGAACAATCCCGTTTCTAACGATTCATTGAAAAATATGCGCTAAGGGTGAGGCTATCAGATGAGCGCTTATTTTCTCCACTTTGGGATGAAGTTCATCCAACCCAACAAATTTTGTACAGTCCAGCTTCTGTAGTTCTCTATGAACAAAATCTGTATTTATTTTATCAAAAGAAAAGGAAGATCGTGCACGGATGACATATATAATTCAAACACTTTTGTCGTTGCTGAGTTTTATCATTCTTGTCATTATTACTACAACATAATTTGCTAACATTACTGAACATGATACTGAACTCTGTTGTAATCCATTAAAAATCTTCAGTTGGTTCACCATCAATACATACATTTGATTCATCTACGTACTTTCTTATTTGGCAATAAATCTTAAAGCACTTTCCATCTTTTCCTCATATCATTATCACTGTCTGATTATTCATTATTATACCCCTTTTAAAGTTCACCTATATATATATATATATACGCATGAATGCTTTTAAGAGGGGGAATTATTGTCTCACACAGCCAACGTCTAGCCTTCCATCAAGCCGCTTGTCCAGTTTCGACGCTGAGTCAAGAATCTCGACCTTTCTATTTTGTTTGATTTTCGATTTCCCGAACATGCATTTGAAAACAAATCATCCTGCATGCATATCAATAACCCTATTAATACATCAAAGTATTTATGCGTGTGTATGTGTATGTTAACGCTGGCAGTCTTCACTTTGCTCTTTTTATGCCTCCGCCACGAAGTGGTGCCGGAGGCATTATGTTTTCGGGTTGTCCGTCCGTCCGTCCTTCCGTCCGTCCTTCCGTCCGTCCGTCCGTTCTTCCGTCCGTCCGTAATGAATTTTGTGGCAAGCGTAACTAAAAAACCTTTTGAGGTATCCCAATGAAACTTGGCATGTATGTGTATTAGGGGGTGAAATTGTGCCTATCAACTTTTGGGTGCACATTCTCAAGGTCAAAGGTCAAAAGGTCAAGGTCAAATACATAAAATTTCACTATTTCCACCATAATATCTCTGCAATGCCTGAAGATATTTTCTTGAAACTTAGTGTATTCATGTATTACCCAATTAAGATTCTCTGGTAAAAGTTTGGTGTCATGAGGTCAAAGGTCAAAAGGTCAAGTAAAGATATTAAAACTTCACTTTTTTCCGTACCTTGGAAATTGTTCGAGGTATCTTCATGAAACATACATGTACTGACTGGCAGTGATTATCTATAGACAATCTAAGGTTCATGGGGTCAAAGGTCAGGGGTCAAAGGATAAGGGCAACACTTCAAAATTTTACTATTTCCCTCATGTTTATGCAATGCCAACAGGATTATTATTTTTTACACTTGATGTATGCATGTATAACCTGATAGAGATTCTCGGGAAAGTTTTTTTTTCTTTTGTTTTTGCTTCAAAGGTCAAAAGATCAAGTGAAAGTGCTGAGCTAAATTTTTCCTCCATATCTCGGAAGTGACTCAAGTTATCTTCAAACTTTCTACATATTTATGCATGTTCTGCCTGACAGTGATTATCTTATGAATTTTAGGTTTAAAGGCCAGATGAAAATGGTAACAATTTACTACTCAATACAGAAATTGCACTTTTTCTCCATACCTTGGAAATTACTCAATGCATAAACGTATGAATGGGTCAAAGTCAAGTTAAAGTCCTTAAATCCCAAATACATGCTCTCCTTTTCATCCAATTAAACCTAGGTCAAGAAAGGTGAACAGTCCACACATTTGTTACAAACTTGTCATTTTAATATTTAGCCAATTTTGTGAAAATGTAATCACACATTGTCCACATGTACTATCTAGACCTATTAGGAGAATCATGCATCATGGCGGAGGCATACCAGTCGCCATTGCGACATTTCTAGTTCCTTCCTGATAAGTAACAAAACTGCAACAAAATTCATGCTGTATTCACCAACGGTTTATTTCTTTACACAAATTTTCGAGCGTCTTGCCGCCCTTTCTCAACACAGTGAAGAAATAAACCGTTGGTGAATTTACAGCATGAACTTTGTTGCAGTTTTGTTACTTATCTTTTTATCTTGCCAACACGTGGACTACCTTATCTACATATATATATAAATATATATATATATATATATATATCTTTCTTTTTTTTGGGGGGGGGGGGGGGGGGGGGAGTGGCATTGTACCCTGATGTATTGGCCATGAAAATTCGAATCCAAAACAATCTACATGCCGCGTATTGACCCTGTTGCTGGCATAGGGCCCGTAATCTACCCTGTCGGTTTGAGTAGGTTTCCGACTGTTCGACTTATTAGAAGGCGTGTGGATGTGGTAGACGCGACGAGACAGAGTCATAGTCCATGAACCCGAAAATGGGTTATTGGTACCATCTGAGGTGTCAAAACCTTTTTGGTGTCATTTTGTTTGTCGGGCATTGATATGCTTATCAAGCTATGATAGCATTTCCAAATGAGTAGCTTAGTCATAATAAAAGAATTTTTAACCAATTTGGTCTCGTTTTTATATCCATATACTTCTGAATCGAAACTAACCGCTATATCCACAAAGAAGAGCACTGTCTTCTGTATGTCCACAGGTGTTCTGTTGTAAACGCGGTGCGCTAAGTCTTCATTCAAGGCAGCGAAGGGAACATCGAAAGGGTTATGATGTCCACAGCTGTCACGCGGTGCGCTTAGTCTTTATCTAATGTACCGTTATCATATCTAAAGTTCCTAATAAAAGGGATTATACTGTTTTTTTACTACCCTCTCAACAAATATGTCAGTTTTAAACAAAAATCACTCTGTTCATTTACAATATTATTTATCATAATGTATATTGTAGTGTACCGGTACATTGTTTTTGCATTATCTTTCATTGTTGGATGGAAATAAAGCGACATTGGCGTGGTATTAGCGGCACAAATTGTCGCTCCTGCGCAATTTGTGGCATGGCGACAATTTGTGCAGAGGGCTGACGGCATAAATTGCCGCCCGCCCTGGAAGCACATTTTTTTTTTCCTTTTTGGCGGGGGTAAGATCATTCTTGACATAGGGATTGGAATACAAACACATAACTTAGGTGCCTACATGGCTACATCCATGCAAACAAACTATGTAAAAAGTCATAGTAAGGTTGAGGGGAAGTGTGTAATGTGCGCGCACATCAAACATGATAAGCCCTGGGTTCAGAGTCAAGTTTACGGTAGCGTTACGGATAGACAACGGACGGACGGACTATGGACGGACAGACGTCGCAGGTGATCCTTTACTCTCCCCTCGCCTCCGGTGTGCTCGAAAAAAAAAAACTCACACAAACAAGACACACACACACATACATACATACATGCATAGGCCTACATACATACGTACACACACACACACATACATACATAATACATACATACGTACGTACGTACACACATGCGCGCGCGCGCACACACACACACACACACACACACACACAGAACCACCACCACCAACGCACAGACTCCACCTAACACGCACACATACACACCACGGGACATAATTATGAACCCCTACATAACCAGCATGCACACCTACACCCGTACAGAAAAACCACGATACTCATAATACACACCACACACACACCAAACACACACGAACACACACGCGCACAAATATCTAAACACAAACACACAGAGAGACGCGTACGCACACACCCACACGTATACAGACAAACAAACCACGTAAACCACTCTACAACCACCACCGTAGGCCAACACATGCACACAGATTCCACACATTATTATTATACTCCAAACACACACACACAGCTGCGCGCACACACATACACAAGTAACATACAGGATCTACGCACCTACACACCATACATAACACATACCATGCACCCTTCCCTTACGCACACGCACATACACATCACATTTACCAGTCGTACCCACCCCCACCCAAGCATAACAAAGGAACAACCACACCAACCACAAAATACGTAGTGCATCTTTAATAACATTATCTTCTGCAGCTTGAAGACAACGACCGACGACAATTTGTGCAGCTACGTTTCATTTTAACTGCACAAAACATAATTGTCGCCATTTGAGGTCAAAAATTGGGAACTGCACGAGCAGCACAAATTGTGCTGCAACAGGCCCCTAACAGAGGACCCGTCCTCCTCCAGTCAGTGCGTATGCGTGCAATGATGGGGGCAGTGGCGCTCGCCCTCCAAATCATAGGTCAACTCACCGAATCCAGAAACTGGAAGCACTGTCTTGTCCGATAGGAAGACACGTGAGGCAATTAAAAGCCTTGAATCTGGCGCCAGGTTGACAAAATCATTTTGATTTAAAGGTGTTATGACATACAAATGCATGCTGATTTGTGTTGATACAATACTCAACATCACTTTTGCGGTGAAACGAATATCTATACATTCCATATATTTTTAAATATTTTTCTTCTATTTTTCTTCAGATTACTTAGATATGCCCGAAAAAAAACCCCTTCCGAACAAAATGATGTTGAGGGTATCATGAATCAACATAAATCAGCATGCATTTGCATGTCATAAAACCTTGAAAGGAAATCATCGTTGTCCATCCGGCGTTACACAGTATATTAAAGAAATTCTTTCACGACATGGTCATTGGTTTTTGTTTGTTTCCCTTTTTTTTTCATTAAAAAATACTTGGTCAAATGTGTTAAAGATATGAGCGTGAACATGAAGGCAGTACTGCAGGTCTAACACATTCATATTTATGATTCCGTTGCTTCAGTCAAGAGTATGACACATAACAGTTTTTTACCTTTGTTGGTAAACGTTTGTTGTTCCAACTCAGAAGAAATTTCTACAACCATTGTATATTTCACCATCATTATTTTCATCGCATCCTGTTAATTCACACATTCTGCCCTGCTTCCTTTCATACCATACTGCTTCATAAACTGCATGCAATAGATAATACATGATGGATGCAAAGACATTCTGGAGCTTATTGACTATACTAATGCAAGAGTCACACACGGCCGTGTCACAAAACGGGTTTAATCCGGGTGAAAATGAGCCGGATTAGTCCCGGAATGAAGAGCAATTTATGCTACGGATTTCGAACCAGGTCCATAAGGAGTTAAAACCGTATCGTCCCGGTTCGAGCCGTAGGGCCCGTATTGACCCGTATTATCGAACCGGATGTAAACCTTGTCATCATCCATTACATGAAGGCAATGCGGTATACGGCAAGGGTCCATACGGTTTTACGCTGCGGGTTGTAGCGGGTCGATGATAGTCAATGCGGTTCGAACAGGGTCAATTCGGATATCAATACGGAATAGAAATCCGTGAGAAAATTTTGAACATGACCAAAAATTTTTCACCGCCGTATCTTAGCCCCCGTAACCCATCAGGAATTGACACGGGTTACGATGCGGGTCAATGCGGGTCTCTACGTCTCGAACCGGGTTGATACGGTTTTAATTCCTTATGGACCCGGTACGAAATCCGGCCGTGTGTGACTCTAGCAAAATAAACATGTCATGTCACATAGAAACAGTTCACACATACACATATAACACGAACGCACACGAACGCACACACGCACATACACACAATTCAAAAAAAAATCAAGGCAGGGATAATAACATGATAATTCTGTGGAAACACCCTATGTGATACTAGTACATTCAATCATTCTAGAGGTTGTGTGATTCCATACAATGTTATGATGTATTACACACCAGTCAAAGGGGGGGGGGGGCTCTAATCAGGTGACTAATAATATACAAATGATGCACAGGATAGAGTGTGTTAGTGAAGGTGCGGCGCGCTCGAGAGTATTGACAGTGGTGCGACATGCACGAGGCGCAACACGAAATAATCCTGTGCATCATTTGTTTTATAAAATGGGTCGAAAACTAACAGCATTATTCAATTACCTTTGTGGGTCAATACCAGTCAGCTACATGTAGCACTCGCTCAAAAGTCAAGATGTCCGAAGATGTTCGTCCCAAACATTTACGCACGTCGCACTCGGAAATCCCGCACATAGGTACTGTACGTACGTATAAGAGTATACGTACGCCACGTGTTATGCACAATAAAGGCCGCCGGTGTAGCGGCAGATAGCGTTCCGCGGCGTTTTTTGTTCTAAAACAGTATCCGCCGGCAGATCGTGTCCTAACACTGGCGGATACTGTTCTGAAGCGCAGGTATCGTTAATATCGTTGCTTCTCACTGTGGTTTCTTCTTTTCGCTGCTTCTGCCAATGCGCCCCTGCTTGTTCGCTGCTTCCATTTCAAGTTTCACGTACAATACCTCTATATTTGCTGCTTCCGCCCCTCGCTGCTGCTGTTTCGCTGCCTCCACTTACACTCCAGACCGGTATTCCGTGGTTGATGTGGAGCAGCTAGCTCTGGTCCGCACGTATCTTTTTTTTTTTTTCGTAGCCATGCGAGAAATTATCTTATAAATATTCATTACGCAAGCAGGAAAAGCCTCGATTTTCGTCGAATACGTCTCGACAGGTGTCAATGTCAACTTTGGATGGCCGTAACTTTCTTGTTATTTTAGCAATATCTACGAAATTTTCATATTTCATTACATACATATTTGGTATAATTTTGAAGAATGTTCAAACAAATTGAATTTGTTTTGGTATGATTTAGAGATAGATTAGTATTATGGTAAAAATGCATTTTTGCTAGAAAAATATGAAAAAAAAATGAATTCTGGCCTCAGAATTAATATGAAGATTAGTATAACCCCCTACATAATTGGTATTATCATATAGATAATTTCCTTTTCTTTAATTTGAGACCAAAGCCATGATAATTGAACAATTTCATCAAAGGTTACATGTATTTTTATGAGATACTGACATTTTCACCACGCGTTACCATGAAAACGGATTGTTGACCACTATGGGACACGCTTTGACCTGTTAACATAGCATTTTTGAAATCTACGCACAAAATTGGTCTAGATGAAGTAGATTTAAAAACTATATGTATAGGGTGCATGGTAACCCCCCTTTCCGACTCAGCTAAGTCCATTGGCCATTATCCTACATGATGACACGTCTTACAGATGAAAAGACTATAACTTCTTGCGAAATTAGAGTACACTATGCCACTGAATTGAAAATTGATGCTCTAAAAGGTTTCCTCCATTAATTACAATCTTGGTATGACAAACAATGTATATATAATGGACCTACTGTTGAAAAGATTATGAGTTCTAAATCATCTTTGACTTGCACAAATCTCAAATGAGTAGTGGATTTCAATTTATCATTGAATCTGGTTTTTTTTAATTGCCCATCTGTTTTTATTAAAGAAAAAAAGATGGCCCTGAAACATCAACCTTTTTCTATTTGTCTATTAAATTAAGATGAAATCGTTCAGTGTGTATAAGATTGCCAAATATTAATTTCGACATCAAAAGAGAAGTTTTAGAAAAAGAAAAGACAGATTCTAAATAAAAGGTGTGGATTGGACACTTATGGCTATCCCAGATTTTTCTCTGCTCTTCTTACTGTTATCCTAACACAAAGTGGTCACAAAATGTTGATTTAGAAAGCCACTTGTAAAGTGAGGAATTCAAGTTTTACATATGGGGGAACTATATTCAGCAATTTAGATCAATATTTCTATGTATTAGCTAACTGAACATTTGCATAAATATAATAAAAGATAGGAAGCGGCCATGCATGAGAAAAGATCTCCTCGTTTGGAGATTTTTGGGCAGTGAAAATGTGAGGAGCAAACTCTAAGTCAAATACCAAGGAGAGTTTGTGCAAAGTCACATAAAACTTCCAAATTTCTTCACATATTATTGAAAAATAGTAATTTGGGGGCTGTCCACAATTGTGTAGTAGATATCTCGATTGATATAACTTTGGGACAATTTCACATGGCTGAAGAGCAAGTCTCAGATTTATTGAAACCTACAGGGTGCCTAAAAATGTCCGCAGATTATAAAAATGTCAACAGATTATAAAAATGTCAACCGTGAGTCCCTGTAGCGTATTCAAAGAGAGGCATAAGTCCCTGTTGTGTATTCATAGGGAGGCAGAATTCACTCCATCTCGTGACGATTCATGCAGCATTTTGCTTACTAAATGGCTGCCGTAAAGCTCGCGCAACTATTGGTAGCAATACAGTAGCCACTTGGAACCTAATCCGCGCAGCGCGGAACTCTTTTGACAGTCCCTGACGAAGATCACGTGCACGCGGCAGGTTAAGCAACGCTATTACAACGTAGTAGCCTGTACGTACAAAATCCGCCGCTGTACAGTATCTGCCGTAACTAATCGCGGCAGATTTCAGCCCATGTCGGAACGATAACTGCCGATTGAAACGATAACTGCCGGCGGATACTGTTTTAGAACAAAAAACGCCGCGGAACGCTATCTGCCGCTACACCGGCTGTTGTGGCAGCCCGAACTAGAAGTTGTTTACAGGATTGACAGCGCGTATAGTAGCGCGTGACGCACCTTTTGTAACAACTGATTGAGTGCGCACTGCTAGTGTAAACATTGTGACGTACGTCAGGACCCGGCCGTGCATTTACTAAGAAATTAATGCACGCACACGTGACTCATTTCAGCGCTTCCAATTGGCTACATTCTTGAACCCATTTTATAAATAAGTACAAACGAAGGAGCTAAGTTTGCAACTAACTAATTTCACCTGAACTGTAGAGTAATCGCTGGCAGATCTAATCATCTTATACATTGTAAACCATTGGCATTGACTGGGAGCAGTGATTTAAAATTTTTGTTTCGAGTTATCACCTTAAATTTGATGCATGTGTAGGTCAGTTGTATCACAAACATAATAAATCTTAAAATATGAGGAGATATTATTATTATCTCAATAAACCATAACTGAAGACAGTTATTCTAGAAATAATTTCATTTTGACTACTGTACTTATTTCATAACTTATCAAATCAAAACTGATTATTTTATAAATATGATCAAAAGGCAGTGCCTGATTTGGGCCTGATAACACAAGAGGACTTGTTAATAGTAAAAAGTTGCGTATTTTTAGATCACATGCCACCACAAGAAAAAAAAAATCGTTCCACACGCGTATCAGGAAACCCAAAATATAGTTTAACAGATAACTTAATAGATGCACCCAGTGCTCACAGCTTAGAAATTGATTTACATAAATTTTGGAATGATGAACCCATCAAGTTCAAGCTTGACGCCACTCCACCTGGCCATGACCCAGCTTAAGTACTTCAAGAACGATCAAATCTGGATCTGAGTATAGAGGCTTAACGCCCGCGTTCAGAATCATCCATAGGTGTCCATATGTACACTTATTGTTCACGTTTTGTAGATATTAAACATTGATTATACTGATTAACATTTTTCCTTTGGTTGCTTCTGTCCACAACTCACATTTTTATAACAATTTTGAAAAGCTAAGCTGGGTTTTTGTTCCATCTGCAAATGGTACTGTTCGTTTCATTCTCAAACACTCTTTAAAAAGGAAAGTGGTGAAGATTACAATTTTCAACGAACATGATTGATTAGAAATAAACTTTCATATCATTGTTTAAAAAGTAACACTAAACAACGACAATGGTTACACATTTGGGCGAGTTTTGCATTGTTTTGCTTTGTTTTACTTCATTGCTAATGGTGATGAGTCGTTTCGTCCCTCTTTAATGTGCGCGCGCGTACTCTAGCTGCAGTATTCAATCTCTATGGTCGATCATGATTATTGATATAATGAAGAGAATATCCTTGTTAGAACAGTATATTTCCTCTTTGTTTTTGTTTTTTTGTTTTTTTTATAAGAGGCCCACCTTATGCAAATACGTACTATCAAAGTGGAAGTGGTTTCTATGTTGCGACACTGGTGTTCTGCAAGCGTCCCTAAAGGTAATTCATTATGGGTAAAAGGACTAACAGTAGTGCCAGTGGTTCAGACTTGGTTTAGGTTTCATGGTGTCTTTTGCAGTGCGCTTGGACCTGCTGTTAAAATTCATCGCAAATTTTCACACCGTCACTCTTGCAAGGGGCATTCTGGGTCGTCAGACCTGTTTTTGTGTCTTGCTATATTTGACACCACATTCACGGTGTGCCGTTGAGCCAAGATCGTCGACGAACCCAGGCCTTCTCTTCCCAGCATGAATTTCTCCCCGAGAAGCAAACATTTTCCACCATGCTGGACTGCTCTAGTTTTTCTGCTGATCCTCTTGATGTCGATGCGCATGTCGACCGGCGCTAGGTTTCTGCTACCAAAGACGAGTCTGAGAGTAATGCGTAGCCACTTCATGACTCTGACTCCCATCACGAAGGCTCTGATCGATCGTGGACACCACGTGACACTGCTCCTCCTAGACAAGAAGGGAACCTCCGGCTTTGTCCCAGGAGCGTACTCGAGCAATATCACCATCCCTCATTCCATGACGGGCCAAGAGGTTAAGAATGTTTCCGAGATGTTGGATAAATCTTCGAGGGTGTCACTGGGCAGACTGCTTTGGTGGGGCGGGGAGTTCAGCCGACACATTGAACTTTACAACTACGGATGCTGTGAGCTCTTCAAGAACAAGGATATTCTCGAAAGCCTAAAAAAAGAGGACATTGATATGGTGATCACTACACCTGTCACGGATGCATGTGATCCCCTAATTGCAGCTTATCTCGACGTTCCTTTCATTGTTGTCACTGGTAGCCGACGTACCCTTTTCTGGCACGAAGGACATTTAGGCGTACCTATCCCTCTTTCGTATGTTCCCTTTTCCTTAATGCTTCCCTACTCCGACCGCATGGACTTTTCCGAGCGACTCCTGAATTTCTTAGTATCGAACACTATCCATCCACTGCTGGAGTACCGTTTAGCTTATCGACCTATGGCTCAGCTCCAAGCACTGCACGGAATTCGTCCCGATCTCAGCCCATGGGAAATCCTCAACAGGGCGGCGCTGTGGTTGTGCCACTGGACACTTGCTCTCGAATATCCGCAACCGACAGCTCCTAACTGGATCCCGATACCCGGGGCCACGCCCATGGATCCCAAACCCCTTCCGGCGGAGCTTCGCGACTTCGTAGAAGGTTCCAAGGATGGTTTCATCGTATTTACTCTTGTATGTGCACAATCATCAACAACAAATTATATATATATATATATATATACTTTTTTTTTTTTTTTTTTAAGGGGGGGGGGGGGGGGGGGGGGCTGGGTGGGGATCTTTTTATATTTGATAGTCATTCCCGCCCAGAATTAGGACTACACGTATTCAAACGATGGATGGTGAATACTATGTGTATGGTAATGTGTGTAATGATTGCAGCTACATGCATACATGTATCATTATATAACACATCAGTAAAGGTTAAGGAAAAATCGCAAACTCCGTTCAAAAGTTTTGAATTGTTTCACCTGGATGAGAAGACTAAACCAACCAGTGACCAAATTGGGAAAATTCGCAATATTTTCAGGTTTTTTATCATAATTAAAGAGTGCTACAGGTTTGTAGCAAGCTTTCCTTACCTCTTTCAGAATTTATTGCATGGGGGATTAACGATACTCTTGATATAAATACAATAATAAGTCGAGGGGCGTGTAATTTTCGTAAAAGAATGGAATTATATGGAAATCTTTTTATAATGTTCTTTATATTCTGCAAACATTGCTGAATTAATTGAATGCACATACCATATCATGTGGCCATTATTCCCTTTAAGTGCTCCTATAAACTCTAGAGATTCTAGATTTGTTTAGTAAGTTTACAATATCCCTATGTAGGGTTACTCAGGGATTATTCGTTTCTTCGTTTCTTTGTTTACGTACCTGTTTGGTTAGTCCGTTTATCACACAGGACAGCAGGGTGCAGTACATACAAGCTTTATATTGTTTTATTGTCATTTCATTTTGTATCAGGGCTCCGGAACCACGGCTTTCGATAACCAGACAGTGACCGATACTATCGCGAAGGTCTTCAGCAAGCTGCCGCAGAGAGTCGTGTGGAGATACATTGGACCGAAGCCTCGTTACCTAGGCAACAACACTCTCATTCTTGATTGGATTCCTCAAACTGATCTGCTTGGTAAGCTTGTCAGTATTGGGATCTTATGTAGGTCGTTATAATCATGATTATGCTGTAACCAGTGGAGGATCCGGGGGGGGGGGGGGGGACATCGAGCGCTCACCCCTCTTTTTTTTTTTTGTTGTTAAAACAAAAGAAATAAAGAGAAAAAATGCGGGTGCTACTTGTCCGCCCCTATCCCCCTCCCCTTAATTTTGTAAAGGCACCTACCCTTTACGGAATTCCTGGATCCGCAACTGGTATCCATTGAACTCAATATACAGGCGACACTAAGCGAATTCTGCATGCATTAATAGATTTTTCTAACAAAGAGTTTCCGCATGAAATTCAGTAGGCCTACATGTATAGGTTTATGATAATAACAAACGGTCTGTTTAACATGAACCACGACTGGAAAGTAGACGAGCACATGTTTATCAATCAGCTAGAGCTTGTAACTAGGTCAGAATACAGTGATCATTCTTGACTGGCTTCCAAAAACTGATCTGCTTGGTAAGTTTATCAGTAAAGTGATCTTTTATTGCAACTGATTGACAAATTGCCAAACATCGACGTAAATACGCACTGAATTGATCAGTGTTGTTGTAGTAGCCATGATAAAAGAAATGACGGTGATCTCTCATGTAGATTATTATAGTCATGATCCATTGACATACAAGCGATAATGAGTTTGATCATGAGTCTGCATTGATCCATTGTTCTTATAACAATAGTTTTTGCCTCAAATCATACGTTTACGAAGATAAAGAAAAGTCTTTTTACTGCAATAAAAAACAAACTGTTTTTCACCATCACCGGAAAGTATATGAGTACATGACATGTATACAAAATCTATTTAGAATATAATTAGGTCAGAATATTGTAATGTTACAAAAAAAAATCCCACTTTTGTTCCTTAATGGTTCAAAAAGTACATATCAGAAAACACTGGCATTGATATGGGCAAAAGCTGAATAGTGTACAATGCTGTATGAGGTAATCAAAAAGATGGATAGATCAGGTTCATTAAATTCAAAATTAATTTCTAAGTTATAGGGTTCAGATTTTGCTCTATTTTCAACCCTCTGTACAAAACATCAAATTTGCTCAAGAGTTTATCGGTGTGAGTAGGAGTGTGTGGATTAACACCCAGACAATGGCCAGAGTTTTAAACCTTTATTATTTATTCATGAGGAATTCCTCTATCACGGCTAGTCTTTATCTATCCTGGAATGTAGTGTGTGCAAGCTCACGGAAACAAGTGCTTACTTGTTTATGTGCATGCCTTCGACCCATTTCCATGAATTCAGACTTAGCAGTGCCCAGGGCAATCCATTACTTAAGCATTCATGTGCCTTGGAGCAAGAGACCAGAAGCCTAGTCAGCAGAACTCTGAAAAGGTGGTATTCATGTCCATTGTTCAGGGTTATAATAAGCACACACTCAAAAACACATCATTGGTTCCTCAGTAAAGTCCAAGTTTTGTACAGAGCGTTAAAATTTCACCAAAATCTGGAACCTAACTTCATGAACTTTAAGATTAATCATGGATGTAATGAAACTGATTTATGCTTTTATTCTCAAATCACCTCCAACTAAATTGTACATACACTACTCCGCTATTTATAATTTATGATTAATGATTAATCATAAATTATCAATGACAGTGTTATCTGATAACTTTCGAACGATCAAGGATCAAAAGGGGGAAATGTTTTTTTTTTGTGTGTGTGTAACACCTAGTAGTACAGTGTATAATAAATAATTTTTTATTTATAATGTACAATGTGACAAGATAAAGAACTTGTGTTATCACTTTTATGTAATATTGATACATGAAAAATATGAAATAAACTGGAAAAAAGGAAAACAATTTCCTTCCTATTACGATATTTTCCCCATCTAAGCTTTGATTCGAATGTATACTACCTGGTTTAGCGATATAATCACAAAGGACAAGAAAGCGCAAACTTCAGAATTGTTTTTTACTACTTACAATCTTCATTTCAAAGTCCAATATTTAATGATAAACATTTCATAAATGTTGACATAGGATAAGCTTCACATCTCAAGTACTGCTCAACCTGAATAGTCTCATTGGACTTATCTGGCCATTATGTATATGAAAGCAGACTTAATAGACTAAGGAGGTGTTGCATGAAAGTCGAGTTGCAATTAATCGCAACTTTCTTGCAACACCCCTTGGGCATATAGGGAGGAATTGAGGTCAATTGACTGGTCTTCTGTTTATATTCTAAAAAAATGTAAACTCGTCTTTTGAAACTCTTGTGAGTACCCTAACAAAAAATTGTAATACTTCCATGTACTCCTTTATCCTTATATTCGTTATCGTAAGATATTTTCTTTTTTTACTACGCTTAGCCAAGCAACTGTATCTTTCCAAGCAGTTTGATATATATATATATATATATATATATATATATATATATATATATATATATATATATATATATATATAAATTTGGTATAAAGAGTACGTGTAGACTGAGAAACACAGCTTTAAAATCCAACACTGATACCTATTCCCCAAAATTGCGTTCTAAAAGATTTTCGCCAAATAGACAATCCGAAAATCGTAGGGCGTAAAATGAGTCTGAAAGAATATCAAAAAACATCGCCCTGTATCTCTTTTTAACTTCAATCTGAATAAGAAAAAAAAAATGGGAAGGCTTGTTGACAAACGAACTCTTAGATTTCTTACTAATTGCCATACTCTTTCGAATTTCCAGCTTGGATTCAGGAAACACCTTAGCCTAACTCACACTGTACTGTCATTCATTGATAAAAAAGCGTATGCTTTTTAATAATTAGACGATGCTTTCCATACTCTCGGTGTTTTTCTCGACTTTTCGAGAGCTTTTGACACGATTTACCAAGATATTTTCCTTTGTTTATATGTAAGTTTTAGGCTTTAGAGTGGCTTAGAAATTACCTACTGATAATAGGAAGCAATTTATATATGCTTACATAAATTATAATAAGTCTATAATAATTATGAAATCATTTTCTTGTAGCGTACCCAGGGTGCTCTCCTAGGCCAAATTTCATTCCTTCTCTTTATAAACGGCCTACAAAATTCGTCACAGATCCCTTCTTTTACATGCTTTGCTGATGACACGCATTTATTTTTTTCTCACACAGTCCTAGTATACGCTTATCATGTTTAAATAACGTTTATAGATTAGATGTCTATTTGCAACTACATTTATGTTAGGAATTAGATGAATGGAATTAAATGAATGAAATAAACACTGAGGGAAATGGCAAGCTAGTAGGGTTAGACCAAGGGCAAATGCAGCAACGATGACATCTTTGAGGGATGTTCAGAGTCCTAAACTAAAGATTGATATTATCCTTATTTCGCTATAGACCGATGTATAGACAAACAGTAACTTAATATTTCACATTGTCGCTTGTTTGTTTGCTTGCTTGTTTGTTGTTATTGTTGTTGTTTTAATTTGTTTGGTTGTTTTTTGTTTTATTTCTTGTTCGTTTTTGTTTTGTTTTGTTTTTCTATCAGCACATCCCAGTGTACGTCTCTTGATCTACCATGGCGGCAGCGGCGGAGTACACGAGGCGATCAATTTCGGTGTGCCGATGCTCCTTTTCCCGCTTGGGCGAGACCAGCCCACGAATGCCAAGCGGGTAGCAGCGAAAGGGATCGGCATCTCGCTGCACTTAGGAAACCTAGACGAGAAGCTGCTAACGGATTCTCTCAATCAACTGCTACAAAACACTAGGGCCCGTATTCTACTGTAGACCAAGGTTTAAACCCATTTTAGACTCACCTATGGTTTAGCTAGACCCGAGGTTTAATTTTGTATTCTGCTAGCGAGGTTTAGTTAAACCCAAGTCTATTTTGGGTTTAAATTAAACCTGAAATAGTCTTGGGTCAAGCCACCATGGTGCCCTCTATTGGAGAAGAAATTCTCCCTCTCTGAGTACTTTTCTCTCCACAAATCCACTTAAATTTATTATTGGCAGTGTATCAGCCACATGAGCGTGACTTTCTTGGATTTTGAATAGTTTTTACGGGTATATATGTCGAATAAGGGCCCGCTGTATTTTTGCTTGTGACGACTCGTGAAGCACTGTACATTACTGTGCAGTTTGTGTACGTGTGCGACGCACATCACAGGATACATGGTAAGCGTAGCGCTTAGCGCTATTATTTCTGGCTAGCTAGCTTTGAATGCTCAGTAGAGTCATCGCGCCGCACCGGCCGGCGGCACGGTTGCTGTGTGCGCTGGATGGGACATGGCTTCTTAGGTCGATTGGATCGTGCAATTCGCGATTGGATTGGCGATTGATCAAACCAGGACTTTGAGGTAGGAAATTGAATAAAAGCTTTTCTCTTAAGATTGTCAGTTAATAAAAATGGAAACCATTCTAAAATTTAGAAATAGATCTCGGCCAATCCATCAACCCTGTCTCGATATTGAAGTAGATTTTACCTACCGTACCACACTAACTTAACTTTTAATAGATCTAACGTTAGTCCTAACGTTACAATAATGTACTCTAGCGTTTAATAGCTATTCGAATAGGTTCTAACGTTAGTAGGACCCTACTCCTAGTCCTAACGTTAGTCCTACGATCTATGGGTAGGTTCTCGATCTAGTCATGGAGCTAATATATTTGTAGCTCCATGATCTAGTCTCCAACTAGCTACAGTAGAACTCTATGCCAAATCGACCTCATCTGCAGGCTCTACCCTCTAGTCCTACGTTGAGTTCTTGGTCTAGTCTTCAGGTTATTTTCATCGTAAAGTTTAGACTAACGTATATGTAATACTATCTACTAGGTAGTAGTAGTATTTCTAACATTTAGATCTCGAGTCTCTTCTAAGTGTACAAGTACCGTGGATCTAGTACGTAGTAGGCGTATCTCGTGTGTACACGCGTGTGGCCGGCAAGCTAGCTGCTGTACGTATCCAGCCAGCCTCTCGTTTTGTGCCATTGGCATTGATCTGTGTGCTGGTACCCTTCACTTACCAGTCATCGTTAGACTCGATTTAAACTCGAAATAAACCTCCTCCTGGGTAGGTTTAATTTAAACCCAATTTAGACCACAGCTGGACTTAGTAGAATACAAATTAAACCTGGGTTTAAACCTGGGTCTAAACTGGTGGTTTAAACCCAGGTTTAAACCCCCAAAACCCACTTTAGACCCAAGCGTGGGTTTAAACTCGGGTCTAAGTTTTTAGCAGAATACGGGCCTAGGTGACTATACAAGCTGACTGCAACAGCATAACCCACACAAGCATAATATCTAAAGGCAATTAGTTAATATTCACATCATACAGTATAACACCAAATGGAAAGGACAAGCTGTTTTCTTTTCTTTCTTTTTTGCGGAGGCCTTATTTACCATATACAGATTAAATACGTAAAAACAGCTTTAATGCTTCGAAATAGTTCTTAAATGTGAGTTGGGGATAGAAACAACCAATATAAATAATTGAATCAGGAAAATCAATGTTAAGTATTTTTAAACATACAAAGTGTGCACAATAGTTATAATTAAAAATGTTTCTAGACTAAACCATCTAAAGTTATAAACTTGCATCAGGATCATTTTGAAAGTTCATTGGCAAGACATTTAAGTTATGTTTATCACTGTCATGTTTATTATTGATGTGTTACATCGCATTGGTTATGAAATGGTATACTATACAATGTGGTGTTCATTTACGAGCTATATCAGATGTTAAGATCTCGTGGTGATATTTACTTGTACTGGCTAAAACAGTGATAGACCTCACGGACTGACATAGATTTGTAGGCTCTAATGGTTTCTCTCCAATGTCCAGATGCATGAACGGTAATGAATAGATAATATGGGAGAGAGGAGCGTCGTGTACGTTCGTTTGTCTGTTTGTGTGTGTGTGTGTGTGTGTGTGTAAGTTTTATTTGGCCCCATAGGCCCCATAGGCCCCATAATACAAAAGGTCTGCAATGTTCAAAACCACAGCTACGGCAGTGATATATTGTGGCAACTATAGAACAACACCAAATGACTTGGAAATAAAAGAAGTAATACGAACATCAACAGCAATGAACTTAGAAAATAATATGTTTTATGAATAAGAACGTAGATCTTTAGAGATGCTATTGCCACGGCCATGAATTGAGTTCTGTCATTATATTTTCCCTTGTAGTTACAAAGAGAACGCTATGAGAGCTTCGGCCATTCTGCGGGATCAGCTGGCCAGTCCGCTGGACACGGCAGTCTTCTGGATTGAGCACGTGGTCAAGTTCGGCGGCGACCATCTTCGACTACGAGCGGCCGAGATGGGCTTCGTTCAACTTCATTCTCTGGATGTCATCGTCCTCCTCGTCGTAGTCGCTGTTGCATTGTCGTACCTGTCTTACATATTGTTAGCAACTTGCTGCCGAATGTTGTGCAAACGGAAAAGCCACAAAGTAAAAACGGACTAACGCCTCAGAACTGAGTCTCCACTTTGTACCCAAGTACATGTATTTTTTTAAAGAAAAAGTAAATTATCTGACCAAACAGAACACTGACAGTTCCATTTAGTTTGATGAAAAACGTACGGTTTTCTCAGAGCAGGCTGTCGTGGTGGTAGGTTTCTATGCATGTTTTACACGTGCTTTTTCCAAAAAAAAAATGGTAGACAAAAAGTACACCATGCATATCATATACTCGGCTTAAAGGCATTACGGACTATCTTGTATATTTACCATTCTATTTTGCAGATGAAACAAAAACCTATAGCTTTAGTTCTTCAAAATAGTTCTAAAATGTGACTTAGAAAGATAAACAATCAATGAAAACCTGTTAATCAGTATAATTATCAACATTGAGTGTTGTTGAACTGTAGTTTAAATAAGATTGGTTCTAGATTAAACTGTCTGCAGTGATGGTTATTGAGAAATATAGCAATCTCTCCTTTGTGATTAGGTTTCATTGCAAAATGTTTTTATAGTAGTATGATTTGTAATACAACTAACCTAAGTATGCATCAAATGTGATAACTCAAACATTTTTTCTTTAATCACTGCTCCTAATGGTAAGCAGTACATTTAAGACTTTAAAAAGATCAGACTAGGACATTAAAACGCTACAGTCCTGACCAGCTGAATAGGTTTGTGGATTGAAAATTTTTAGCATTAAAATTCAACACCAAATATTTCAATTCCATTATTTATATTCTATTTCGATAAACCATTTAACCATTCTATTTGATTTCACTGTAATCATCAACTCGAACATTCCGAGAATTGTTCTTTGATGTGTGTGTGTGTGTGTGTGTGTGTGTGTACTTGTGTAATTTGTGCTTAGGTCATTTCATGATTGAATTTGTGAGTATATAATACAGATCTCCATTACTAATCTGTTTAAGTCTTTTTAATCACAGTTTAAAGTCTTATTTCATTCAGCAACCTATTGACAGCTATTTTATTATCATAAACCATTTAACCATTCTATTTGATTTCACTGTAATCATCAACTCGAACATTCCGAGAATTGTTCTTTGATGTGTGTGTGTGTGTGTGTGTGTGTGTACTTGTGTAATTTGTGCTTAGGTCATTTCATGATTGAATTTGTGAGTATATAATACAGATCTCCATTACTAATCTGTTTAAGTCTTTTTAATCACAGTTTAAAGTCTTATTTCATTCAGCAACCTATGAATTGACAGCTATTTTATTATCGCCCACAAACATGTTCTGATGTGAATTTAATCCATGGGTATTTTGATTTTTCTCTCTTCTAGATGTTCTGTAACTTCATTCAAAATTTTTATCATTTAACTATGTGTACCACATCACGTACTGAGTATATATTGTGTTTATAAGTGCATTTTTATTATTTGTTTGGATATTTGTTTAATATTGTTCGTTGTATACCATTGCATGATAGTAGGAACGAATAGGTATTGCAAAAACCAAAAATTCACTTTTGATCAAGAATTTTGTTGGAGGTAATTAAAAGATGAAAACATAACTCAGTTTCATTAACTTCAAGATTTATTTTCAAGTTTTTTAACTCTCTGTATAAATTTTAATTTTACACACGGGTCAATAAGACTGGAGAAGGGATACTGAGAGAGTGAGAAAGAGAGAGAGAGAGAGAGAGAGAGTGAGAATGAAAAAAAAAATCCCGAAACTCCTTACACCCCAATTTCTGTTGTGTTTTTTTAGCTGCTAAGATCAATTTCTACATTATTTGAAAAGCTTTAAACAAATTTGGCAAATAACGTCGTCCATTTGTCGTCTAAGCATGTTTAGATATACAACTTAGAATATTCTAGATTAGCAAAGCTTGTGAACTTATCATAGCATAACGTGTGTATATGAATTGTTATAGTAAATGATGTTATGCTAAAAACTAGTAAAGCATTGATTAGCACGATTATGTTCTATAATGTTGTGTTTTAGTTGACTGAATTATACTTCTATTTTGATGTCATTTTACGGTGTACACAATTATCGCATCAGCTACTCAGCTGCGAAGATGATTGAATAAACCATGAATTGAATTGAATATAACAGAATATGCACATGGACACATGTATTATATATGTACATATATATATATATATATATATATATATATATATATATGTTCGACCAGTCCCATTGCACCTGCCCGGGACTTGGGGCGCCAGCGGGAGGGGTCTGTGTCTGTATATAGGGACGCAATGAATTCGTTATAGTTCCCCGCTATTACTCGCCCATTCCCTTTTCTGATGTCATAACGCAATAAGACAAAGGTAGGCCTACACAAAATGTAGGGTGTAGATAAGCTACTTGCTATCAAAAAGGGGAATTATCCTCCTGTTGGTCCTATTTTCATAAGTATAATTACAATGTTTAATTACGTAGGGTTATACAAACGCGCTGTTCATTGATAACAAAGTAACAATGATCAAACATACGTTATGAAGATATCTTTGGGTAAGCGCTGGGTGCGGTGAAAATGATTGAATTGAAATGAATTACTGAAAACGCACCGATCTTGCACTCGAGACACAGTGAGCAATTTCAGCACGTTTATTTTCATCTTTCACGTGACATCTATGTAATGCATATACTTGACCAAAAAAAAAAAAACCCAACAACAACAAACAACCAAACAAACAAACAAATAAACAAACAAGATACAACATAATACATTATTATGATATAAAGTTGAACAATAACATGTCTAGAAAGTGTGTCAACATATGGAGATAGGACACAACGTACTAATTTTAAAAAGCCATATGAAAGCTAAAGTAGCAAGGTATAAAAAAAGAAGAAATGAAGGAAAGGAGAACGAAAGAAAAAAGCAAAAAAAAAAAGAACAACTGAGTGAAAAAACAGCATACAAATACATAAGTGTACGAGTATATATCTACAATCAAGTTCATAACAAATTCAAAGTATGATTACTAGTGAAATGATTATATGGGAGCATGAACGCTGAAACCAGAGGTTAGGGAAATTGATACGCCAGGATAATGTAAATTAACAGGTTAAATAATGATAATGATAATAATAATAATAATAATAATAATAATAATAATGATAATAATAATAATGATAATAATAATAAAATAATATTAATAACGATGATAATTAAATAATAATAATAATGATAATAGTGGTCACTTGTATAGTGCACAGGTCCACTTTTCGGTGCTCATGGCGCTTCCAAAAAGTGACAAGCTGTACGCTTGTTTTCAAAATTTTAAACAAATTGCAATGAGAAATGATGATGACATGGCAGCCTCACCATAAGAATACGTGAGTTACACTTTGGGGGTCAAGGAAGCATAACAAAAGAAGAAGGCACGCATATACACAGGTAAACTTGTTAATTACACTGCTATATTTCTGAAATATATGAGGCTCCTATGTCATAAACATTGTTAAGTGTAATTTGTTTAAGATTTTTCAGTGCATATAGGTTCTCTGCTCAATGACCACAATAAATTCCACAAATCTATACATGCAGCCGTCGATTTATGTACTACATGAAGTGAAATTATGAAAATCGTCTGGAATGCCCCTTTAGGTAACATTAATTTGAGTTTTTGTTTCAAAATCAACAGTGAACATTTGACTAAAAATATGCAGGAAGTTGCCCAGATTATTATTGAGGAAAGAGGGTTAGGTCATGCTGATGGTCCCTGTTACTGACATCGTCGTTATCATCGCCCTCGTAGTGGTTGTCATCCTCGTTGTCGCCTCCGTTTAATGGAACTCGTCCCGTCCTGTGTCGTGTTGTCCCCTGCAGCACGGCGTGCCATATCTCGTAGTCTAGCTCTGAACCCTTTTAGTCGATTATTTTTTGCCGACTTTGCGCGTTAAGCCGAGTGATGGCGCGATCCTGAGACTTGCTGCTGTCTGGATCGCGTCATTCTCGGCTTAACGCATTCTTAATAGTCGGCAGAAAGAATCGATAGAGAAGAGTCCAGAACTAGACTATGTAGCTCGTGGCAGCATGCATGTATTCACCTACAACCGTCTCTCATTTCATTAACGGCAACTTACCCTGACTTGGTTTCTATGGTCCAACAGTATTCCAGTAGAAAGTTTTAGGACCCGGGAAAGTGTTTGTTGTTGTTGTCGTTGTTTTTGTTTTTTATTCTTGTTCTAGATGGGTAATGAAGTAAATCTAGCTTGGTTGCCAATTTGGCAACCTTGGGCAACTTTGAATTAGCCTAATTGATGTACTCACGTAATTACCATAACTATCAACAATATGAACAAATATATTGCTAATTCTAATATAGAAAGTCTGCAAACATAGAAGATACAACTTTTTAAGAGTTCTCTTTAACGAGGAATTAATTTATAACACCAATCTCTGCTTTCAAAAGATTCATGTGTCTTGAATATCGTAATTAGCACAATGAATTAATTTGCATAATATGTACAATAGTAAAGTAGATGGTACCATAACTACTTGAAAGAGCTGAGTACAAGGATTCTCCTTGATTCATAATAAGTAGATGAGTATTGACGTCATTTAAGCTTGGTTGCCACCCTGACAACCATAAGCAATCACTTTTATTAGCCTCATTAGCATATTCTACTGATTAGCGCAATAGTATGTTGTTCATTTATTTGCAGGAAGCCCCAAAACACAGATCATACACATTTTCATGGGCTTTCTATAATCAGGAATCTAACGCCGCTTTTCCGTGTCATTTGAATGATTTGCTTTAAAAGTATAGACAGAAAGACAAACTTTCAAATAGAGAGTAAAATTCCACGGCTCTCAACACTTGCCAGCCGCGAACACTTCGGCGAAAGTCATTGTCAGCATTCGCTTGGCCTTGCTACTGTTTGAATACTATGCATTGATTCAGTCGCGCTGCCGCGCTGGGTGCTTTGCTGTTCATCTATATAATTCACCGTTGCTAAACAGGCTTTTCAAACCCAAAATGTGATGGCTTTGCATTCTAAAATCTTAAATATGCCTTTCCAGTGATGGTTTCTAAGCTGGGCACCAGTATAGTGGCATTCTGTGGAACCTTTTTGTCACGGCGAAGAATAGGCCTATCACAATAAGCGTTATTCGAAGTAATTAAAACCTCTTCTTCAGTGGCAATGAATCACTTAATAAATGAATGATTTGTGTTTTAGGCTACAGTCAAACCTGTCTTAGCGGTCACCTCTCTATAGCGACCACCTGCCTATAGCGGCCACTGAAAAATCCCCCCCCCCCCCGACGAAATTGCTGTATTACGGACCCTTTATATAGCGTTCACCTCCCTAACACGGACAGCGGCCACTCATTTTGTATCCCACGGTGAATATCTACCTGAGTATACCGTCCACCAAAAATTAGCTGAACCGTTAATTCAGCCATGAATGCGTTCGTTTACGTTCATTGCGTGAATTCTACAGAGTTCTAGCTAATTCACAATCACACAGACATATTTATGATTAATGCAGCTCTTGCCACGAAAAGCCGTCTCACCACTAACTTGACTGGATTAGTCTATCCAGGGAGGTGAGCACCTCCCTGGTCTATCTAGGCTTCAGTAATGCCGCCCTGAATAGATGCTACAAAGGCAGAGACAACCCCTAATGGCATCTTAGAATTTTGTCAAAATGCCGACTAAATAGAGTAAAAGTCCCTTTGAATAAGAACAATAGGGAACTTTTCTAGGTATTGTTTGTTGTTTACGTCAGCTTCACACATTATTAATCTCCATCGAACTCAGCACTCCTGAACCCCATTCATGGAAGCAGGTACAAACCAGAGCAGTTCCTCAGGCCCGAAATGTTATTAAGATCAAAAGAACAGAAGGAGGCAAAAAAAAAAATTAAAAGAATAAAATGAAGCAAATTGTACAACGAAAATCCCAATAACAGCAGCACATTTGTAAACTTATTTGCTGTTTTTTTTTTCTTTTAGAAAAACATGCGGTATTTCCTGCAATTGTAAAATGCAAGTATTGAAATTCAAAATGGCCACCAGCCTGTCTATAGCGGCCACCTCTGTTGTTTCCCTTGGGTGGCCGCTACAGACAGGCTTGACTGTATTTGACACGTCGTCTGCTGCTGTTAAATTGGTCCACTTTATGAAGTTAGTAAAACTGATTTCTCTTTACTACTTAGTACCTGTACCACCTTCATTAAGCCTGATGTAAGACTGGCATCTTGTAGTTTCATAATATTGCAAAGAATACACCATTATCATTTCTCCTGGGCCTTTGGCCTTTGTAGGGATGCTTTTGTGTCGCAGCTCCTCTTTTCCCCCACTTCACTGTAGATGTACCTCGGACGGGTTCTATCCACTGTTATCCCACTCGCCAGAGTGACGCCTATCACCTTCCCCGTACTCGCACTATTTTTGCAAAGAAGACAATTATATTTACTGGACCCAGATATTGGAATGATCTCCCTCTAGATATCACTTCTTCCTTATCTTTATTCACCTTCAAACGCAAATTAAAACAGTTATTACTTAGTGGATACACACTACCAAGCCTTTAGCAACCTTTTTATGCTCCCAGTCTTTTGTCCTTGTCCGCAGCACCAAGTTACTTAAGTTATTTCATGGTACCGATACATCTTTTAATAATACAGCATTTTTGTTATTCAAACACTGCGAGATTTGTATGCAGTCTGGTTTGTGCGATATCTATGTGGTTCATTAGTTTATTACTCATCTATTTTTTTTTGTACTGGTGTAATTTTAGTTGGTCAAGACAAACATATCCGTCCTCCGTGTAAAATTATATGCCTATGAACTCGGGAACCTACAGTTTTACAAGCTTTAAAGCTTTTATGTAGGCCCCATCATATTTCTTATACTTACTAGTGACATTTTCATACGATGTGACCATGTACATTTGTGTCAAGTATATTTTCTTTTTCTTTTTCTTCTACAATCAAAAAACATGATTGTATATATTTTGTACTCTTGTTTTGTTGTCAATAATTTTGTAATGCCATCATTCAGAAAATGGAAATATGAAATAAATTTGAACTGAACTGAACTGAACATGACAGTGCGATCACGCAAGAAAAAGAACAGGACATACCTGCTTAAAGTTTATGTGATAGAGATTGTTATCTTGACGGCAGTTTTACTGATGTTGAGCAAATATCTTAAATCAATATGAAAATATAGGGTATCTCAAGGTAAAAAGAAAAAATAATAAATGGGAGTAATGTCCATTGATGAAATTTTCCAAAACGGGCAAGTTTAGTGAAAACACGTATTTCCGTAGAATTTACCCCAATAGTAAAAGGTTTGCATTGGTAGTACTTTTAGAGTAGTTTTCAAAACCCTTCATGAATTTTCAAATGAGGTTAGTTGCATTGACTTCTATCATCTTTTTTAATATTTGAAGTAAGGTAAGATGTAATACACCGCAAACGAATGGGAAAGAATAAAAACAATACTGTAACAATGTGCAAGAGAGAGGGCAAATTCTATTTTTACTGAAGGACAATCAGCTGTACACCTAGCAGAGCAGATTGCATTCCTTCGGGCTCTGCGATGTGTTTTGACATGGGTGCTCAGCCAATGAAACAATGAAATGATGCATTAAATATGATATCTGACACTTTTTGTTAAATCACTGCTCCCAAAGGTAAACACGACCCTTAAAAAAACGTACGTTTTCGGCAAAGACGTACGGAACGTCAAAAAAAATTAAAAATGTTGAGGAAGCGTTCTGAAAGCCTTGTGTGTTGGGCTACAACACCGGCCAAAAGCTCTCCGGAATGGCGCCCTCTACTGACTAACAATCTGTGAATGATTTAGGCTAAAAATACGACATTGTTGCCCGCTAGAGTACTGTTTAATAGTATTGAACTTGTCTGTGTGCATAGTTTAGGCAATCGTGCTTTCATCATTGTGTCGACCTATAAAGCATGCCGGGTACAATATGTTGTGGACCCGTGTTGACAGCGGTGGACTTCGGACCCGCAACGAGAGATAGTCAATAATGATTATTGCCACCATGAATGTGGATATCTTTATCACAACTGGAACATGTATGATTTGGTTTTTGCAAGCGACATATCACTGTCGATGTGCACATATTAAAGTGGGAGTGGTTTCTCTGCCGTCGCTTTGACATTCTGGGAGCACCAATGAAGGTAATATAGGCACATAGTTTGATCATGCTAGTGACTGAGAAGCTTGCGGACTGTTCAGGTCTCGTGGTGTGTTTTATAGTTTGAGCTGCTGTGAGAATTTATCGTTAACTTTCACCCCGTCAAATTTTTTAAGGTGCCATCGTGCGGTGTCAGATTCGATTCTGTTGTTTTGCGAGATCAAAAGCCTTTTTTTACAAGTACAACCATGGATTTCTTGCCAAGAATCAAATCGATCTTACCATGGACTGCTCTCAGAGCTTTCCTGCTGATTCTCTTAATGTCAGTGCGCACGTCTACTGCAGCAAGGTTTCTGCTACCAAAGACGAGTCTGACAGCAATGCACAGCCACTTCCTGGCCTTGACTCCCATCACGAAGGCTCTGATCGATCGTGGACACCACGTGACACTGCTCCTCCTAGACAAGAAGGGAACCTCCGGCTTTGTCCCAGGAGCGTACTCGAGCAACATCACCATCCCTCATTCCATGACGGGCCAAGAGGTTAAAGACGTTTCTGAGATGTTGGATAAATCTTCGAGCAATTCACTGTCACTGAGCAAAATATGGGATGGGGAGGTCAGCAGACTCCTTGATCTTTACAACTACGGGTGTTCTGAGCTCTTTAAGAACAAAGATATCCTCGAAAAGCTGAAAAAGGAGGACATCGATATGATGATCACTACACCTGTCACGGATGCATGTGATCCCCTCATCGCGGCTTATCTCAGTGTACCATTTATTGCTGTCACAGTTAGCCGACGTACTCCCTTCTGGCACGAAGGACGACTAGGGGTACCCACACCTCTTTCCTATGTTCCCTTTTCCTTCCTGCTTAACTACTCCGACCGCATGGACTTTTCCGAGCGACTGATGAATTTTGTAGTCTCGCATACTATCCATCCGCTAATAGAGTATGTTATAGCCTACCGCCCTGTAGCTCAGCTCCAAGCGTTGCATGGAATTCGCCCCGATCTCAACCCGTGGGAAATCCTCAACAGAGGGGCCTTGTGGTTGTGCCACTGGACACTTGCTCTCGAATATCCGCAGCCGACAGCTCCTAACTGGATTCCGATACCCGGGGCCACGCCCATGGATACGAAACCCCTTCCGGCGAAGCTTCGAGACTTCGTGGAAGGTTCCAGGGATGGTTTCATCGTATTTAGTCTCGTATGTTCACTATCATCATCTGTCGATAAACACCCTTACAATTGTGTTTTATTTTACCATTTTGGCAATCATTCCTGCCTACAAGAGTGGAAGGCCTGCGCATCATTCAGAGTAACGAATGCACAACTATTTTTCGTAAGAAAGGTTGATCTACGTGCGCAAAATGATTTACTTTATGTTGAAATCGATAACGAAAGCAAAATGCAGACATTGAATGGCCACGCAAATGAGTATATGACAATATCGTGGTAATAGTGATTATAATCCATCAAACGGTAGATTAGGCTGCGTGGAAAAGAAAGTGAATTTGCCCACCACGTAGCAAATTAGTTTCCATAATACATTGATGGAAGTGAGTTCATTTCTGGTTTGTAGCCCTATGTATTGCAGCGATACCGAATGAATTATATTTGATTGTTTTTATAATATATATGTCTGTTTGTTCAGGCTTTTTGTCACACAGATAGTAGGAAGTCATAATCATTAGATCTAGACTGTTCCATTGTCATTTAATTTTCTCTCAGGGCTCCGGAACCACGGCTTTCGATAACCAGACAGTGACCGATACTATCGCTAAGGTCTTCAGCAAGCTACCGCAGAGAGTCGTGTGGAGATACGTTGGACCGAAGCCTCGTTACCTAGGCAACAACACTCTCATTCTTAATTGGCTTCCACAAACTGATCTGCTTGGTAAGATTATCAGAATCCCATTTATAGATTCTCATTATATCCACTGAACGTAATGTACAGGCGATGCTAATTGTAATATTTGCTTGAACGGACTCTTCTTGCCGCAAGAGCTTAAGCATGAAATTATGGGTTTTGTATATAGAGAGATAACAAAAGGTAAATTTACTGTGAGCCACCCCCGTGAAACAAGTACAACGTGTATGTAGAACATACACTAGGCTGAAATCCAGTGATATTACGATTATGCTGTTTTATACAAATGATGCACAGGATAGAGTGCGTTAGTGGAGCTGTAGCGCACTGGAGGGTATTTACAATTGTGAAACATGCACGAGACGAAGCCGAGTGCATGTTGCACTACATTGTAAATACCCGAGCGTGAGCTGCATCTCCACTAACGCCACGAAATAATCCTGTGCATCATTTGTTTTATAACATGGGTCGAAAACTAACAGCATTTTTCACGTACCTTTGTGGGTCAATACCAGTCAACTACATGTAGCACTCGCTCAAGAATCAAGATGTCGGAAGATGTTCGTCCCAAATATTTGCGCACGTCGCACTCGGAAATCCCGCACATATAAGTACTGTACGTATAAGAGTGTATAACGTACGCCACACATGTTATGCACAAGAAAGGCCGGCCGGCAACCCGAACTAGAAGTTGTTTACAGGATTGACAGCGCGTATAGTAGCGCGCGACGCACTTGTAACAACTGGTTGAGTGCGCACTGCTAGGGTAAACATTGTGACGTCAGGCCGTGAATGTCAGTGAGAAATTAATGCACGCACACGTGACTCATTTCAGCGCTTCCATTTGGCTACATTCTTGAACCCATTTTATATACGATATCAAACTCGTCTATAGCTCTGATTCGGGTGCATATTATACCCTTTTTGAATATCGATATAATCACAACGGACAAGAAAACACTCGACACGAAGAGGAAATATTGATGCTTTAACAGTTCCTATGATTATGATGATGTTTCATGTTTATGACGCAATCATTCATCATAATCAACCCTTAGAGAGTCAAATGAACGGTAGCCTTTTGCATTGCTTACCACTATAACGTTGACTTGTGGAGTGCAGGTACAAGTGTTCTTTGTTGATGTAGAATACGTCATTACTATTTAACAAAAAATGACAAAGATTATGATAAAGCTAATCCTTTAATTTGTAAATAGGTATACTGTATTTTTATGACTATACAAATCATGTAAAATACGCTTTCTGTAAGTTTCAGTTTAATCAATTTAATAATCTAAATGAGGAATAACTCGCATCGACAAAGTGGTGTGTACCAACGTTAACTTTTGGAGGATAAGGATATCTGTTTTGATGGCTAGGCCAATAGTAGATGCAGCATCATTAATATCTGCGAGGGATGTTTAAGATAAACACCAAACCAAACCCGTCTGTGGAAGTTGTAAATCAAAGTACAGATTTTATGGGAGTCTAACGTATCACAGCACAATAATTACTAAATTTCATAATCATTGTCGTTTGGGTTTTTTCTTGGTATCAGCACATCCCAGTGTCCGTCTCTTGATCTACCATGGCGGCAGCGGCGGAGTACACGAGGCGATCAATTTCGGTGTACCGATGCTTCTTTTCCCGCTTGGGCGAGACCAGCCCACGAATGCCAAGCGGGTAGCAGCGAAAGGGATCGGCATCTCGCTGCAGATAGGAAACCTAGACGAGAAGCTGCTAACTGATTCTCTGCATCAGCTGCTACAAAACAACAGGTAACTAGGCAGCTGACTGTCATAAACTCTAAATAACCACTCAACAGCTCAAGGATCGGATCATCTAAAATGTGACTAAACGCATACGATACAGGACACTATGCAAGTCATAATCTCTTTTACAATAGCAAGCTCACGTTTCAGATTATTATGATATCGCACACTATAGGCAAGCGATTTCTGGGCTACACGTGCAATTTTGCAGTGAGAGAAAAAATTCAGTTCTTCCGGCACGAGGGATCATGCTATGCTTTACCGGGTAATTGCCCAGCTGCTCAGAGGGAAGCGGCAATGTTTAAAGCCATCGTGGAATCATGCTATCCTTCTATCTTTTGATCGTGACTTGCACAACGAACTGAGTTTTATAGCTCCGCAACATTGGTGTACGGTATGCATAATGTTATCATTCACACGGGAGAATATGTATTGCTTATAGAACTGAACCAGCTGAAATCATAGATGAAGAAATCCCTGCAATATGATTGGTGAAGAGCTGAGTGCTTGGAGTTGGTTAGTCGTTTAGTAGGTTTATATGACCGAGAATATAACATGGGTCCCCCGCAACTTCATTCGTCTGAGCTTTTGGTTTCATGTTCCGGTTTTTTGTTTGTTTTGTTTTTGTTTTTTAAGAGATAGCTACTGTTTGTTCGATAAAACAGACGCTGTTCCGGTTTACTCTTTGCTTCGAGAGGATCTTGTGCACCGGAAACTTTGAAAAAACACTGAACTTGGCTAAAATTACTTTTATATAATGATATAAATATATTTATATATTTATATAATAATATAAATATATAAATATATAATTTGAGCACAAGTTGTTCCCATAACTGGCCGTTAAAGGGACTGTACAGTACTGGTTGAGGTAAGGATTCATGTTTTGAACATTCCTAAGTGAGATAATGAAAAGCCTCTTATGAAATATGAAAGAGCATGTAATTTTAAGAAGGATTTAACGTTTATTTGATGAAAATTGGTTTTGAAATGGCTGAGATATCCAAAAAAGTGTTAATAATAAAAGGCGACATGCCCCAACTTTATTAGTATCTCTTTGTTTCACCTTGTTTTTGGATATCTCAGCCATTTCAAAACCGATTTTCATTGAATAAACTTTTGATACCCCTTCGAACTGCATGCTCTTTGACATCTCATAGAGTGGTTTCTGAATATCTCACAAAACGTTAAAAGCTAAATCTTCACCTCGACCAGAACTGTACACACCCTTTAAAGCTCTATTCCAAAGTAAATAGATAGATACATAAATCAAAAAGTAAATAAATAAATGTCTAGATATAAGATAAATAAATACATAAATATATAAATGTATATAAACATATAAATATATGAATATATAAATATATAAATATATAAATATATAAGTATATAAGTATATAAATATATGAATGAAAGTAACGACTGGTGCAGTTTAGCTGGCGGAACGAATCTTCTACAACTGTACTACACGGGTATCCGATATTGTGCACCTACATCGATAACGATGAAAGATTGTTGTTTTCAATAGCACGTGTCCCGACATTTTGGCTGCACATATAAGGTATGCTTATACATACGTGATGTGTTACATCGCTTGGTGATGTATTGTTTGAGAAAAGTCTTATTTATAACGTCCTTTGATGTTTAAGTGTCTGGCAAGAAGTAAGTTGTATTTTCAGTTCTAAGTTTTTTATCTATTTATGACTACAGCTATAAGGAGAATGCAATGAGAGCTTCGGCCATTCTGCGGGATCGGATGGCCAGCCCGCTGGACACGGCAGTCTTCTGGATTGAGCACGTGGTCAAGTTCGGCGGCGACCATCTACGATTACGAGCGACCGAGATGGGTTTCATTCAACTCCATTCTCTGGACGTTATCGTCTTCCTCGTAGTAGTCGTTGTTGCATGGTCGTATCTATCGTACGTTATTCTCGCAGCATGCTGTAGGTCACTATGCAAACGAAATAAAAGCAAAATTAGTAAAACTAAAAAAGACTGAGCCGGATAGGCTACTAGGTTTCAAGCATGATAATGCAAAAAAAAAAATCGAAGTAAAACTGCATAGATTATGAGTAATAAGATATCATATTTTTCGTTTCTCTCCATGATTTTTTTTTCTAAAATAATTTTATCATTTCTTGTTTCTAAACTTGTCGTCTACATTTAGCATAAGATGGAAAAAATGGATAAGTAGATCAGGTTCGGAAATTTTAGACAAAGTCTTTGACAGTTTTTTAAATGAAAATTTGAATTCTGAAAATTTGAATTCCGCTATTTGCTTTGGATGAAAAAAAAAAATGTCTTATCTCACATTATTCATTGAAGCCGATTTGAATATCGTGTGGAATCGCACTTTAATGTGTGAACCTTGTGAACTTTGTAGTTGGATTTGTTGTGTGTGTATATATGTTTACATCTGTTATCCTCTTTATAACACAATTTTATACATCTATTCGATTTAGGAACCCGCAAGTTGAAAGCTTTAGTATCTATTTCGTTGATCTTAAACATTCTTTTTTTTTTTAAGGTGCGAAATGAATATATGGGGCCTACATTGATTTAACTTTTCATATATATTATGGCTACTTCATTCAAATGATTTTTCTCTTCCGCTATGCTGTGTACCACATTATGCATCAATTTTGTACCAATGCACACGTACAAATGAATTTCTATTATTTGTTTAAATCTTTGTTTGATATTGCTGTTTGTATAAAATACTAAACATCTCACAGCGAGGTATTATTTTCGACGCCAATACTTGCATGTCTTGTCAATTAAAAAAAAATTAGTGACTAAATGAACAAGCATAATATGAAGGGAACTATTTTGTGTCAGCGTTAACTGCACAATTTAGAAATAAATTTTATCACTGGTTTTGATCGTACGTCAGTGTAAGCATATAAAGAAACATTGATTATATACCTACCTGTGCGCTGCACGACTCACTTATCTGGATATGTATTGTTATCATTGTTTTTTTTATCTAAGTCACTCTGAGAGCTAATAATGATTCCTCAGCCAACATGCTTATTTCCAAGGTCCAGTGCAAGAGAAATAGAGAAAGTGGAAAAGAAATATATAGAGACAGAGAGAGAGAGAGAGAGAATAAACCTGATCTTCCACACGACCAAGCCAAAAAGTGTCGGTATAAAGTACCTAATACAACTCTATCAGCTTTTCAAAGACGAATATCTACATGACTTGAACAGCTTTAGATATATCGGGCCAATGATGTCATAACGTACATACAAACATATCTAGATAATGATTATACAAAAAATGTCCAAGATTGAATAGTTAATTAGCACAACATTTGAACTCAAGATAACATGTGTGGTATGTGATTGAGTTAGATGAAGTTCTGTTGCATATGGACCTAAAACATATATATACTAGCGATGGCCGGTAAGGGCCAGCAGAAAAAAAAAATAGTGTCCGAGCCCTGATATTTGTATATATATATATATATATATATATATATATATATGTATGTATATATATATATATACAAAGTTTTTTATTCTTTTTTTTTTACAAAGACATATGGGTAAAGATATTGGCTACAGGTAAAATATCGCAACAAAACAGGGGTTGTTCATTTCATTGATTAACTTTTATTTCAGTAGTACATTATTTCAAATACACTGTAAAACTTGTTGCCACTTGCCCTAGTGAAACATTATACATATTCAAGCATATGGATCATTACAAAATAACATCTCCAAAGTCACTACGTCAGATTGACACCATGACTATAAACAAAAAACCAAAAAAAAAAAACACCCTGTAACTTACCTCCTTTCTGTTGCAATATGCAAGATAGTCATAGAGTTAAGTGTTATTTTCGTCTGTTTCATTTTTACATCTCACTATGCTCACATTTACGCTTGGTACATAAGGGATAAGCGAATGGTTGGTCATCATAATGACATTAAATGACGCTAAAATGGAAGCAAAATCTTCTTTTTTTATTTGATTATTACATTCCTATTATTATGTCACACAACATGACATTCCCTCTAGATCAATGTAATTGCACATCATGGAAATATTATTAGAACTGACTGATTATATGCTGTCACTTAAAACGAATGCATATAGTGTCAGTAAAATTGCAAACTTTGGAAACAAAATCTCAGAATTCATACTTGAAATGAAAATTTGAAATCCATTGAAATTCCACAAAAAAAAAGTAAAACTATACTCAGGGGAACAGAAATACATCACTTAAGCCTACCGATCTTTCTGTGCTTACTGTCGGAATAATCTATGTGAAGACAAAATATCACTTGTAGTAAAGCAGAACTATTTCCTGATATAATTTGATTTATCGCTTTCTGAGCTATCTAACTTACATACATAAAAACAACTACATATTTACTATCGTGTGATCGCAGGTATTACAATTCTCTTGGGCCAATGATAACGCGAAGTATTATTTGAAGCGATACATTTTGGAAACAGAAGAGTTACAACTTTGGGAAAGCTTGACGAACTTAAATCTCCTGAAGCTCATAAACGTTCGCGTATTTGGTAGTGACGTTCTTTGAGTATATACAAGAAGAGAAGAAGGAAAATAGTTCTGCATTTCTTAAATAAGGATGAAATAGACTCTTTACAACCGAATTATAAATGAGCATGAACTAATAGACAGCTGTGACAACGACTGAAAATGTGAAATTCTTTCTCCTTTTCATCAATCTAAATGGAGATAATGATTATTCACTCTTTTTCAAAATGGACTTGGGCACAAAGTGAAAATTCACTTTAAAGGCGCCCTGAAATCCAAATGCATGTTGACTTGTGTTGATTTATGATACCCTCAACATCACTTTTGCGGTGAAACAAATATCTAGAAACATGCAATATATCTGTAATTATTTTTTTTCTATCTTTCTTCAGATTACTTGGGAACGCCCACAACAAAAAATAATTACATACCAATATTCCTCAGATGACCTAATCTGTCAATCATTGCTAAAGTACTGAAATGTTTAACAAAAGACATTGGAATGCACCTTTCCCTCGACTCAGCATAACTTGCATGTTTCTGTGATATTAATGCGACTAACAAAAGACATGGCGAGGGAACATGCAAGTTATACTGAGTATAAATGGGAAGGTGCATTCCAATATCTTTTGTTAAACATTTCAGTACTTTACCAATAATTGACAGATGAGGTAATCTGAGGAATATTGGTTTGGGAGGATTTTTTTGTTTGTTGTTGTTGGCGTTCCCAAGTAACCTGAAGAAAAATAGAAGAAAAAAATCTCTAAAATATATGGAATGTCTATTAATTTTCAGTATTCAAGTATTGGTTACACATGCAGTGTGTACCATAATTCGAAGTTTCTTTCTTATGGTGCCGCGTGATAGAGATAGTTGTCTTGACGGCAGTTTTATTGATGTGAAGCAAATATCTTAAATCAATATGAAAATATAGGTAATTTCAAGGTAAAAAATATAAATAATAAGTGGGAGTAATGTCCATTGAAGAAATTTTCCAAAACGGACAAATAAAGTGAATACATATAATTTCTGTAGAATTTACCCCAATAGTAAAAGGTTTGCATTGGTAGTACTTTTAGAGTAGTTTTCAAAACCTTCGTAAATTTTCAAATGAGGTTAGTTGCATTGACTTCTTTTATTTTTTTTTTATTTGAAGTAAGGTAAGATGTAATACACCGCAAACGAATGGGAGAGAATAAAAACAATACTGTAATAATGCGCAAGAGACAGGGCAAATTCTATTTTTCTGAAAGACAATCAGCTGTACACCTAGAGTAGAATAGCATTCCTTCGGGCTGTGTTTTGACATCGGTCTCAGCCACTGAAACTTCGAAATTTGACTACAGGCAACTGTCTTTTCACCCGTGGTTCCACGGATAAATGTATTTTAGTCGACTCCCAGCTCACACTTGGAGGTTTTCTGAAAGTTCTTAAAACTTCCAAGTTCATTATGTGGACATTATTTTCTCAAAACCCATTAACAACGTCTTTTCGTGGAAGGTTTTCGACGTACCTAAAACGTTTCAAATGGACATAAATTGTTTAAACGTTAAAAAGCCATAAAAAAGCCTTTCAAAATATTTAAGGATTTGCTAACAAACGTTTTGACATCATATAACGTCCTATAATGTTTACAAACGTTTTGTAAAGGACATTCATTTTGTAACGTTGACGTTTGACGTTTTAAAAACGTTTTCCGAAAAAAAAATACTTTGCGATAAATGCTAAAGTCCAAACCTTGACATTTATTATGTACGCTTTAAGGGCATAATTTACCATTTGCAGATGAAACAAAAATACAATATTAGCGCTTCAAAATTGTTCTAAGATGTGAGTTAGGGATGGAGACAATCAACTGGAAAATTCGAATCAGTTTGATTGGTGTTAAGTATTGTTAAGTATACAAAATGTGAAACCGTCTACAGTTATGGTTTATTGAGAAAAATAGTGATATCTCCCTATATTTTAGGCTTTATTTGGAAAATTTTGTATGGTAGGATGTTTTGTGATACAACTGACCTACACATTATGCATTAAATATGATATCTTACACATTCTTTTTTTTTAAATCACTACTCCCAAAGGTAAACACGACCCTTAAAAAACGTACGTTTTCGACGAAACGTCAAAAAAAAAAAAAACTGTTGATGAAGCGTTCTGAAAACCTTGTTTGTTGGGCTACAACACCGGCCAAAAGCTCTTCAGAATGGTGCCCTCTACTGACCAACAATCTGTGGAATGATTTAGGCTAAAAATACGACATCGTTGCCCGCTAGAGTACTGTTTAATAGTATTGAACTTGTCTGAATGCATAGTTTGGCAATCGTGCTTTCATCATTGTTTTGACCTATAAAGCATACCGGGTACAATATGTTGTGGACCCGCGTGGACAGCGGTGGACTTCGGACCCGCAACGAGACAGACTCAATAAGGATTATTGACACCGTAATGTAGAGATAATCTTTATCACAATTGGAACATGTATGATTTGGTTTTACAAGCGGCATGTCGCTGTCGATGTGCACATATATCAAAGTGAGAAAGTTGGAGTGGTTTCTCCACCGTCGCTTTGACATTCTTGGAGCACCAATGAAGGTAATATGCGCACAGTGTGATCATACCAGTGACTGAAGCTTGCGGACTGTTCAGGTCTCGTGCAGTATGGTGTGTTTTTATAATTGGAGCTGCTGTGAGAATTCATCGTTAACTTTCACCCGGTCAGTTTTATAAGGTGCCATCGTGCGGTGTCAGGTTCGATGCGGTTGTTTTGCGAGATTTACGGCGTGCATTGAGCCACGTGCCCTTTACAGATAGCGCTCGCACACAAATTTAGCCTCTTCTTTAAGTACAACCATGGATTTCTCGCCAAGAATCAAATCGTTCTTGCCATGGACTGCTCTCGGAGCTTTCCTGCCGATTCTCTTAATGTCAGCGCGCACGTCTACTGCAGCAAATTTTCTGCTCCCAAGGACGAGTCTGACAGCAATGCACAGCCACTTTCTGGCCTTGACTCCGATCACGAAGGCTCTGATCGATCGTGGACACCACGTGACACTGCTCCTCCTAGACAAGAAGGGAACCTCCGGCTTTATCCCAGGAGCGTACTCGAGCAACATCACCATCCCTCATTCCATGACGGGCCAAGAGGTCAAAGATGTTTCCGAGATGTTGGATAAATCTTCGAGCAATTCACCGTCACTGAGCAAAATGTGGGATGGGGAGCTCAGCAGACTCCTTGATCTTTACAACTACGGGTGTTCTAAACTCTTTAAGAACAAGGATATCCTCGAAAAGCTGAAAAAGGAGGACATCGATATGGTGATCACTACACCTATCTCGGATGCATGTGATCCCCTCATCGCGGCTTATCTCAATATACCATTTATTGTTGTCACAGTTGGCCGACGTACCCCCTTCTGGCACGAAGGACGTCTAGGGGTACCCACACCTCTTTCCTATGTTCCTTTTTCCTTCCTGCTTAACTACTCCGACCGCATGGACTTTTCCGAGCGACTGATGAATTTTGTTGTCTCGCACACTATCCATCCGCTAATCGAGTATGTTATAGCCTACCGCCCTGTAGCTCAGCTCCAAGCGTTGCATGGAATTCGTCCCGATCTCAATCCGTGGGAAATCCTCAACAGAGGGGCCCTGTGGTTGTGCCACTGGACACTTGCTCTCGAATATTCGCAGCCGACAGCTCCTAATTGGATCCCAATACCCGGGGCCACGCCCATGGATCCGAAACCCCTTCCGGCGAAGCTTCGAGACTTCGTAGAAGGTTCCAGGGATGGTTTCATCGTATTTAGTCTCGTATGTTCACTATCATCAACTGTTAAACACCCTTAAAATTGTGTTTTATTTTATCATTTTGGCAATCATTCCTGCCTTAAAGAGTGGAAGGCCTGCGCATCATTCAGAGTAACGAATGCACAATTCTTCGTAAGAAAGGTTGATCTACGTGCGCAAAATAATTTACTCTATGTTGAAATCGATAACGAAAGCAAAATGCAGGCATTGAATGGCCATTCAAATGAGTATATGACAATATCGTGGTAAAAGTGATTATAATCCATCAAAGGGTAGATTTTTGTGTGTTTTTATAATATCTATATCTGTTTGTTCACTCTTTTTGTCACACAGATGGTAGGAAGTCATAATCATGAGATCTAGACTCTTCCGTTGTCATTTCATATTCTGTCAGGGCTCCGGAACCACGGCTTTCGACAACCAGACAGTGACCGATACTATCGCTAAGGTCTTCAGCAAGCTGCCGCAGAGAGTCGTGTGGAGATACATTGGACCGAAGCCTCGTTACCTAGGCAACAACACTCTCATTCTTGATTGGCTTCCACAAACTGATCTGCTTGGTAAGATCATCAGAATCACATTTACAGATTCTCATTTATCCACTGAACGTATAATGTACAGGCGATGCTAATTATAATATTTCCTTCTACGGACTCTTCTTGCCGCAAGAGCTTAAGCATGAAATTATGGGTTTTGTATATATAGAGAGATAACAAAAGGTAAATTTATTGTGAGCCACCCCGTGAAACAAGTATACAACGTGTATGTAGAACATACACTAGGCTGAAATCCAGTGATATTACGATTATGTTGTTTTATACGATATTAACCTCGTCTATAGCTCTGGTTAGGGTGCGTAGATTACACACTTCTTTAATATCGATATAATCACAAAGGACAAGAAAATACTCTACACGGAAGAGGAAACATTGATGATTCATTTCCAATGATGTTTCATGTTTATGAACCAAACCAAACCAACCCGTCTGTGGAAGTTGTAAATCCAAGTACAGATTTTATTGGAGTCTAACGTATCACAACACAATAATGACTAAATTTCATAATCATTGTCGTTCGGGTTTTTTTTTTTCTATCAGCACATCCAAGTGTCCGTCTCTTGATCTACCATGGCGGCAGCGGCGGAGTACACGAGGCGATCAATTTCGGTGTACCGATGCTTCTTTTCCCGCTTGGGCGAGACCAGCCTACGAATGCCCAGCGGGTAGCAGCGAAAGGGATCGGTATCTCGCTGCAGTTAGGAAACCTAGACGAGAAGCTGCTAACTGATTCTATGCATCAGCTGCTACAAAACACCAGGTAACTAGGCAGCTGACTGTCATAAACTCTAAATAACCACTCTACACAGCTCAAGACTATCGGATCATCTAAAATGTGACTAAATACGATACATACGATACAGGACACTATGCAAGTCATAATCTCTTTTGCAATAGCAAGTTCACGTTTCAGATTATTATGATATAGGACACTGCTAGGCAAACGATTTCTGGGCTACACGTGCAATTTTGCAGTGAGAGAAAAAATTCAGTTCTTCCGGCACGAGGGATCATGCTATGCTTTACCGTGTAATTGCCCAGCTGCTCAGAGGGAAGCGGCAATGTTTAAAGCTATCGTGAAATTATGCTATCCTTGTATCTTTTGATCGTGACTTGCACAACGAACTGAGTTTTATAGCTCCGCAAAATTGGTTTTACGGTATGCATGATGTTATCATTCACACGGAGAATGTGTATTGCTTATAGAACTGAACCAGCTGAAATCATAGATGAAAAAATCCCTGCAATATGATTGGTGAAGAGCTGAGTGCTTGGAGTTGGTTAGTCGTTTAGTAGGTTTATGTGACCGAGAATATTTCATGGGTCCCCTGCAACTTCATACGTCTGAGCTATTGGTTTCATGTTCCGGTATTTTTCCTGTTTTTGTTTGTTTGTTTTTTCATAAAGAGATAACTACTGTTTATTCCATAAAACAGATGCTGTTCCGGTTTACTCTTTGCTTTGAGAGGATCTTGTGCACCGGAAACTTTGAAAAACCACTTAACTAGGCTAAAATTACTTTTCCCTAACCACTACCTGTACATCATCCTTAACCTAATTTGAGCACAAGTTGTTTCCATTACTGGCCGTTAAAGCTCTATTCCAAAGTAAACAGATACATAGATGAAAAAGTAAACAAATGAATATCTAGATATGAGATAGATAAATATATAAATATATAGATATATAGATATATAGATATATAGATATATAGATATATAGATATATAGATATATAGATATATAGATATATAGATATATAGATATATAGATATATAGATATATAGATATATGAATATAGAAATATAGAAATATAGAAATATAGAAATGAATGTAACGACTGGTGCAGTTAAGCTGGCGGAACGAATCTTCTACAACACTGTACTACACGGGTAGCCGGTATTGTTTTATTGGTTTAACATCGATAACGATGAAAGATTGTTGTCTTCAATAGCACATGTCCCGACATTTTGGCTGCACATTTACGGTATGTTTGTACATACGTGATGTTTTACATCCCTTGGTGATACATTGTTTATGAAACGTCCTTTTATCTTTAAGTGTCTGGCAAGAAGTAATTTCTATTTTCAGTCGTTAAGTTTTCGTGGCAACATGACTTGCACTGGCTAGTGATCACTACTATAATTGCGGTAACACCCATGAAACACCAATAAGTTGGTAGTATTTGAAGTTGCACGGCACAGTTACTGCAATTATAGCAGCTATCAATTGCAGACACAATTATGAATCGGGGCCCAGATCTTTAAATATGCAAACTACCTATTTATCTATTCATCACTGTAGTTATAAGGAGAATGCAAGGAGAGCTTCAGCCATTCTGCGGGATCGGCTGGCCAGCCCGCTGGACACGGCAGTCTTCTGGATAGAGCACGTAGTCAAGTTCGGCGGCGACCATCTCCGATTACGAGCGACCGAGATGGGCTTCATTCAGCTCCATTCTCTGGACGTCATCGCCTTCCTTGTCGTAATCTCCGTCACGTGGTCGTACCTATCATACGTTATTCTCGCAGCATGCTGTAGGTCACTATGCAAACGAAATAAAAGCAAAATTAGTAAAACTAAAAAAGACTAAGCCAGATAGGATACTAGGTTTCAAGCATGATAATGCAAAAAAAAAAGAAAAGAAAAGAAAATCGAAGTAAAACTGCATAAATTATGAGTAATAGAATATCATATATTTCGTTTCTCTCCACAATTTTTTTTTAATGATGTTATCATTTCTTTTTTCTAAACCTGTTGTCTAAATTTAGCATAAGGTGGAAAAAAATGAATAAGTAGATCAGGTTTGGAAATGTAAGACAAAGTCTTTGACAGTTTTCTAAATGAAAATTTGAATTCTGAAAATTTGAATTCCGCTATTGGATGAAAAAAAGATATGTCTTATCTCACATTATTCATTGAAGCCGATTTGAATATCGTGTGGAATCGCACTTTAATGTGTGAATCTTGTGAACTTTGTAGTTGGATTTGTTGTGTGCGTATACATGTTTACATCTGTTATCTTCTTTAGAACACAATTGTAAACATCTATTCCATTTGGCAACCCGCAAGTTGAAAGCTTTAGGATCTATTTCGTTGATCTTAAACATTTTTTTTTTAGGTGCAAAATGAATATACATGGGTCTACATTGATTTAACTTTTCATATATATATTATGGCTACTTCATTCAGATAATTTCTTCATCTCTTCAGCTATGCTGTGTACCACATTATGCATAATTTATGTGCCAATGCAAACGTACAAATGAATTTCTATTATTTGTTTATTTCTTTGTTTGAATTTGCTGTTTGTATACTGATCATCTTACAACGGGGCATTATTTTCGACGCCAAAACTTGCATGTCGTGTCAAATTAAGAAATTAGTGACTAAATGAACAAACATATGAAGGAAACTATTTTGTGTCAGAGTTAACTGTACAATCTAGAAACGAATTTTATCACTGGTTTTGATCGTACGTCACAGTATAAGCAAAGAAAGAAGCATTGATTATATACTTACCTGAGAGCTGCACGACCAAAGCGTCTTTCTGCACGACTCACTTATCTGGTTGTGTATTGTTGTCGTTGTTCTTTTTTTTTATCTAGGTCACACTGAGAGCTAATAATGATTCCTCAGCTAATATGCTTATTTCCAAAGTCCAGTGCAAGAGAAATAGAGAAAGTGGAAAAGAAATATATAGAGACACAGAGAGAGAGAGAGAGAGAGAGAGAATAGACCTGATCTTCCACACGACCAAGCCAAAAAGTGTCGGTATAAAGTACCTATAATACAACTCTATCAGCTTTTTAAAGGCGAATATCTACGTGACTTGAACAGCTTTAGATATATCTTGCCAATGACGTCATAATGTAGATACAAACATACTTAGATAATGATTATACAAAAATGTCCAAGATTAAATAGTTAATTAGCACAACATTGGAACTCAAGATAACATGTGTGGTATGTGATTGAGTGAGATGAAGTTCTGTTGCATATGGACCTAAAACATATATATGTATATATATATATATATATATATATATATATACATATATATATATACATAAACATATACATATACATATACATATACATATACATATACATATACATATACATATACTAGCGATGGCCGGTAAGGGCCAGCAGAAAAAAAAAAATAGTGTCCGAGCCCTGATATTTGTATATATATATATATATATATATATATATATATACAAAGTTTTTTATTCTTTTTTTTTTTTACAAAGACATATGGGTAAAGATATAGAATATTGGCTACAGGTAAAATATCGCAACAAAACAGGGGTTGTTCATTTCATTGATTTACTTTTATTTCAGTAGTACATTATTTCAAATACACTGTAAAACTTGTTGCCACTTGCCCTAGTGTAACATACACATATGCAAGCATATGAATTATTACAAAATAACATCTCCAAAGTCGCTACGTCAGATTGACACCATGACTTTAAAAAAACAACCCCCTCCCCAAATCTCAGAATTCACAATTTGAAATCCTTTGAAATTAAATAAAAAAAGAGTGAAACTATACACAGGTGAAGAGAAAATATTAGTAGTAAAGCAGAGTTATTTTCTGATTTAATTTGATTTATCGCTTTCTGAGCTATGTAACTTACACACATAAAAACAACTACATATTTATTATCTTGTGATCGCAGATAATAATTACAATTCTCTTTGGGCAATAAGAACGTGAAGAATAATCTGAAGCAAAACATTTAAAAACAGAAGAGTTACAACTTTGGCATTGTTTGGGAAAGCTTGACGAACTTAAATCATATTGAAAACTTTCGGTCATCTGCGAAGCCGCGCTTTCGCGCGAACGCTACAACACGTAAAACGGGTCAAAAATCGACGCATTTTTCAACAAAATCTGCCATAACTTTTAAACTATTTAAGAAGCAAACTTGGGGCGCCCGGATTCTGAATGTAGACACTTTAGGGATTATTTATGTGTATATATCATTATTGTAACATTTGTAGTCGTGACGCAAATTTGATCAGAAAAGTACCTTATGAGTAGATTTGTCTATGGCGAACAGTCCAAATTTGACGAATTTGAGCATATTTTGCCGTCTTGCAATTCTTCCACACGGGATATCTCGAGAACGGAAAGTCGCACGAACTTGGGGCGCACGGTTTTAGAAAGTAGAGATTCTGCCCATTTTTGTGATATAAGAATCTTGTTCATTGGTTGAGCAGTCCTGACGCAAATAAGCAGTAAAGCTAGACTACCAAGTCACAATTGCTGTCATAGGGAACGTGTACAATCCATACAGAACTATCACGTAACGAGACTACCAACGAAAATTTGAGCCGTTGACCTTCACTGTCTGCCGTCGTCAGCAGTGTGAATTCCTGTGATTTCAAGCTTTTGTTTCTCGCCAAATATCATTTTCAATGCAATATCAAGATAAAGTTGTATGTGAGACATTATCTAGATATACGTAGCAGCCTTATGGGCAACATAACTGCTAAGTTTGGGAGCAAAAACAACCAAATATATTTCACATTCCTTCTCATTTTTCGATGATGGCTCTAGTCGGACTGGTGCATTTTCTTCGGAGGTGGTAATAGTCTAGTGGGATTTGGGGAAAATATGACTGTTAAAGGCATTTTTTAGTAAAAGTTGGGAACCGGTCTATTTTGTATAATTCAAGTACGCTGAATCCAAAAATTCCGGTTCCCAAGCGGAATTTAGAGTCTAAGAGCATCTAATTTGCATAAACAAAATGGCCGCCAATTCATTGCTTTTTAAGGTGTTTCGATGATCTAATTTTCATAAAATCTCCCTAGACATGAGGAAATAGTAATAATTTCAGAAATTAAGGTGCAAAGACAATAGCTAGGTCATCAGTTGCTCATGACTTTCACTTATATATGCAAATTAAGAAGTGAAATATGCAAATTAGGAGTTGCCGCTGATACAGCAATGCATTACCGCATATATATGCACATGTATATATATACCTACGTGTTCACTTCTGTTTTTAATCGCTTTAACAAGTTATCGGGCAAACAAAAGGTACTTAGTGTCACCAGAGTCGAATCAAAATTAATCAATTCAAAAGAATTCAATCAATTCAAAAGAATTGAATCTCACTTATGCAAATATCTATGCAAATTGGTACACACGAGGATACATAACTGGCAGGATTAGATTCTACAACGCGTTATATGGATCTGAATCATGATTCTGATGATAGTTATCATTGTATCAAGACCGGTTCACGATTCCCAGTGTGATAAAGAGATACAAGAACCAACTTTAAGTATTAGAATAAAACATGCATCTCATTTGCATAATAAATTATGCAAATATTTTCCCGTTTTCTCAACATATTTTCCCCTAAAACAAAGTTTTGCTATCAAAATGCACCTTGGCGTAGTGAAAAAATAGATATGCTATCGGTCAAACAAAGTGTACATGGTGACATCTGAGCCCGAGGAAAATCAAGAACTGGAATCAACCAATTCAGAATAAAAATAATGAATAACAATATTTGCAATAACGTATGCAAATTGGTATGCAAGAGGCTACACTATAACAGGCTTTCAGATTCTACAACATATTGCCGCGATATATGAATCTGAATCATTATAGTTATAATATCAAGACCTAAGCTGATGATTCTTTTGTGATAAGGAGATACAAGAAAAAAAAACAGCTATTATAGAAATACCCTAATAATCTAATTTGCTTATAAATTATACAAATAGTTGGCCGTTTCTATGGATATATTCCGTAAAACATCAAAAGTTATCAAGTTAAGTTATCAGGCATACAAGTCGCACATTATGATGTCGTCAGAGTCCGAAGTAAATCAAGTACTGGAATCAATCAATAAAGGAGAACTGAATGACACTAAAAGGAAATATGTTTGCAAATTGATATTCAAGAGGCCGTAGACCAGGCAGGTTTCGATAGTTTACAACGCACTGCCGCAATATATGGATATGTTTCATAACAGCTTTAACATCAAGACCTGTTAATGATTCCTGGTGTGATTAAGAGATGCAAAAATTAACTGCAAGTATACTAAACAACACACATCTATTATCTCATTTGCATAATAAGTTATGCAAATATTCACCCATTTTCTATGCATATTTACCACCAAAACAAGGTTTTGCCATCAAAGTTATTGGGCAATCACATCACTATACATTACTCTATGGATTAGTGAAAGGTCACTTTATCCTTCCCTATACTTTGTCGTTTTCATTGGATAGATTGGTTTATAATTATTTTCAATCTGTTGAATTTAAAATCAAGTGGCAACTTTCATAAATCTCGTCATAATCGGGGGGGGGGGGATTATCTATCTCCTCACCCACTCTGCAGGCTCAAGCAAAAAAAAAAAATTGTAAGAAAAATCCTGGTATCTCGGACAGTGTCGGAAACAGAAACGAAGGATGAACTTTGTAATTCTAGTCATCAACACCTTTATATTTTGGCTTAAAAGAAAAAAAAGGCAACTTTGCAGGGTTGGAGCTAGATATATCAGTTGTACAGGCTGTAGACCAGATCAAAACGTTCCCACCCATTGTCTACTGGTGAAGAAAGATCAGGTCTGGCACAGTGAGCAGGATTTTCTTCTTTTTATAATCTTTTTTTGATACAGGAGTATTGTCGTTGAACTGCTTCCGCGAGCGTTCAGTATACTTTTGTCGGTAAAATGACGCAACATACATTGTGCCAAACGAGCTTGTGTGATGCATCTTTTGAATGGAATATAAGTTTATTCTTATAAAGACGACTGATAACAACCATGTTCTTGGAACCCTTTAGTTTTCTTCTCGTACAAGCAGCATCCTTGACGATTGTGAGTCATTGATCACTTGCTTTAATAAGAGTGCTACTGTCAGTATCAGTCTGGCAGAAAAAGCACAACTACAGTATCTATACGGAAGAAGGCCTCTTTAAGGTCGCTATTGGATGGATGTTATCTCTCAAGGGAACAAAAGTAACTTTATGTTTGCAAGGTGGTGGAAAACCCAGGTCCTCCATGAAAAGATCCATATCCTAATTCTTGGGCAGAAATTCAAATGAAACGTGGATATTAAAAAACTATACTTGATAAAGCATAATGAGAGGCAAAATGGCGACCATTTACGTCTGATATGAAGTGTAATCTTCTGTATGTATTAGCATGGTTTCTAATGAGCATTCATTATTCTTTAGTTCTTACAATCCACTGGCCCTTAAAGCTAGAGGCCTGTTAGCTGAGAGTGTCATTTCTATGATCTGAATCACACCTGGTGAGATATAATCATAAGTCAGACAGACAAGGGAGCGTGGCGTCGTCCAGTTATGAATAAATTGAAAGGCATCATACTTGGTGGTTATCACTGGCGTCATGTTATCCACGTATATTGAAAACAAAAATAAAAAGGTACAGGAAGGGGTAAACCCCTTATTTCGCAGATTGCATTGGCCGAGGCAATTTCAGAGTTCAAACTGTCTTGGAAGTTGACTAAGTTACCTTCTTATAACAGATGTAGAAGAATCAAATATAGGTAGATGTGTGCCACACGTCTTTTTTTTTCATTTATTCTCCCTTACTGCTATTCTAACATCGTTACTTAAGTTTATCATGATAAGGCGCTGTCAGAGTGGCAAAAGATCGCAAAGTTTAAGATCGCGAAGTCTTCACGGTCTTCACGATCACACTGGCAAGAGATCGAGAAGTTTGGCATTATAGCATTATAGCATTACAGCATTATAAAATGAAATATCCCTAGGTGTAGTGGGAAGTTTCGCGGAAAGTTTGTAGTCACACGCACTTGAAAAACTTCAAGATCTTAAAGATTGCGATCTTAAACTTTTCGATAATTTGCCAATTTAGCCGCGCCTTTTGAGATCTTGGAGATCGCGATCTTAAACTTCTTGATCCTTTGCCAGTGCTATTCTACAAGCTTAACTTTCCAGTGGATCCTTCTCCAGTCTTAAATATATATATATATATATATATATAAAGATAGATTGATAGATAGATCATTTTCATCTAACGAACTTACAACATAATCTTGTTTATTCATTGGGGCATCGGTAACGTTTGTTGTGACATTAAAGGTATTGTTTGTCGACTTTCAAGAAAAGTAAAACGCTTCAAGAGAAAATAGAATAAAACCACCTATCCCATTTCAACCTATAGACGAATGTTTGCTATATAAATGCTCTGGTTAACTGGGAAATAGAATTTCCGTGCTAATGCTACAGATTTGCATATTGGAACAATACAATAATGGATGTTGCATAATATGGCATTGATCGATGGCATTCCCCCCCCCCCCCCTTAAAAAGTTGAGTCATGATCCACGTAGAGAGAGTTTTCATCAATTCGTTTTGCGAATATCGATGTACTACAAATATTTTTTCATGGAATTAACAATTTTATGGCAATAATGCAGCTATTTTGTATGTATTATGCAAATTAGATGTTAAAGTTTATTCGCTTGAAAAAGACCATTTCTTTATTTTGTTGTTTGTTTTTGTTTGGTTTTTTTTTTTGCCCAAGCGCAATCAATTTTTGTCAAGAACTTGAATTCTTTTAAAAAAATCCAAAAGGACCTTTTTAGAGGATTTGAAAAAAATAATATTTTACCAGGTTATATAGGTTATTGAATGAAATGCATGCACATAAAACTCATAAAACCTACATATAATTTGCATACCAATATTTGCATTTATTTTGATACCACTGAGAAGGGATCCTAGTTTTATGTAACCCATAGAACCTTAAAGTCTATTATATCTAGTGTTTTTAACTTCCCTCTGAAGAAAAAAAAATATATAAAATCTTCCAGTGTTGATATATGATCTACATATTTCAGTTCAGTGTTACATAATCATGAAAGAGATATACTATTTGCCACCTGCGAAACGTTTATCCGTCAAGTTGCTTATTCCATTCTATGTACATAGATTTCAAATCACTTTTTTCCAGCTCGTTTACCGAAAAAGAAAAATCTAGAAAATGCGTGTCTGAAACTCACAATTTCTGTGACTGGGCAGCCATTTTGTTTATGCAAATTAGATTGTCAAAATCAGTGAATTTCGCTTGGGAACCGGAGTTTTCGTTACCCTCGAAACCTTAAAGTCTACAGATTTAGTGTTTAACTTGCCTCTCAAAAAATTGCAATAATTACTCTTCCGGTGTAAATATATATTTATCTGCATATTTCAATACTAATTTGCATAATTATGAAAAGAATATACTATTTACCCTCTGAGAAAAGTTTATCCCTCAAATTGCTACTTCTATTCTATGTACAAAATATCAAATCACTTTTTTTTTTCCAGCTCGTTTGCAAAGAATTTCTAGAAAATGCGTGTCCGAATCTGACAATTTCTGTGGCTGGGCAGCCATTTTGTTTATGCAAATTAGATGGTCAAGATCGGTGAATTTCGCTTGGGAACCGGATTTTTCGGATTCAGCGTACTCAAATTAGGTAAAAGAGACCGGTTCCCAACTTTTACTAAAAAATGCCTCTAACACCATTTTAGAGAGCCCTTTTTCAGAAATCCCACTAGACTATAATAACTTAAGTAGTTGCAACGGTCGCTTGCCACCTGCTGTCTGCAATCGGGTGCTTATATACACGTGTTGTGCACAGGTAATCAACTGAAATAATGTTGTAAAGGAATGATAAGGTCCTAGATTATATCTCAACTGTAGATTTAAACCCGATTTCTGCCGCCTACACACAACACACTACGCGTGAAATTATGTGAACATGATGTCCCTCCACGCACGGTGCTGCAGGCCACCCCCAAACGTGTTGACTAGCCACTCGCCCAAAACGCACTCACTTTCTCCAGTGTCTGCTACGTCGGATTTTCTGCGTGAATTAGGGCGAAAGATTTCAATATGCTCTTGAAGCTCGTAAACGTTCGCGTATTTGTAGTGACGTCATTTGAGCATATACAAGAAGAGAAGAAGGAACACAGTTCTTCTTTTCTTAAATAAGCCTAAAATGAGTGGAAAGGAAATTATCACACCAGATCCTGCACAATCCACTCAGACGACATCTGTTTTTCATTTGTTCTTAAAGCATTGTGTGACGACTTTGGCGCCAGGTCAGGAGAAGTAACACGTTTATGCATGTATATGTTTGCATATGTACATCATTATATTCATTTACATATCATGTGAATTCCCTTTTCGCAGAGTTGTGCGGAGGGGATCATTTGAAAATTACCTGAATATTGCGCTTTAAAAAATTCTTTATCCGAATTTCGTTCAGTGCCAAAAAATTCACATTAACAAAAACAAAATACAACAAAACATTGTGCAAATACAAACATTATACAGAGGTACCATGCCAATCTCATACACATAGATACACAAACTGCTTAGACACACACACATACGCACACAAATAGGGCCTACACGCACATAGAAAAACACACATACTCTTAATTCGCCATATTGCATTCAAATGAAAATAGAACCATAAGTATTTGCATAAGTTGAATTGGCCCTAATTTTACTTCATAGACTACAAAATGATATAACGATTCGCATCCAATGCTTTTTATTTGCATTGTCGCTTTTACAGGAAAACACCACTCTGTCCTCAAATTGACTCTGTGATAAGAAGACAAAGGAAAACCGATCAGGAAACTAAGTTTCAATGAAAATGGACGAGAGTAAGAATTCGGAGAAATTTTGCAATCAACGTGCTTCTGCAAAACAGTGGGATCGGTCGAAATATCATATGCAAATCAGATAAAGGTAGTGGTGGCATTGACTTCAATTCCACTGGTTTGTGCATACAAATATCTTGAAATATTCGTGTAATTGCCAGCAAATCAAAACTCATTACTAAATCGTGGAATTCACGTAAATAGGAAAAACAACTGTAAAGACTCTTTACAACCGAATTATAAATGAGCATGAACTAATACGCAGCTGTGCGCCTGTGACCGATATTACCATATTGTGACAACGGGTGAAAATGTGAAATTCTTTCTCCTTATCATCAATCTAAATGAAACTTTCTGTGTTCTGCTTGTCAAATAATAATTATTCACTCTTTTCTTCAAAATGAACTTGGGCACAAAGTGAAAGTTCACTTTAAAGGCGTTAATCCGTTTTTGCTTTGTGGCTTTTCATTTTGCACAACCTTCGGTAGCAAGCTGCTAACAAGACGTAAGACAGGTATGACCATGCTACAACGACAACGATGAGGAAGGCGATGACGTCCAGAGAATGAAGCTGAATGAAGCCCATCTCGGCCGCTCGTAGACGAAGATGGTCGCCGCCGAACTTGAGCACGTGCTCAATCCAGAAGACTGCCCTGTCCAGCGGGCTGGCCATCCGATCCCGGAAAATGGCCGAAGCTCTCATTGCATTCTCCTTATAACTATTTAACAATGCAAAGTTGAATTCGTTAGTTTTCATGCTCAAACCTTCCAGTAAGTCAATATTCAATATTCAAGTATAAGTTATGCACATATAGTGTGTACCATAGTTGGAAGTTTTCTTTCTACCACTCCACATAATTCTTCTTCTTTTGCAAATCGTTTATATGAACTTTTGATTTGATTGCATTTAAAAAAAAAAAATTGAATATAATGTTTTTGCATCTTTTTCTTAATTATGAGAGGGCTCCTTGGTAGGGTAGTGTTTTTTTTAACTCAAAGGCTACCTTGTTGAAATGAAAAGGAAATAAATAAATCATTTACACTATAACATAAGAAGACAATATCACGGTTGTAGCTTCCGTGGTTTTACTTCACTTCGAACTCTTATAAAAGGAAATGTGGAACCTTAATAATAGGTGGTATACTGACGCTTTTCGTTCTTCTAATCATGAGTACACGTTTTCATGATCGCATTACGTTCAATGGTATTAGCAAATAGAATGATGCTAGTTATCACGTATAAATTTGTATTATCATCATCATCATCATAAGTGAGAACAAGCCTACTATTATTATTACTAAAACGATATTGCTTACGGGAAACGGATGTACTGTATACTGTAGGCCCGACTTTGTATTCAAGAATTACGTAATATCCTCCAGTAGGAAAGTTTTAGCTTCAGACTGTCATGTCAAAATCAGACTACTAGTTTTGATAGCATATACCTTCGAGTTTCTAGAACCTCGTGAACGGTTTGACGAAACTTCTCTTCGTCAAGATCGCCCAGATTCAGTGTGAGGCCGAGTCCTTTCGCTGCTACCAGGTGAGCGTTGACTGGCTGGTCCCCTGCCAGTGGCATGATAAGCATGGGTACGCCGCAGTGGATGGCCTCGTGTACGCCACCGGCGCCACCGTGGTAGATCAGCAGACGAGCTCCAGGGTGCGCTGTTTCACAGCAGACAGACATTGAGGGCACAAGAACGGTACGAAGAGAGACCAAAACTCATTTTGTAGGTAGGTACCAGGATTTGCAGCAGAGTATCTTCATGACAATGAGTACATGAATATAAGAACGACCCAAGTCCATGGAAGACCATTTCGAGTAAACTAAAAAAAAAATGTCATATCTTTTTTATTTGTCCAATAATATTCTATTTAACTGTGATGGGAAGGCAACATTGTTTATACAAATTAGAACATATATTATTATGACAATTAAAATTTTCATTAATTGTGGAAAGGCCATTTTGTGTGGTGGACTTGGGTCGTTCTTTGATTCATATGGACTTGGGTCGTTCTTTGATTCATATACATGATATTCTGCTATAGAGATGAGAGATGGATGAGAGAGGGCGCTATTATATGAATGTAAGAACGACCCAAGTCCTTCATTCTTACATTAATATAAGATTTAACTCATTCATTTTAGGCACTTCCGGGGGTAATTAGGATTTATCATTTATACACAAGATGAGTCCATGCATAAGCTACAAAATCCAATGTCAAACTGAATTTGGCCAAAAATTGGACTTGGGTCGTTCTTATATTCAGGTCTTCATATATGTGCACTTGTACATTGTATCTACTTCACTTTCACTATTGGTTTTAGGGGCACATACTAGGGTTCAAGATGGCATATGTGTGTCTCACGAACAGAATGATCACTGTGTAAAGAATAATCTGCGACCGATCCCATCTCTTATCATAACGAAATGAAAGTATAGCCTACCTATGTTCTTTGTACCATAGGAAATGTAAAGCAGTACGTCAAAGTTTGAATAAGAGAACTGGATTTTGAACTCAAGCCATGAGATAATTTGCCGATTTAAAGGAGCAGGTTCTTTTAGTATTCTTCCAATTTTCTGATTCTTTAAAGAAAACGTTGCACAGGACTGCGACTGGATGAATAACTACCCAAAGAGGCACCATATGCCATGATTATGTTCACGTATCATTCAGTCGTGAAAAATATCTTTACTACAAAACTTTGATTTGATGAACTTTAGCCGACATTGCCCATGAAAGTAAATGAGCCTTTACTTTTCATATCTACCTATAGAATTTCACGTGCTACGTAAAGATGGTGCAATCGAGCAATGGGCTCCAAACACTCTAATGACACTCCATAACAGGATTGCATCATAAACACTGGCAGAATAAAGTGTGTGTTAAACGCCCCACCCCCCCCCCCCCCAAAAAAAAAGAGACTTACCCAGTAAATCACGTTGGGGCAGCCAATCAACAATCAGAGTGTTGTTGCCAAGGTAACGAGGTTTAGGACCGATGTACCTCCAAATGATTCTTTGCGGCAGCTCGCTCAAAACTTTTGATATTGCATCAGTCAAAGGCTGGTTGTTCAAGGACACAGTCATAGAGCCCTTGTGGTGGACAGAAAAACAGGAAATACAAAATATGCATCACGAGTGATGTAGACTGTTTCAATGAACTTTCTGCAACAAAGATAATCTATCTCTCTATCTCTTCTTCTTTCTCTTTCTCTTTCTCTCTATCTGTTGATATCGTCTTCGACTCGGGCAATATTCATTCAGTTTGGGCAGTATTTTCTGGTATCTCCCTCAAGTCCAGTCAATATTATATAAATATTAGTGCGATTATGGTGGTAATCTATGCAACAACAAGTTACCCGAGCAAAACACGCGTAATACTATGTCAAGCATATAGCTACGAAGTATTGCTGTAATGAATTATTTTTGTTTATCTCTATTTGTTTTGTTTTTCTGATATATGATAATATGTGCGTATCTATAAAGGGGCCTATAAGTCCATTAGATTTATGTTTATTTACAGTAACTATATATAGCTCATGCTGAAATCACACCGAATTCATTATGTTTATTATTCCTTTGTGTTTAATTTGTCAAACCAAAGACTTCTAGAACTGTTTTCGGTCTAGCTTAGGGTTGGAGAACGTAAGATTCGTACGATTTCAAATAATGGATTGTGACTCACTAGTGTGAATAGTATAAAACCATGTTCCTTTGATCCCTCGACGAATTCATCAAGATCTTTAGGAAGAGGCTTTGGGTCTTTGATTGTCGCACCTGTTATGTCGATCCAATTTGGAGAAGTCGGTCGCGGATATTCTAGGGCTACTGTTGAATGACAAAGCCACAACGCTGCTCTAGCCATGAAATCTCTAGGGCTGAGATCGGGTCGGATACCGTACATCGTCTGCATCTGGGCAATTGGGCGGTAGGCCAAGATGTAATCAAAGAATGGCTGAACGGTGTTGGAGGCTACCACATTCAACAGACGTTCGATGAAGCTCATCTGATCCGATAGTTGTGGGAGGAGGAAGCTAAAGGGGACGTAGGACAGCGGTGTCGGGATACCCATGGCTCCTTCGTGCCACACCGGGGTACGTCGGACGCCTAGTACTACGACGAAGGGCACATCGAGGTAAGCAGCAATCACAGCATCACATGCATCTACGACGGGCGATGTAAGTACCAGGTCAATATCTGCATGTTTTAGCCTTTTAAGCGTCCCTTCGTGCTTAAAGAGTTCGAAGCACCCAAAGGTTCGCATATCCCATGCTAGCCGGAGTCGCTCATCGCGCAGCATTTCAGTCAATGACATACTGGCCATGCTGGCAGCTCCTGTGGCCTTGAAATCATTGATGATCTTCATTTGTTCGTCCGTTTTTGAGTTCGGGTAGGTAATATTGCTGGAGTACGAGTTTGGCACGAAGCCTTTGGTGCCAATCTTATCCATGAGAAGGAGAGTTACGTGATGTCCCCTCTCAATCAGAGCCTGAGTAACGTGACTGAGACCCATGTAATGGCTCGGCATAGAGAACAGACTCGTCCTAGCAAGCAAAATATTGGCGCCCGACGAAGCAGGCACCAAAGCGTAGAGAACAGTAACGAAGATAACCGATGTAAGCCATGGCTTGGAAAATGAAACGTTATGCGACAGAAATCTCATGCTGACACACGAAACGATTGCACGGTATAACGACAAGATAATGACAGGACGAATGGTGCTGTTCCCCACTCGGCTATGTACGTGTAATATCTGCCAGCCTTTTCCGATCTGTTCATAATGCACCCGAGCTCACGAATAGGCTTATACACCGTGAAGGTTGTAAGCGCTGCACATGTTTGAGGGCCTGAGTGAAGGTCAAACGAGCACCAAAGTGAGTCAGTGAAGAAGACAGTTGTGTTTATACGAGCAAACTGAATGGGGTCAAAGTCAAACACACTAAAAAAAAAAGATACAGAACAGTTCACGCAGGGTGCAAAATCTATGAGGAAAGGGTTGGCGTGGTTTAATAGGAAATGAAACAGTGATTAAAGGATTTTTCCCCAAAAACCGAGAAAGTGGATGTGTTTGTGTGTATGTGTGTGTGTGTGTGTGGGGGGGGGGGGGGTGATGGGAGATGGGATATGTGAGTTGCTTTCCCTGCCGGAAAGAACTAACACTGTGACCCAGAGTGAAAAACACAATGTAAAACACAGGATGAAAGCATTGCAAACACTACTGCAGTGATGTGAAATCTTTTCACACTGTTAAAACACTTCGGTTGAACGTTAACCTCAACAGAACACACACTCCAACTTGACAAACTCCACTGGCGATGTTCCAAAACGTTGAAATAGACTCGCTTGATTGCCAACATTCAGTATCCCCAGATTCAAAGTCCCCTTATAGAGAGAAAGGGGCAGAGGTGATCATGGGCCAAGGGCAGAGGTGATCATGGGGCATCACCCTCTGTAGTTTGTACATGATCACAAAAACGTGATGGTATGCTAAAACAAATGTCCCGTTTTAGTGTTGTCTTTCTAATCTCGAATATCAAACGCATGGATTTGCGCCTCACATAAGAGTAACATTTTGCAGAATTCCGATATTCATAACACTGCTGGTTTACTCCCTATATTAATGCAAACAATACGGTACATAACGCGAGTTTATGAAGTATGTGAAAAACAACAGGCCAAGAGCAGACGAGGTAGTGATGTAACAACGGCGTAGCCAGGATTTCATCTTAGGGGGGGGGGTAGTCTGCGAGGGAGCGAAGCGACCGAGCCCGAGCGAGCGGAGCGAGGGGGGGGGGGGGGGAGGGTGTGGGAGGGGGGTGTCCCCCCTCCCACGGTAAGATTTTTTTTTTTGCATTTTGATGTTGTAAATGGTGCAATTTGATGCATGTTTTTGCGCGTTTTATCGACGTGAAACAGTCCCACTTGTTTATGGTAGCAGTTTATTTTGATGTAGATTATTATTGAACAATTTGCCTATAAAATGGTATAATTTAGATATACTTCTTGTATTAATTCTTTTCACTAAACATCATGAACGCGACTGAACCCGAGCGAGCGGAGCAAGCGAGGGGGTAGGGGAGGGTGTGGGAAGGGGGTGTCCCCCCTCCCACGGTAAGAACTTTTTGCATTTTGATGTTGCAAATGGTGCAATTTGATGCATGTTTTTGCGCGTTTTATCGACGTGAAACAGTCCCACTTGTTTAAGGTATATAGCAGTATATTTTAGTGTATATTATTATTGAAGAATTTGCCTATAAAATGGTGTAATTTAAACACACTTCTTGTATTAATTCTTTTCACTGAATATCATGAACGCGACTGAACCTGAGCGAGCGGAGCGAGCGAGGGGGTAGGGGAGGGTGTGGGAGGGGGGATGTCCCCCCTCCCACGGGAAGAACTTTTTGCATTTTGATGTTGCAAATGGTGCAATTTGATGCATGTTTTTACGCGTTTTATCGACGTGAAACAGTCTTAAGGTACATAGCAGTATATTTTAGTGTAGATTATTATGGAAGAATTTGCCTATAAAATGGTGTAATTAAAACACACTTCTTGTATTAATTCTTTTCACTGAATATCATGAACGCGACAGAACCCGGGCGAGCGGAGCGAGCGAGGGGGGAGGGGAGGGTGTGGGAGGGGTGTGTCCCCCCTCCCACAGTAAGAACTTTTTGCATTTTGATATTGCAAATGGTGCATTTTGATGCATGTTTTTGCGCGTTTATCGACGTGAAACAGTCCCACTTGTTTAAGGTAGCAGTACATTTAAATGTAGATTATTATGGAACAATTTGCCTTTGAAATGGTGTAATCTAAATGGCGACTGAACCCGAGCAAGTGGAGCGAGCGAGGGGGAGGGGAGGGTGTGGGAGGGGGTGTCCCCCCTCCCACGGTGAGAACTTTTTGCATTTTGACGTTGCAAATGGTGCAATTTGATGCATGTTTTTGCGTGTTTTAACGAGTTGAAACAGTCCACTTGTTTATGGTTGCAGTATATTTTAGTGTAAATTATTATTAAACAATTTGCCTATAAAATGGTATAATTTGAATACACTAGTCTTCTTGTATTAATTCTTACACTGAATATCATGAACGCTGTCTGTTCAGCAATCAAGCAGAAAAAGCATGCACACGAGGGTGTAGATAGGGGCATATCCCCTGCCACACGAAGGTGATTTTGCGTTTTCAGACCTGAAATTCAGCGATCTGGTGCAAAGTTTTGGTGCAATACTTTTTCATCGAAGTGTTAAAATCACGGAATTTAGCTCTTATTCCGAATGTGCTCATTCTCAACCGAAGAATACTTGTCAAATAAAGAAATGGTATTAAGATTTGCAAAGTACGAATGGTATTTTGTGACTGCCCATAAACTGCATGGTTCTGAAAAGGCCAACTAAAAGTAGAAAACGA